>NC_092334.1:351252500-351855000 GCF_046630445.1 Rutidosis leptorrhynchoides | reverse complement strand
TCTAGTGATTACAAGTTTAAACCTTCGAATAAGATAGCTTTATATGTATGAATCGAATGATGTTATGAACATCATTACTACCTTAAGTTCCTTGGATGAACCTACTGGAAAAGAGAAAAATGGATCTAGCTTCAATGGATCCTTGGATGGCTCAAAGTTCTTGAAGCAAAATCATGACACGAAAACAAGTTCAAGTAAGATCATCACTTGAAATAAGATTGTTATAGTTATAGAAATTGAACCAAAGTTTGAATATGATTATTACCTTGTATTAGAATGATAACCTACTGTAAGAAACAAAGATTTCTTGAGGTTGGATGATCACCTTACAAGATTGGAAGTGAGCTAGCAAACTTGAAAGTATTCTTGATTTTATGAAACTAGAACTTTTGGAATTTATGAAGAACACTTAGAACTTGAAGATAGAACTTGAGAGAGATCAATTAGATGAAGAAAATTGAAGAATGAAAGTGTTTGTAGGTGTTTTTGGTCGTTGGTGTATGGATTAGATATAAAGGATATGTAATTTTGTTTTCATGTAAATAAGTCATGAATGATTACTCATATTTTTGTAATTTTATGAGATATTTCATGCTAGTTGCCAAATGATGGTTCCCACATGTGTTAGGTGACTCACATGAGCTGCTAAGAGCTGATCATTGGAGTGTATATACCAATAGTACATACATCTAAAAGCTGTGTATTGTACGAGTACGAATACGGGTGCATACGAGTAGAATTGTTGATGAAACTGAACGAGGATGTAATTGCAAGCATTTTTGTTAAGTAGAAGTATTTTGATAAGTGTATTGAAGTCTTTCAAAAGTGTATAAATACATATTAAAACACTACATGTATATACATTTTAACTGAGTCGTTAAGTCATCGTTAGTCGTTACATGTAAGTGTTGTTTTGAAACCTTTAGGTTAACGATCTTGTTAAATGTTGTTAACCCAATGTTTATAATATCAAATGAGATTTTAAATTATTATATTATCATGATATTATCATGTATGAATATCTCTTAATATGATATATATACATTAAATGTCTTTACAACGATAATCGTTACATATATGTCTCGTTTAAAAATCATTAAGTTAGTAGTCTTGTTTTTACATATGTAGTTCATTGTTAATATACTTAATGATATGTTTACTTATCATAGTATCATGTTAACTATATATATATCCATATATATGTCATCATATAGTTTTTACAAGTTTTAACGTTCGTGAATCACCGGTCAACTTGGGTGGTCAATTGTCTATATGAAACATATTTCAATTAATCAAGTCTTAACAAGTTTGATTGCTTAACATGTTGGAAACATTTAATCATGTAAATATCAATCTCAATTAATATATATAACCATGGAAAAGTTCGGGTCACTACAGTACCTACCCGTTAAATAAATTTCGTCCCGAAATTTTAAGCTGTTGAAGGTGTTGATGAATCTTCTGGAAATAGATGCGGGTATTTCTTCTTCATCTGATCTTCACGCTCCCAGGTGAACTCGGGTCCTCTACGAGCATTCCATCGAACCTTAACAATTGGTATCTTGTTTTGCTTAAGTCTTTTAACCTCACGATCCATTATTTCGATGGGTTCTTCGATGAATTGAAGTTTTTCGTTGATTTGGATTTCATCTAACGGAATAGTGAGATCTTCTTTAGCAAAACATTTCTTTAAATTCGAGACGTGGAAAGTGTTATGTACAGCCGCGAGTTGTTGAGGTAACTCTAGTCGGTAAGCTACTGGTCCGACACGATCAATAATCTTGAATGGTCCAATATACCTTGGATTTAATTTCCCTCGTTTACCAAATCGAACAACGCCTTTCCAAGGTGCAACTTTAAGCATGACCATCTCTCCAATTTCAAATTCTATATCTTTTCTTTTAATGTCAGCGTAGCTCTTTTGTCGACTTTGGGCGGTTTTCAACCGTTGTTGAATTTGGATGATCTTCTCGGTAGTTTCTTGTATAATCTCCGGACCCGTAATCTGTCTATCCCCCACTTCACTCCAACAAATCGGAGACCTGCACTTTCTACCATAAAGTGCTTCAAACGGCGCCATCTCAATGCTTGAATGGTAGCTGTTGTTGTAGGAAAATTCTGCTAATGGTAGATGTCGATCCCAACTGTTTCCGAAATCAATAACACATGCTCGTAGCATGTCTTCAAGCGTTTGTATCGTCCTTTCGCTCTGCCCATCAATTTGTGGATGATAGGCAGTACTCATGTCTAGACGAGTTCCTAATGCTTGCTGTAATGTCTGCCAGAATCTTGAAATAAATCTGCCATCCCTATCAGAGATAATAGAGATTGGTATTCCATGTCTGGAGACGACTTCCTTCAAATACAGTCGTGCTAACTTCTCCATCTTGTCATCTTCTCTTATTGGTAAGAAGTGTGCTGATTTGGTGAGACGATCAACTATTACCCAAATAGTATCAAAACCACTTGCAGTCCTTGGCAATTTAGTGATGAAATCCATGGTAATGTTTTCCCATTTCCATTCCGGGATTTCGGGTTGTTGAAGTAGACCTGATGGTTTCTGATGCTCAGCTTTGACCTTAGAACACGTCAAACATTCTCCTACGTATTTAGCAACATCGGCTTTCATACCCGGCCACCAAAAATGTTTCTTGAGATCCTTGTACATCTTCCCCGTTCCAGGATGTATTGAGTATCTGGTTTTATGAGCTTCTCTAAGTACCATTTCTCTCATATCTCCAAATTTTGGTACCCAAATCCTTTCAGCCCTATACCGGGTTCCGTCTTCCCGAATATTAAGATGCTTCTCCGATTCTTTGGGTATTTCATCCTTTAAATTTCCCTCTTTTAAAACTCCTTGTTGCGCCTCCTTTATTTGAGTAGTAATGTTATTATGAATCATTATATTCATAGATTTTACTCGAATGGGTTCTCTATCCTTCCTGCTCAAGGCATCGGCTACCACATTTGCCTTCCCCGGGTGGTAACGAATCTCAAAATCGTAATCATTCAATAATTCAATCCACCTACGCTGCCTCATATTCAGTTGTTTCTGATTAAATATGTGTTGAAGACTTTTGTGGTCGGTATATATAATACTTTTGACCCCATATAAGTAGTGCCTCCAAGTCTTTAATGCAAAAACAACCGCGCCTAATTCCAAATCATGCGTCGTATAATTTTGTTCGTGAATCTTCAATTGTCTAGACGCATAAGCAATCACCTTCGTTCGTTGCATTAATACACAACCGAGACCTTGCTTTGATGCGTCACAATAAATCACAAAATCATCATTCCCTTCAGGCAATGACAATATAGGTGCCGTAGTTAGCTTTTTCTTCAATAACTGAAACGCTTTCTCTTGTTCATCATTCCATTCAAATTTCTTCCCTTTATGCGTTAATGCAGTCAAGGGTTTTGCTATTCTGGAAAAGTCTTGGATGAACCTTCTGTAGTAACCAGCTAGTCCTAAAAACTGGCGTATGTGTTTCGGAGTTTTCGGGGTTTCCCACTTTTCAACAGTTTCTATCTTTGCCGGATCCACCTTAATACCTTCTTTGTTCACTATGTGACCGAGGAATTGAACTTCTTTCAACCAAAATGCACACTTTGAAAACTTAGCGTACAATTCTTCCTTCCTCAATACTTCTAACACCTTTCTCAAATGTTCACCGTGTTCTTGGTCATTCTTTGAGTAAATAAGTATGTCATCAATGAAAACAATGACAAACTTGTCAAGGTATGGTCCACACACTCGGTTCATAAGGTCCATGAACACAGCTGGTGCATTAGTTAAACCAAACGGCATGACCATAAACTCGTAATGACCGTAACGTGTTCTGAAAGCAGTCTTTGGAATATCATCTTCTTTCACCCGCATTTGATGATACCCGGAACGTAAGTCAATCTTTGAATAAACAGACGAGCCTTGTAGTTGATCAAATAAGTCGTCGATTCTCGGTAGTGGGTAGCGGTTCTTGATGGTAAGTTTGTTCAACTCTCGGTAGTCGATACACAACCTGAATGTACCATCTTTCTTCTTGACAAACAAAACAGGAGCTCCCCACGGTGATGTGCTTGGTCGAATGAAACCACGCTCTAAAAGTTCTTGTAATTGGCTTTGCAGTTCTTTCATCTCGCTGGGTGCGAGTCTGTAAGGAGCACGAGCTATTGGTGCAGCTCCTGGTACAAGATCTATTTGAAATTCAACGGATCGATGTGGGGGTAATCCCGGTAATTCTTTCGGAAATACATCGGGAAATTCTTTTGCAATGGGAACATCATTGATGCTCTTTTCTTCAGTTTGTACTTTCTCGACGTGTGCTAGAACAGCATAGCAACCTTTTCTTATTAGTTTTTGTGCCTTCAAATTACTAATAAGATGTAGCTTCGTGTTGCCCTTTTCTCCGTACACCATTAAGGGTTTTCCTTTTTCTCGTATAATGCGAATTGCATTTTTGTAACAAACGATCTCCGCTTTCACTTCTTTCAACCAGTCCATACCGATTATCACATCAAAACTCCCTAACTCTACTGGTATCAAATCAATCTTAAATGTTTCGCTAACCAGTTTAATTTCTCGATTCCGACATATATTATCTGCTGAAATTAATTTACCATTTGCTAATTCGAGTAAAAATTTACTATCCAAAGGCGTCAATGGACAACTTAATTTAGCACAAAAATCTCTACTCATATAGCTTCTATCCGCACCCGAATCAAATAAAACGTAAGCAGATTTATTGTCAATAAGAAACGTACCCGTAACAAGCTCCGGGTCTTCCTGTGCCTCTACCGCATTAATATTGAAAACTCTTCCACGGCCTTGTCCATTCGTGTTCTCCTGGTTCGGGCAATTTCTAATAATGTGGCCTGGTTTTCCACATTTATAACAAACTACATTGGCATAACTTGCTCCGACACTACTTGCTCCGCCATTACTCGTTCCGACACCATTTGTTCCTTTCGTTCTATTAACCCCTGGTCCGTAAACCTCACACTTCGCCGCGCTATGACCATTTCTTTTACACTTGTTGCAAAATTTGGTGCAGAACCCCGAGTGATTCTTTTCACACCTTTGGCATAGCTGCTTCTGATTGTTGTTGTTGTTACGGTTATTATTGTTGTTGGGATGATTGTTGTAGTTGCTGTTGTTGTTGTTGTTGTTGTTGTTGTTGGGCCGTTTGTTGTAGTTGCGATTGATGTTGCGATTGTTGGGATAATTGTTGCGATTATTGTTGTAATTGCTGTTGTTGTTGTATTGGTGATTCTTATCACCGTTTTCCTCCCACTTTCTTTTGACTTGCTTCACATTGGCCTCTTCAGCAGTCTGTTCTTTAATTCTTTCTTCAATCTGGTTCACTAGTTTGTGAGCCATTCTACATGCCTGTTGTATGGAGGCGGGCTCGTGTGAACTTATATCTTCTTGGATTCTTTCCGGTAATCCTTTCACAAACGCGTCGATCTTCTCTTCCTCATCTTCGAATGCTCCCGGACACAATAGGCACAATTCTGTGAATCGTCTTTCGTACGTGGTAATATCAAATCCTTGGGTTCGTAACCCTCTAAGTTCTGTCTTGAGCTTATTGACCTCGGTTCTGGGACGGTACTTCTCGTTCATCAAGTGCTTGAATGCTGACCACGGTAGTGCGTACGCATCATCTTGTCCCACTTGCTCTAGATAGGTATTCCACCATGTTAACGCAGAACCTGTGAAGGTATGCGTAGCGTACTTCACTTTGTCCTCTTCAGTACACTTACTTATGGCAAACACCGATTCAACCTTCTCGGTCCACCGTTTCAATCCGATCGGTCCTTCGGTTCCATCAAATTCCAAAGGTTTGCAGGCAGTGAATTCTTTGTAGGTGCATCCTACACGATTTCCTGTACTGCTAGATCCAAGGTTATTGTTGGTATGTAGCGCAGCCTGTACTGCGGCTATGTTTGAAGCTAGAAAAGTACGGAATTCCTCTTCATTCATATTCACGGTGTGTCGAGTAGTCGGTGCCATTTCCTTCAAAATAGTTAAATGGAACAAGTTAATCATACAGAATATTAAGAGTAGTTAATAGTATTTCGTAGCATAATATGAACTCATTTATAAAAGCTTTTTCTTCATATTAGCGTTTTATAAGTTTAAATTCGGGTAGTACCTACCCGTTAAGTTCATACTTAGTAGCTAATATACAATTCAACTACTACAATTCTATATGAAAAACTGATTGTAATAATATTTCGCGTTCAAACTTTTATACAATATTTTACAAACTTACAATACCGATTATTTTACATAAAGCATGAAATATAGCACATAATAACTTTGATACAAGATAGTTGTGAAGACAATTCTAGCTAGTACACAAGTCGTTCGGCAAAGGCAATAAAGACACGTAATTCATACGTCCAGAAACAAGTCATGCATTCTGGTTTTACTAGGACTACTTCCCATCCTTGGTCTTGTGCAACATAACCGTTATGGCCGTTGATAAGACAGCGTGTTGTAACGTCATCAAAGGGACGAGGGTTACGTAATGTCCAACAGTCCCGTAATAATCTAAAAACCTCATTTCTTACCCCAATTACCGACTCCGTCACTTGTGGAAACGTTTTGTTTAATAGTTGTAGCCCGATGTTCTTGTTCTCACTTTGGTGAGAAGCGAACATTACTAATCCGTAAGCATAACATGCTTCTTTATGTTGCATGTTAGCCGCTTTTTCTAAATCACGAAGTCCAATATTCGGATATATTGAGTCAAAATAATTTCTTAACCCGTTGCGTAAAATAGCATTTGGGTTCCCCGCAATATATGCGTCAAAGTAAACACATCGTAACTTATGGGTTTCCCAATGTGATATCCCCCATCTTTCAAACGAAAGTCTCTTATAAACCAAGACATTCTTGGAACGTTCTTCGAATGTCTTACAAACTGATCTCGCCTTAAATAGTTGTGCCGAAGAATTCTGGCCGACTCTAGACAAGATTTCATCAATCATGTCTCCGGGTAGGTCTCTTAAAATATTGGGTTGTCTATCCATTTTGTGTTTTTAAACTGTAAAATAGACAAGAGTTAGTTTCATAAAAAAATACTTATTAATACAAGCAATTTTTACATATATCATAAAGCATAAGAACACTATATTACATATATTACACCACACGAATACAACTATCTTATTCCGACTCGCTCGTTTCTTCTTCTTCGGTTTTGGTTCGTTTTGCCAAGTTTCTAGGGATATATGATGTTCCCCTAATACGAGCCGTCGTTGTCCACATTGGTTTAGAAAAACCTGGTGGTTTAGAGGTTCCCGGGTCATTGTTACAACTTAAGGACTTCGGGGGTTGACGATACATATAAAGTTCATCGGGGTTGGAATTAGATTTCTCTATTTTTATGCCCTTTCCCTTATTATTTTCTTTTGCCTTTTTAAATTCAGTTGGGGTAATTTCTATAACATCATCGGAATTCTCGTCGGAATCCGATTCATCGGAGAATTGGTAATCCTCCCAATATTTTGCTTCCTTGGCGGAAACACCATTGACCATAATTAACTTTGGTCGGTTGGTTGAGGATTTTCTTTTACTTAACCGTTTTATTATTTCCCCCACCGGTTCTATTTCTTCATCCGGTTCCGATTCTTCTTCCGGTTCCGATTCTTCTTCCGGTTCCGACTCTTCTTCCGGTTCCTCTTCGGGAACTTGTGAATCAGTCCACAAATCATTCCAATTTACATTTGACTCTTCATTATTATTAGGTGAGTCAATGGGACTTGTTCTAGAGGTAGACATCTATCACATAATATCAAACACGTTAAGGGATTAATATATCACATAATATTCATATGTTAAAAATATATAGTTTCCAACAAAAATGTTAAGCAATCATTTTTAAAGAAAACACGGTCGAAGTCCAGACTCACTAATGCATCCTAACAAACTCGATAAGACACACTAATGCAAATTTTCTGGTTCTCTAAGACCAACGCTCGGATACCAACTGAAATGTCCCGTTCTTATTGATTAAAAACGTTCCATATTAATTGATTTCGTTGCGAGGTTTTGACCTCTATATGAGACGTTTTTCAAAGACTGCATTCATTTTTAAAACAAACCATAACCTTTATTTCATAAATAAAGGTTTAAAAAAAGCTTTACGTAGATTATCAAATAATGATAATCTAAAATATCCTGTTTACACACGACCATTACATAATGGTTTACAATACAAATATGTTACATCGAAATCAGTTTCTTGAATGCAGTTTTTACACAATATCATACAAACATGGACTCCAAATCTTGTCCTTATTTTAGTATGCAACAGCGGAAGCTCTTAATATTCACCTGAGAATAAACATGCTTTAAACGTCAACAAAAATGTTGGTGAGTTATAGGTTTAACCTATATATATCAAATCGTAACAATAGACCACAAGATTTCATATTTCAATACACATCCCATACATAGAGATAAAAATCATTCATATGGTGAACACCTGGTAACCGACAATAACAAGATGCATATATAAGAATATCCCCATCATTCCGGGACACCCTTCGGATATGATATAAATTTCGAAGTACTAAAGCATCCGGTACTTTGGATGGGGTTTGTTAGGCCCAATAGATCTATCTTTAGGATTCGCGTCAATTAGGGTGTCTGTTCCCTAATTCTTAGATTACCAGACTTAATAAAAAGGGGCATATTCGATTTCGATAATTCAACCATAGAATGTAGTTTCACGTACTTGTGTCTATTTTGTAAATCATTTATAAAACCTGCATGTATTCTCATCCCAAAAATATTAGATTTTAAAAGTGGGACTATAACTCACTTTCACAGATTTTTACTTCGTCGGGAAGTAAGACTTGGCCACTGGTTGATTCACGAACCTATAACAATATATACATATATATCAAAGTATGTTCAAAAATATATTTACAACACTTTTAATATATTTTGATGTTTTAAGTTTATTAAGTCAGCTGTCCTCGTTAGTAACCTACAACTAGTTGTCCACAGTTAGATGTACAGAAATAAATCGATAAATATTATCTTGAATCAATCCACGACCCAGTGTATACGTATCTCAGTATTGATCACAACTCAAACTATATATATTTTGGAATCAACCTCAACCCTGTATAGCTAACTCCAACATTCACATATAGAGTGTCTATGGTTGTTCCGAAATATATATAGATGTGTCGACATGATAGGTCGAAACATTGTATACGTGTCTATGGTATCTCAAGATTACATAATATATAATACAAGTTGATTAAGTTATGGTTGGAATAGATTTGTTACCAATTTTCACGTAGCGAAAATGAGAAAAATTATCCAATCTTGTTTTACCCATAACTTCTTCATTTTAAATCCGTTTTGAGTGAATCAAATTGCTATGGTTTCATATTGAACTCTATTTTATGAATCTAAACAGAAAAGTATAGGTTTATAGTTGGAAAAATAAGTTACAAGTCGTTTTTGTAAAGGTAGTCATTTCAGTCGAAAGAACGACGTCTAGATGACCATTTTAGAAAACATACTTCCACTTTGAGTTTAACCATAATTTTTGGATATAGTTTCATGTTCATAATAAAAATCATTTTCTCAGAATAACAACTTTTAAATCAAAGTTTATCATAGTTTTTAATTAACTAACCCAAAACAGCCCGCGGTGTTACTACGACGGCGTAAATCCGGTTTTACGGTGTTTTTCGTGTTTCCAGGTTTTAAATCATTAAGTTAGCATATCATATAGATATAGAACATGTGTTTAGTTGATTTTAAAAGTCAAGTTAGAAGGATTAACTTTTGTTTGCGAACAAGTTTAGAATTAACTAAACTATGTTCTAGTGATTACAAGTTTAAACCTTCGAATAAGATAGCTTTATATGTATGAATCGAATGATGTTATGAACATCATTACTACCTTAAGTTCCTTGGATGAACCTACTGGAAAAGAGAAAAATGGATCTAGCTTCAATGGATCCTTGGATGGCTCAAAGTTCTTGAAGCAAAATCATGACACGAAAACAAGTTCAAGTAAGATCATCACTTGAAATAAGATTGTTATAGTTATAGAAATTGAACCAAAGTTTGAATATGATTATTACCTTGTATTAGAATGATAACCTACTGTAAGAAACAAAGATTTCTTGAGGTTGGATGATCACCTTACAAGATTGGAAGTGAGCTAGCAAACTTGAAAGTATTCTTGATTTTATGAAACTAGAACTTTTGGAATTTATGAAGAACACTTAGAACTTGAAGATAGAACTTGAGAGAGATCAATTAGATGAAGAAAATTGAAGAATTAAAGTGTTTGTAGGTGTTTTTGGTCGTTGGTGTATGGATTAGATATAAAGGATATGTAATTTTGTTTTCATGTAAATAAGTCATGAATGATTACTCATATTTTTGTAATTTTATGAGATATTTCATGCTAGTTGCCAAATGATGGTTCCCACATGTGTTAGGTGACTCACATGGGCTGCTAAGAGCTGATCATTGGAGTGTATATACCAATAGTACATACATCTAAAAGCTGTGTATTGTACGAGTACGAATACGGGTGCATACGAGTAGAATTGTTGATGAAACTGAACGAGGATGTAATTGCAAGCATTTTTGTTAAGTAGAAGTATTTTGATAAGTGTATTGAAGTCTTTCAAAAGTGTATAAATACATATTAAAACACTACATGTATATACATTTTAACTGAGTCGTTAAGTCATCGTTAGTCGTTACATGTAAGTGTTGTTTTGAAACCTTTAGGTTAACGATCTTGTTAAATGTTGTTAACCCAATGTTTATAATATCAAATGAGATTTTAAATTATTATATTATCATGATATTATCATGTATGAATATCTCTTAATATGATATATATACATTAAATGTCTTTACAACGATAATCGTTACATATATGTCTCGTTTAAAAATCATTAAGTTAGTAGTCTTGTTTTTACATATGTAGTTCATTGTTAATATACTTAATGATATGTTTACTTATCATAGTATCATGTTAACTATATATATATCCATATATATGTCATCATATAGTTTTTACAAGTTTTAACGTTCGTGAATCACCGGTCAACTTGGGTGGTCAATTGTCTATATGAAACATATTTCAATTAATCAAGTCTTAACAAGTTTGATTGCTTAACATGTTGGAAACATTTAATCATGTAAATATCAATCTCAATTAATATATATAACCATGGAAAAGTTCGGGTCACTACAGATATCAAGCCCTATGGATCCATATACTACTACTCGCGCCCACCAGTTCTTATAACTGGCAGTTACTAGTTACCAAAGCTAAGGGATTTTCGGTTCAAACTCAGTGTAGAATTTAGTATGTACTTGTATCCATTGTGTTTAAAATAAAGTGCATGTATTCTCAGCCCAAAAATATAGATTGCAAAAGCAATTAAAAAGGGAGCAAATGAAACTCACGCATATAAATATTGTATATCGGTTAATAAAGCATTTGCATGTATTCTCAGCCCAAAAATATAGAGAGTAAAAGGGATCTTATGAAACTCACACTTTATAATTATTGTAAAACAGTGCATGTATTCTCAGCCCAAAAATATAGAGAGTAAAAGGGAGCAAATGAAACTCACGCATATAAATATTGTATATCGGTTAATAAAGCATTTGCATGTATTCTCAGCCCAAAAATATAGAGAGTAAAAGGGATCATATGAAACTCACAGTTTAATATTGATATACAATATTGCAGGAAAGCACGTAGACGCATTGGAGATAATAAGCACGAGGTTTGATTCACAAAAATACCCCCGAATATTACCCATAACCTCCTTGGCAATAACCCATATTTTCTTTAGCTCTAGCTTTCTCGAAAACTCGTTTTGAAAAATTACTTGGACAGCACTCCGTCGTAATATTTTATGTACATTATTATTTTTGTATCGCAAAAATAATAACACTAATAATAAAAATAATAAGATTAATAATAATCTTATTAATAATAATAATAATAATAATAATAATAATAAAATAAATAAATACGAAGTAAAAATAATATATATGTGTGTGTGATTTATCTGGCCAAAACTCGAGAATTTATAGCACTTGGCCTGAAATCTAGAGTCATGCGACTCGCATGGAAATGGCCTTCTGGCCATGCGACTCGCATGAGGACCAGGGACAGCTCACATTGTTTTGGCTCCTAGCTTGTCGACATAATATAAAATAAATATAAATATAATATATATAATTTAAATTAATTAATTATATATTATATTAAATTCACGTGCATAATTGACCTGTAATTTTTGTTCCGATAAGTCGTACGTTGTCACTCGACTTATGTCCCGGTTCCGGTTTTTCGAACGCCCTTTCGTACGCTGAGAAAACTTGTACTTTACGTTTCGTGAATCGTACCTTTGTCAAAATATAGTCTTAAATCATCCATAAAATATACCACTGTAGCAAAGTTACTGTAGCAAAGGTCAATTTTTACTGTAGCAATTTACTGTAGCAAAGTCAATTTCACTGTAGCAAATAGTGATTTTCAAAAACACTGTAGCATTTTGGGTACTGTAGTAATTTGAAATGTTACTATCGTTTACTAAATAACTTGAAATTATATATATGTATATATCTTTTTAATATATATAAATCAGTTTTTAAATACACATTGGAAGTTATTTATAAATAAATTTTAATAATAAATATTTCAACTTATCATATATATTCAAATAGATATTTAAACCAATAAGTTTAATGTACGGTATCAAATAATTAATACATTGTTACCTTTTCAAGTTATAGTATATATGTATCTATTTACATATAATTGTTCGCGAATCGTCGAAAACAACCAAAAGGTATTTAAATATATAAAAGTAGTTCAAAAATTTTGAGATTCAGTTTTACAGACTTTGCTTATTGTGTCGAAAATGTTAATCATACAAAGATTAAGTTTAAATTTGGTCAGAAATTTCTGGGTCATCACAGTACCTGCCCGTTAAAGAAATTTCGTCCCGAAATTTGAGTGAGGTCGTCATGGCTAACAATAAAAATGTTTTAATGACGAATATGAGTTGATAATAGAGTTTTATCTATGTTTGAATAATATGGATAAAATAATCCAATTACTCGAAGCGTATGAGAGAAGTTATCGTAATCAAGTGAAATGGAGAATAGAGATGCGTCTTATCTCTTGATGTAGTAACGATTGATTTCCGGATTTTAAGGAATAGAAAATCTTCATAATGTTAATAAGATTTGATTTTTCGGAATTTGCGGAAATTAGGATTTTCTTTGATTAAATGCGTAACCTGCCTCTATTGCTGCGTCCGATATTTTGCTATAAATTGACCTCTTCCGTTTCATTTATTTTCAACACTCCTATAATCTTCTTTATTATTTCATACATCCCAACAGATTGTGAAAATACTTAATCCAGTTCTGATTCTTGATATTTTCCTGGCTATCGTATCCTTCATTCTTCTTTTTCATCTACCACCAGAGGAAGTTATTTTCTTCTACTATTACCTTGGGGTTATAGTGTTTTTCATTCTCCCGTGTCTTTATGTTGTTATACGCATTGATATACACGGTTTGTAATTTCGGGGTTGTTATCGGGCTTTATATTCTCCATTATATTTCGGAGCTTCAAGCTTTCGTTTTCTCTTCCCGACCTTAAGTCAAGCGAATAATGGTCCAGAATTCGTAGGTATGAATTTCAGAATAAACATAATTAATGTTCTACGAAAGAAACGGTAATGGCACAATCTGACTTGTCAAATTACCAGAATATCCGGAAAAGACCGAATCATCAAGAAATATATTTTCTTGATATATTTAGAGATTATATAGAATGAAAGAGTTATGTAACATGGTTTATGATGAGGGTGTGATCTGTGAACCTTTGTCACGTTCCATTAGAAACTCAACATGACTTACTGTAATATAATCACGTTGATCAAGTGTCATTATATTATACTAACTCATGCTTCAGTTCCCAACATTACTTCAAAACATCCATTTTTTCGAATTTTTTTAGATTTTAGAAATTAAAATAGTTTCTTTTATGATGTAACACAGATAGCGCGAAGAGGTAATGATTTCAGATAAGAATGGTTTAAAAAATATCTTCAGAAATATGGAGGATATTTATAATGGGAGATACGATGATATCTTAGAATATTTAAGATAAGATGATGATGAAGAATATTGTCCGCAAAGGTTTTAGTATAAGGAGCAAGGTATTCTGTAATGATTTCAGCAGACTCTGAATCATTTGGATTCTTTGAAGGTAGATTTAGTCTTTGTGATTTGTCCACAGCCTCCTTCATGGTCTGCTCAATCCGTTTTTCATTTCCAAACCTTCTCTTTTTCTCTGCTTTACCACCATACTATTCTTTATCATCAAACTTTTGACTGTTAAGGTCGTTTACAGTTTTTGCTGCTTCATCAGCATTGTTCTAATTTCAGAGAACTAGTTTCATAGTTTGGGGTGTTTTTCAAAAACTTCACATTCGAAGTATGTAATTCGAGGAGGTAGACGTTATATGTACACATATAACTGTTGGCGTAGACGTGCTGCAAGATTTCAAAATACTGATTGCAAATTCCCGATAGTTGGAATGGCAACTATTGTTACAAGATGTGGATGAGTACATGATAGGGTTTCAATGTATATATAGTGATTTCCGGAGAGTTTCAAATAGCAGAGTGACGGAGTCGCTGGTACATTTACTGCTAATATGGTGGAACATAAAAGGTTCCCCAGTAACAAAAACGTATATGCCAAAGTTATAAGTCTGAAAGGTCGTCGTTGACTAGTTGAATGGGTGATAATACTGGATACTTTTAAAAAGGAATTGCAAGGTTACTTTCAGTAATAATAATGCCGAAGGATTTATCACAGATACGTGTTAAAGTTTTACTTACGTTTCGAGAGCTTTCCAGATATATGATTATAAGTACAAATCTTTCTTCTCGTAGATATCGTGTAGTTGGTTTGTCTTCTCGTTTGTTCATTAGTTGAAGTGTTTCCAAGAATTTCGATGGGTTTGAACGCAAAATATAATCATATGATGTTCTAGTACTGTTCTGAATTCAAAGCATGGGTTTCGAAGCATGGTTTTGAAAGATGTAGGAATCTAAGAGTGATGTTTTTCGTTTAATCTTGACTTGGATTCTGATCTATCGAAATCAGAATATGAAATTGAATGAAAATGGTTATTCTGCGATGAACAGATACGTATATCTATAGGTTTGAGCAGTATAGTTAATGATTGCTGAATCAGAATTGAAGAATGTATAGTGTAACATATTAATGTGGAATTTATATATTTCTAGGGTATTACCTACCCGTTAAAATATTCTCATCATTAACAGTTTGTACAAAAGGATTTTCAATTACAATCTTTATGAAAATATATGTATGTATATTTCCTTCAGATGTAATATAGATTTAATGAGTTATTAAACTCATTTAATTTTCGGTTGGAACTAGAAACGAATAATCTCTTCTATATTAAAGATTACATAATTGTCGCAGGATATTTCTCCAATGAAGTTATGAATCAATACTTCATCGTTTATGGTTATTAGTATTCTTCGGTGCCTACGGTGCATATGAGGTTGATACTCGTGGAACAGATTGTGAGGTTGAGGTTTCCGGTGCGGATGTTGTTGTTGGTGGTAATGGTACTGTTGTTGGTTGTGCTGCTGGTACTGGTGGTGCTACCGGTGCTGCCTGTGATGCCTGCAAATTGTGCATCATATTCTCCAAAGCCACAACTCGAGCGCGAAGCTCGTTAACTTCTTCTATTATTCCGGGATGATTGGCGGTTGGTACGAGAGGATGAATAAAGTTTAAAATTCTAGTTATCATATAATCATTGCGAAATATCCTGGAAATTAGGGTAAAGATAGTGTTTCGAACGGGTTCGCCGGTAAGTGCCTCAGGTTCCTCACCAAGAGGTGAATTCGGTTGGTGGAAAGGATCGCCTTCCTCTTGTCTCCATTGATTAAGTTGATTACGAACCCATCCCCAATTCATCCAGAATTGGTGATGGCTGATTGGTTGATTCATTCCGGTTACACTGCTTTCGAAAATCAGGTGGAAATTCATATCGGAATCCGAAGAACTCGAATTACTTGTAGAATTCATCTTATACGGTTAGATAAAGAATATTCGATGTGAAATGATTTTCGGATATCGGATGATATTCTAATTACATAGAATACCTTTATATAGTACAAAGGATCCGCAAATTACGGAGAAACTTTCGGAAACTGTCAAGTAAAGGTAACAGTAACAGATACGCTAAGATATTCATTTTGTCTATACACTAGTCATGCAATCCATGCAATAAGGTGTGTCTAGACTACAAATGATAAGCAGGTAATTTCTAACAAAAAAAATTATAAGCAACAACTTTTATCATGCAGACATGGTCGAAGTCCAGACTCACTAATGTATCCTAACAATAACCGGTTAGACACACTAATGCAAATTCTGGTTCGCTAAGACCAACGCTCTGATACCAACTGTGACGATCGCTCCAAATCCATATGGACGAACACGTCATTCATTGATTTCATTGCGAGGTATTTGACCTCTATGTGATACATTTTGTAACATTGTATTCGTTTGAAAAGGTATTTCATAAATGAATATATAAATTCCAGGTTTTTAACATCTGATGATTTCTACGTATAGACAATCACCATTTAATGGTTTACAATAATACATCTGTTGACAATACAGTCAAAATAAGATACATGGTAATGGTTTGGTGAATGCAAGTTTCTTGTATATAGCATGTATGACTCCAAGCACATATCTTGTATCACGTATAAGCAAACAGCGGAAGACTTCTAGAATCCTGAGAATAAACATGCTTCAAGTGTCAACACAAAGGTTGGTGAGTTCATAGTTTTAATATTACACATAATCCGTATAACAATGTGGATTACAAAAGTTCAGTTGTTTTATTTAAAACGTTATCAATAGGTTTTACATAAAAGGTGGATCACAAGATTTCAGTTGTTTCATCCGAAACGTTTATCAATCAGTTCTACAAAATTGAGCACCCTGGTAACTAAACTTTAATGCTTATATAATTTGTACCCTTTGTATAATCATCTTAATAATACACGCAAACCAACGTGTACGCTTCTCAAATAGCATACGTCCGTTAAAAGGCTAGTGCTCTAGCTCGGACGGGGATATCAAGCCCTATGGATCCATATACTACTACTCGCGCCCACCAGTTCTTATAACTGGCAGTTACTAGTTACCAAAGCTAAGGGATTTTCGGTTCAAACTCAGTGTAGAATTTAGTATGTACTTGTATCCATTGTGTTTAAAATAAAGTGCATGTATTCTCAGCCCAAAAATATAGATTGCAAAAGCAATTAAAAAGGGAGCAAATGAAACTCACGCATATAAATATTGTATATCGGTTAATAAAGCATTTGCATGTATTCTCAGCCCAAAAATATAGAGAGTAAAAGGGATCTTATGAAACTCACACTTTATAATTATTGTAAAACAGTGCATGTATTCTCAGCCCAAAAATATAGAGAGTAAAAGGGAGCAAATGAAACTCACGCATATAAATATTGTATATCGGTTAATAAAGCATTTGCATGTATTCTCAGCCCAAAAATATAGAGAGTAAAAGGGATCATATGAAACTCACAGTTTAATATTGATATACAATATTGCAGGGAAGCACGTAGACGCATTGGAGATAATAAGCACGAGGTTTGATTCACAAAAATACCCCCGAATATTACCCATAACCTCCTTGGCAATAACCCATATTTTCTTTAGCTCTAGCTTTCTCGAAAACTCGTTTTGAAAAATTACTTGGACAGCACTCCGTCGTAATATTTTATGTACATTATTATTTTTGTATCGCAAAAATAATAACACTAATAATAAAAATAATAAGATTAATAATAATCTTATTAATAATAATAATAATAATAATAATAATAAAATAAATAAATACGAAGTAAAAATAATATATATGTGTGTGTGATTTATCTGGCCAAAACTCGAGAATTTATAGCACTTGGCCTGAAATCTAGAGTCATGCGACTCGCATGGAAATGGACTTCTGGCCATGCGACTCGCATGAGGACCAGGGACAGCTCACATTGTTTTGGCTCCTAGCTTGTCGACATAATATAAAATAAATATAAATATAATATATATAATTTAAATTAATTAATTATATATTATATTAAATTCACGTGCATAATTGACCTGTAATTTTTGTTCCGATAAGTCGTACGTTGTCACTCGACTTATGTCCCGGTTCCGGTTTTTCGAACGCCCTTTCGTACGCTGAGAAAACTTGTACTTTACGTTTCGTGAATCGTACCTTTGTCAAAATATAGTCTTAAATCATCCATAAAATATACCACTGTAGCAAAGTTACTGTAGCAAAGGTCAATTTTTACTGTAGCAATTCACTGTAGCAAAGTCAATTTCACTGTAGCAAATAGTGATTTTCAAAAACACTGTAGCATTTTGGGTACTGTAGTAATTTGAAATGTTACTATCGTTTACTAAATAACTTGAAATTATATATATGTATATATCTTTTTAATATATATAAATCAGTTTTTAAATACACATTGGAAGTTATTTATAAATAAATTTTAATAATAAATATTTCAACTTATCATATATATTCAAATAGATATTTAAACCAATAAGTTTAATGTACGGTATCAAATAATTAATACATTGTTACCTTTTCAAGTTATAGTATATATGTATCTATTTACATATAATTGTTCGCGAATCGTCGAAAACAACCGAAAGGTATTTAAATATATAAAAGTAGTTCAAAAATTTTGAGATTCAGTTTTACAGACTTTGCTTATTGTGTCGAAAATGTTAATCATACAAAGATTAAGTTTAAATTTGGTCAGAAATTTCCGGGTCATCACATAATAGCTTTAGCTGTTTCATTTCGGGGGTTAGCATTTGTATCACTAGGTAAACTTCCCGGTTTTCTTTCACCTATTAACCTTGCTAGGTTACTTACTTCTTGTTCCAGATTTTGAATAGAAGCTTGTTGATTTCTAAATGCTTGAGCATTTTGTTCATTAGTTTGTTTTTGAGATGTGAAAAACTGCGTTTGAGTTTCAACTAGCTTCGTCATCATATCTTCTAAATTCGGCTTTTTATCATCGGTTTGTTGTGGTGGTTTGTTTTGAAAATTAGGTCTTTGCTGATTGTAATTATTATTGGATACTTGTTGATTGCTAGGACCTTGTTGGTTGTTGTATGGAATATTTCGGTTATAGTTCTGGTTTTGATTGTAAATCGGTCTTGGCGGTTGATAATTATTCTGATAATTATTTCCAGGCCTTTGGTTTATGTATGAAATATTCTCTCTTTGTTCCATTGTTAATTCAATACTAAGACAATCTTTTGTCAAATGTGGTCCTCCACACTGCTCACAACTAATTCGTATTGAGTGAATATCTGTAGTCATCTTTTCCATTCGTCTGTCGACAGCATCTATCTTTGCGGAAATGGAATCTAAGTCATGGCTAGAATCGGCTCTAGCTGCTTTAGATGATCTAACGATATCTTTTTCTTGGTGCCACTCATGTGAGTGGGAAGCAGTGTTATCAATAATTTTATAAGCATCAGTTTCGGTTTTCTTCATAATAGAACCACCAGCTGCTATATCTATGTCTTTCCTTGTAGTGATGTCGCATCCTTGGTAGAATATTTGTACTATTTGACAGGTGTCTAAACCATGTTGCGGACATCCTCTTAACAACTTTCCAAATCTAGTCCACGCCTCATATAGAGTTTCATTCGGCTTCTGTGTAAACGTAACAATTTCTCCTTGAAGTCTTACGGCTTTAGATGCAGGAAACAATTGTTTAAGAAATTTTTCAACTAAAACGTCCCATGTATCAATCGCCCCTTCAGGTAACGATTCCAACCAATCTTTGGCTTCTCCCTTTAAAGTCCAGGGAAATAACATGAGATATATCTGTTCATCCTCCACTTCTCGGATTTTAAATAGTGTGCAGATCCTATTAAAGGTACGTAGATGTTCATTTGGATCTTCCTTCGGCGCACCACTAAATTGGCATTGATTAGTCACCATGTGTAGAATTTGTCCTTTGATTTCATAATCTGGTGCATTAATGTCTGGATGAGTAATTGCGTGACCTTGGCCAGTGCGTTTAGCTCTCATTCGGTCTTCCATACTTAAAGGTTCCAGATTCTCCATAATTGAATTTGTTGAATCGGAATCACTAGAGGATTCTGATTTAATGGTTCGTTCCTCAACAATCTCTGTTTGAATGATTGGTGGTTCCGGAGGAAAATTTAATGGTTCAGGATCTACGAATCGTCCATGAATATTCTCCGGATTCTCAATTGTGAGGTCGGGTTCAAAAAATGGATTATCGGAAATTTGAACTGGAGTACTTGGTCGACTGGATGACGATTCTAAAGAAAAATCAACGGCAGTAATATTTGCTAAATGTCTTGATCTAGTTACAGGTGGTGAACGTACAAAAGGTGGTGAACGTCTTGCTCGGTGCATTCACTGAATATCCTATTAGTTTTTTTAAAAAGGAAGAAAAATTATATAAGTTATCCAATCAATAGACTTTTCTGATTTTGCCCACGTTTCGAATAGCCAAAAGATGCAGCAGAGGGGCAGGATTCGTTTGGTCTCAATATAATTGAGGACTGTTTGGCTCCAATAACCCGGTCCACATACAAATCCAACTATTACTACGAACCAGAAAATTTTGATGTCTATCGATTTAACCACTTAAAATAAATTTTCGTAATTTTAAGAAATTTAGATAAGAAGTAGAATAAAAATCTATGTCCTAAAACTAGAATAGCGAGAAATAAGAAAGAAAAAGAGCGTGTCGGAAAAAGGTCGAAAAAGAAAAATGGTTGAAAAATAAAAGGTGACGGAAAAATAAAAGAAACTTATAAAACTTAAAAACACTTGACTAACCTAACCTTATTACCACAACTAACTTAAAATTATAATCGCAAATTGAGATTACTAATTGGAATGATAATTGATACATAGGTAAAAGTCGTCTAAAAATATTAAAGCTTACAGGAAAAACTAAATCCCAAATGGAAATAACTTAAAAAGAAACTAAAACTTAAAAAGGCGTCGCAAAATTCTAAAGTTCCTAAATCTTAGTCTAAAGAAAAACACTTAAGGAATTCTACGGCAAAGCCTAAATATCTAGAAGTAAAAATAAATATGGCAAAAACTATGAGTTAAAAATAAATACGAGCGAAAAATACAAAAATTACGCTAAAACTATTAAAAAGGGATAAAATATAAAAATATACAAAAAGTTGTAAAAAGTACAATTTTTATAAAAATATTATTTTTATATTAATTATTTATTAAAACTATTAATTTTATATTTTAATTAAACTTAATTTAACTAAATATATAAATTAAATAAAAAGAAACTTAAAATAAAACTAATTATAATAATAATAAGTAATTAGGCTTAATAATAATAATAATTAATAATTACTCCGTAATTAATGCTGATTAGGGTTCCTGTGTGGCGTGTCAGATTGTCTCCGCGAGTTGCGGTATTAGAAGCTGTAAACTCCGCGAGTCGCGGGGTTCCAGAATTCAACTCAGGTACAGTTTTTAATTCGACGTTTTTTTTTTCTGTTTTATATATTTATATAATATATTTATATAAATTAAATAAAACTTATATTTTTATAAAATAAAGATAAAGAAACTTTTATAGAACTTAAATATTTAACAAACTCTTAAAAATATTTATATTTTTATTTTTCTTTTTATATTTTAGAATATTTAAAACGTATTTTTTACAAAAATGTATTTTTATAAAAGTAAACTAAAAATAAAAATCTTTTTTTTTATATTAGCGTTGGGCTTCCAGCGTTTAAGACTTTCCCCGGCAGCGGCGCCAAAAATAACTTGATGTTATGCGAGGTGTATATAAAATAGCTTTATATTTTAGCAGGAAATACTATTAAATACGATACAATTTTACACAAGATATTTATTTATTTAGAGAATGGATATACTTAAACCTTGCTACAACACTTATAGGCAGTGTACCTAATCGTACAGTAGTGTAGTTTTTAGTAAGTCCGGTTCGTTCCACAGGGAAAATCTTTAAACAAAGCTTAACGCTATATTAGTTTACTTTTATAAAAATACAAATATATATATAAGTAATATTATTATTATAAAGGGGGGTTTTTACCGTTTAATGACCGGTTTGTCGATTTTAAAACTTTAGTCGCAGTTAAAACCAAATGTAAAATAATAAAAAAATACAAGACTTAATTTAAAGCGTAAAGTAAATAACGATAATGAAATTGCGAATAATAAAAGTGCGATAAAATAAACTTGCGATAATTAAAAAGTACGATAATTAAAAGTGCAATTAAATACAATAACAATAAAAATGCGATAATTAGAAATGCAATTAAATATAAAATAAAGGAAATTAAATATGAAATAAAAGAATTATGCTTATTTAAACTTCCGTAATCATGATGTTTGACGTGTTGATTTTAGTTTTATGCCCATGGGTTAATTGTCCTTTGTCCTGGATTATTTAATATGTCCGTCTGGTTTTTGTCCATAACAGTCCATCAGTCATAAATATAAAGTGCGAGTATCCTCGTCAAATTATTCTTATACCCGAAGTTAAATATTCCAACTAATTGGGGACTTAAACTGTAACAAGATTTTAATACTTTGTTTAATAATTACACCAGGATGTCGACTGAGTGTAACTCAAGGTTTTAATATTTTGTTATCAATTATACCAAGAGGCCTTGTACATAATTTCACCCCTGTTTTAATTATTCTAGTGGCTATTAATCCATTCCCGTGTCAAGTTAAATGAACGATTATTCGTACATATAAATACCTCGCCCATCGTGTCCGATCGAGTGTATATGGTAATTTATAGGGACGCCCAATTGTAAATCTTTATATTAACATTAACAAACTATCATTTAGTTAAACAAATATAAAGCCCATTAATAGCCCATAGTCTAATTTCCACAAGTGTCGTTCTTTTGTCCAAACCCTAATTATGGTACAAAGCCCAATTACCCAATTTTAGTAATTAGCCCAACATCATGATTACTTCGAATTAAATAAGCATAATAATAACTTAGCTACGAGACATTAAATTAAAAAGGTTAAACATAACTTACAATGATTAAAAATAGCGTAGCGTTACACGGACAGAATTTCAACTTACACCCTTACAACATTTTCTAACATACCCTTATTATTAGGATTAAAATTAAAATTAAAATATAAATATAAATATTTACGTATAAATATAGAGAGGATGGATATATGATGATTTTTGCGATCAGAATTCATTTGCTTTTATAGGGAGTTTCAGTTTTTGAGGCTCCGCGACTCACGGCATTTTTGCTCTTCAAACTCCGCGAGTCGCGGAGTTTGAAATTCCGGCTCACTCCAAATTGGATCTTAGACTGCCGACGGTTTATTATATAATATAATATATATATAATTTATATAATTAATTATATATTATATTATATTTATATACATAGTTAACTTGTAATTTTTAGTCCGTTGCGTCGAGCGTTGAGAGTTGACTCTGGTCCCGGTTCCGAATTTTTGAACGGCCTTGCGTACTATTTTATATCTTGTACTTTGCGTTTTGAATCTTGTACTCTTGTAATTTCGAGACGTTTCTTATCAATAATTGGAACCTCTTTGATTGTATTTTGTACTTTTGAGCTTTTTGGTCGTTTGCGTCTTCAATTCATCGAATCTGTCTTTTGTCTTCACCTTTTATTATTTAAACGAATATCACTTGTAAATAGAACAATTGCAACTAAAAGCTTGTCTTTCTTGAGGAATAATGCTATGAAATATATGTTCATTTTTAGCATTATCAATATTCTCATTATTCGATATAATAAATTGTTCATATTGAGCTACTAGTAGTTCAATTTTATTTTCAATGACTTGCACATTTCCTTGATGAGTAACTATTAAACTATCTCATATTTCCTTTGCATTCTTAAGCATAAAGACCCTTTCATATTCTTTTCAAGGCAAAACGTTAAATATGACTATTTTAGCTTGGTAGTTTTTCCCTACATCCGTTTTATGTTCTTTGGACCAATTTTCCTCGGGCACAATTATTCTAGTTTTCCTATCTTCACTTAGTGTGAATGGGACATAATCGCCCTTAGTAATAATGTTCCAAATGTCTATATCTTTAGCATGGACATATGTTTCAAATCTTTGTTTCTAATAGCAAAATCTTTCACTCTCAAGTAGTGGAGGTCTTTGCATAGAGGAATCTTCACTATAGCTCATGTTCTCAAATTTTTGTTCCATGATCTTTAACTCAAAAGTTTGCAAAAATTAATTTTTATCTTAAAAATAACAATCTTAGCAAAATGTTTAGAGAAACCGATCTGATACCAATTGTAAGTACCTAGAGGGGGGTGAATAGTTACTTAGTGAAAATTTTAAAACTTTCTCCGATTTAGAACTTGAGATTACTATAGTGTGATTTGAATAGTTTGTTCACAAGTATAATAAATAACAAGATAAGGGATAAGAGAACAAACACGGAGATTTATAGTGGTTCGGAAAGATGTTAAATAATCTTCCTTAATCCACTCCTCAATTCTAACAAATTGAGAGTTAGTTTCATTATGATGCTCCAAACTCGGTGGAGTGTCTGGATACAATAGTAGCTCCTTGATAAGCCGCAACTTATGAACCCTTACGTTCCGTTGAAGATTTCACAATCACCAAATGCTCTTACCACAAGCTCCTAATGCTACCACTAAGTGAAACCTCACTTATCTTCTAGATACCTTTAAGAAGATAATATAAAAGTAAACTCACAACTAAGTTTACAATCACTCTTGCTTGAATCACTCTAAATTGATTACAATAAGATTTGAATGATATCAGTAAATGTATATAAATGTAAGTGCAAGAGGTGAGACTTCAAGTGCTCCAAGTATTGGCTTTTATAGGCAAGAGAAATTCATACCCGGACGTCTGCGGCTCACCCCACAGTCGACCGTGGGTCGACCGTGCAGCTCTGATCTCTGAATTTTGTAGAAGTTTGAGATATTTAACTTTGCCTTTTTCCCTTATTAGATGGCTACAATTAGATGCCAAAAACATCTGAAAAGATCTGCATTACCCCTTTTATCTTGAAAGCATTCTTTGAAGTTGACCTTGGCTTGAAAGAGGTAAGTCACTTTATACTAGAGGTTTGTCATTGATTTCCTTTTAAGGAAAATGCTGAAATTTGATCCTATGACAACCATAAGCTTCCAAACTTCAAGTCACAAGTCTTCAATCCTTTTGTCAACATTAGTTTTGCAAGTATGTGCTCTTATTGGCTACTTGCAAGCTTCCAAATTAGACTAACTTGTTTTTATATGAAGACTTTTGTTAGTTTACACTAAACTCTTATTAAACACATGATTAGTGCTTAATGGTTAATCAAGTGGAGATCATCTCTTTAATTAGGACTTAATGACCATCTTTAAGTTTTATTACTTTTAATTTAGTTTTTTAAAAATACACTTTGAAAAAGAACTTTTAGCCATACTTGAATGTTTAATATTAACTGTCATACCCCGTCCAAAATCTTCCTGAACGAATACAATAACATCTGGTACCATCGCGAGGTACTTGACCTCTATATGCCACATTTTACAAACATTGCATTCGTTTTTAAAAGACAAACTTTCTTTACATTGAAAGTTGACGGCATGCATACGATTTCATAATATATTCAACTATAATTGACTTAGTAATAATCTTGATGAACTCGATGACTCGAATGCAACGTCTTTTGAAATATGTCATGAATGACTCCAAGTAATATCTCTAATATGAGCAAATGCACAGCGAAAGATTTCTTTCATACCTGAGAATAAACATGCTTTAAAGTGTCAACCAAAAGGTTGGTGAGTTCATAGGTTTATCATAAAACAATAAAATTCATCATTTTGATAGACCACAAGATTTAAATGCTGCATGGTACAAATGGGCCCGAATCCTACACCCACCTGTAATGTACATGCGATATCTTTTAAATACAGTACACCTTTCTCGTGTACAAAAATCCATTTTTCATAAAACTTAGTAACCGTACATATATCTCGTGCACAAAAACTAATACACATAACCTGTGTATAAAAATCATTCTCTCGATACATAACATTCACATCAATTGATGGCAATTATCATGTCCGCATAATTCAATGGTGGCAATTATCATGTCCACATAATTCAATGGTGGCAATTATCATGTCCACATAATTCAATGGTAGCAATTATCATGTTCACATAATTCAATGGTGGCAATTATCATGTCCACATAATTCAATGGTGGCAATTATCATATCCACATAATTCAATGGTGGCAATTATCATATCCACATAATTCATTCGAGGAATGTTTTGCTTGTGTCTATCTCGTCAAACATTTATAAAAGCAATTCATGTATTCTCAGTTCAAAATATATTTCAAAAGCATTTAATAGAGCAGTTACAAAAGCAGCGCATGTATTCTCAGTCCCAAAAACGTAAAGAGTAAAAGGGAATCAAATGAACTCACTATACGATATTTTGTAGTAAAAATATGCGTACGACGATACTGAACAATGCAGATTGGCCTCGAATTCACGAACCTATATCATTCATATATATATATATTAAAACATATACTTGTAATTGAACAAATATATATATATTAATATTAATGATATAACTTTTATATTATGTATTTCTTTATTTAATTGAATATATTCATTTCATATATTTTGAATAAATATTAATATAGGTAAGTTAAATAAAATTATATGAGGATCATTTGTTTGTGAAATTAATAATTGTGATAAAACTAGTATTAGTAATAATATTGATATTGTACAATAGTAATGATAAAAGTGATAATAATAACGTTAATAAAAATTATGATATTAATAATGATAATAATACTAAGTTGTATTAAATATATTTTTTATATATGTATACATATTATTTCTTTGTTAAAATTATTAATTATAATAATACTTAAATAATATTAGTAATGATAAAAATAATCATATTCATAAAAATAATAATAAAGATAATAATGATAGAAATAATGATAATTCTAATAATAACACTAATGGTAGTTTTAAAAATGATAATTTTAATATTCATGATAATGATAATGCTTATACTCATAAAAATAATAATGTTAATGGTAATAATAATATTATCTTTAATAATAATAATGATGTGATAATAATAATATCAATAATAAAAATAATAATAATAATAATAATAATAATGATAATAATAATAATAATAATAATAATAATAATAATAATAATAATAATAATAATAATAATAATAATAATAATAATAATAATAATAATAATAATAATAATAATAATAATAATAATAATAATAATAATAGAACTACCTTAAAAGGGAAAGCTTCCAAAAAGAAAACAAACCTACCTTAAAAGGGAAAGCTTCCAAAAAGAAAACAAACTAACTCAGTCCGGGCTCGAACCCGTGACCTCTTGTTCCACACAAACACCCTTAAACCCTCTGATCTATCTGGTTTTTCTGATTTAAACACAATTTAGTTACTTATAACCCTTTTATGTTTCAAATCTGATTAGTCCAATCACCCAACAACATATATGCGGCCCAACACTTAGCCCGACTGATACAGTTATTCGATGAAAAAGAAAAATAACCGTAGCAGCAAGGATTCGAACTCAAGACCATTCTTAACCCAATCAACACTTCAAACCATTCTGCTATTTCTGCTTTTCTGATAATATCCAACCTACATCTATGTATCTAATATATCTATCTGTTTTCATTCTTTTCTAAAATTTCGGTATTCTCTTCTTCTTCTAAACATTATAAGCTTCACCATTATCATGATCATTTAACATCATTTACTTATTACAGATGCATACCGTTCCATTATCATCATTATCGTATCCAACGAACTCAATTCCAAACTCTACAATTTAATTCCAAACCCATATTTACTTCGGCCCCCAATAGTTTCTCAAGCCCAAAATTTCATAAAACCTATAACTGAAAGAAAATCACGGCTCAATAAAAGCATGTATCTCCTCGGCTCAAAAGGAAATTGAAAACAGAAACATGGTGACCCAAAAAAAATATTCATATATTTATATCTTAGCTGGACCTTACTTTCACTAATTCCCCTTTATTTCCTTCAATATCATTGATCAATATTAATTTATTTGATGATAAGTATAGAGTTGTAAAGAGGTGACAATATATATTGGATACCCATTTGGGTGGGTCACGGAAAAAAAAACAGCACTTGTCGTCGATTACGATTTATTATCTTAATCATACATAACCCTCACCATCCATCACTTTATGTATTACACCTTATTCTAATCAACAAGTGTGAGGTTGATTGGAAATTTTCGGCCAAAAAAAGAAAAGGAGAAGTAATAGCACTTTATAAATGGCCATCACTTTCAAGATGCAATATCAATAATTTATCAAGTTGTAGTATAAATAATCGAAAGACAATACAAAGTTTGAGGTGGTTTCGTTCAAGATAAAAGAAAGGAAAAAATATAATACGTACGGTTGTTGCAGGTATGAAAATGGTTAACATGATGGTTTGTTTGTGTGGATTCTCGGTTAGAAGTTAAAACAGAAAAGAATATGTGTTTGTGGTGATGAAGATGGTTGAGTTTGTTTGTTTACGAAGAAGAGAAAAAAATAATGGTTGAGGGTTACGACTAACGAAACAGGAGAAAATAAAAAAATATAAGTTTGATTGTGGTTTACGGTTTAGAAGATGAGAGAGAGGAGATTAATGGTGGTGTTGAGCTGTGGTTTGAAGTAGTGATCGAAGGTTGATAACCGCTGGTTCAAAATAGAAAAACAAGAAAGAGTTTGAGCAAGGTAGTGTTGGATGCTAGAAGTGGTGTGTGGTGATACCCGATGTGGGTGTTTATATGTGTAAGTAATATATGTATATGTATCTTAATATCTCCATTTTTCCATTATCAATTGCAATAATGTATATATATAATATGTTAATTAACAATTACTACAGCATTAAGATTCAATCGTAATTTGTTTTATAGTTAAGATTGGGTCGACAGATGATATTCGATCAGTAGATTTACAATTAATAAACAATTTAAAATCAGATTTAGATATTCCATATTGGTACGATTGATTTGGTTTGTAGTACATCTATGTTGACAGCAATTTCAATCAGAAGAAAATTAGAAAGGAGAAAGGACTTGAAACAGATTCGTACGCTTTACTGATATTGATGGCTAACAAATTTTGTATCCATCTATTTGATTCTTCTCCTCCTCCATTCAAATTGCAGTAATGGTTAACATTATGTATTGTAATCGAATATTTGAAGCTGTAAAGATGATACGACCCGTTTGTTTGTATTGAGAATGGATTTGGACGTGTAACAATCTATAGACAGGATCAAATAACTCGGAAGAAAAAAGTGAATAAAATCAAAATAAAAGGATAGTGACATTCAACTGATTTTGGTTGTTTCTGTGAATTGAAGTTGACTGGTAACAAGTTAGAGACAGAAACAATATCAGATAAAGTCTGATTACGATTTCTAACTGATTAGCATTATTAATTGAATTTATAAATATAAATATAATATTAATAATTTATAAATATAAATACATTAATAATAATAATAAGGCTGTAATATCATCAAATAAATAAAAAGTAATAATACTGTTATTTTTACTAATAGTAATTATTATGCTAGTAATAATATTAATAATAATAACTATGATAATAATAATAATAATTGTAAACTAATAATAATAATCATAATAATAAAAATCAAAATTTTTCTATTAATTATAATAAATATAATGTTATTAATAATGCTAACAATAATATTAGTATAATAACTATATTTTTTAACTTGTATTATATTATTAATTATGTAATATTTATTAATCATATAATATATTATATAATGTCTTTTATTGAATATTTATTATTTATAAATTTTATATATAACATACATATAATAATAATTATACATAGAAATTATGTATATTTATATATAGATTCATTTTAAATTACACTTAATTATTTTATATCTTATTTTACATATTTAATTCTAATGATCAAATTATATTTTATAATTTCAAATTATTGTATATACTTACATTCATATATATATATATATATATATATATATATATATATATATATATATATATATATATATATATATACATGTTTATTTACAAACAATTGTTCGTGAATCATCGAGAATAGTCAAGGTCAAATGAATATAAGAAACAATTCAAAATTTTTGAGACTCAACATTACAGACTTAGCTTATCGTGTCGAAATCATATAAGAATAAAGTTTAAATTTTTTCGGAAATTTCCGGGTCGTCACAGTACCTACCCGTTAAAGAAATTTCGTCCTGAAATTTGATCGAGGTCATCATGGCTAACAATAAAAATGTTTTTATGATGAATATGAGTTGATAAATAAGGTTTTATCATTATTGATAAATATAGATAAAACAATTCGATTATGTGGAGCGTTCAAGTGAAGCTGTCACAAAAGATTGAGATAGATATTTAACTTTTGATGTAGTCACGGTGAATTTCCAGAATTCAAGGAATGAAAATCTTCGAAATCTGTATAAGATTTGATTCTTCGATAATTAATGAAATTTAGGATCCTCTTTAATTAAATGCGGTAATCTGCCTCGATTGCTATGTCTGATATTTCACTATAAATTCACCTTCTTTGTTTCCTTATTGTCACCACTCTCATTCTACTTCAAGTCAAGCGAATAATGGTCCAGAATTCGTAGGTATAGAGCTTTGAATGACTATAATATTCTAAGCAAAAAGGAACGTATTAGAACAATTTGATTTGGTAAATTTCCAGAATTTACAGAAATATAGAAATATCAAGAAATTATTTTATTGATATATTTAGAGGTTAAGTAGGATGGAAGAGTTATGTCACATGGCACATGATGACCGTATGATCTGTGAATCATCACGTTCCATTAGAAATTTAGCATGACTTACTGTAATATAACCACGTTGGCCAAGCGTCGTTATATTATACTAACTCATGCTTCAATTCCCTACACTTCTCCACAATTCATTCCTAATTTATACTTAGATTTTACTGAAGTTTCCAATATAATGGAATACAGATAGCACGAAGAGGTATATAATTTCGGACGAGAATATTTATGAAAATATTTTCAAAAATATCGAAGATATTTATGATGATATTTTGGAATTTTTAAGTTTGAAAGTTAATGAAGAAAAATTTTTCGAAAGATTTTAACATGGCTTCGGAGTAAGATATTCTCTAAAGATTTCATCGGGTCCAGAATTACCTGGATTCTTTGAATATAGGATTTGATCCTTCTATTTGTCCTTGGTCTCCTTCATGGTTAGCTCACTCCGTTTTTCAGTATCAAATTTTCTATCGAGCGTTCCCAACATTCCATTCTTTATTATCAACTCTTGGCCATTTAGACCATCTGCAATTTTGCTGTTTCCTCTGCATTTAATGCTACCATGATTGAATCATTGGTTATCAATCCAAGGTGGTTTCAAGAGAATTGTGTTTTTAGATGATTAAACGCTGATTGTAATCGTTAAGATACAAAGGATGTTTAAGATGAAATCAAGTGGCAACTTGAAGAAATGTTTAGTTTCATATGTTATAATCAATATTTTAATACGTTGTAATTGTCCAATGTTAGTAATTCAATGTTAGTAGTCCAACAGTCTGATATATAATCTTAAAATTTTAAATATTTATGATTAGAAGATGATGAAGAAATTTCATGTAATTAATTAATTGGTTACTAATAAATTTTATTTTGTCCATTATTTTCTTCATTATGCCACTTGTCAAACCTTGACTTGGATTCTGATCGGTTAAAATTCTAATATGAAATTGAATTTGAATGATAATAGTTGTTCTTTTAGTAAACAGATATGTATATATGTGGTTATGTGTAGGATAGTAAATGGCTGTTGAATCGGATTTGAAGAATGTACAGTATAACATGTTAATGTGAAATCTAAATATTACTCGGGTATTACCTACCCGTTAAAATATTTTCACCATTAACAGTTTGTACAAAAGAACTTTTAATTACAATCTTTATATATATATATATATATATATATATATATATATATATATATATATATATATATATATATATATACATACTTATATACTTTTTTCAGATGTAATCATGGATTTAATGAGTTAATATGATATTAAACTCATCTGATTTACAGTGATAACTAGAGTACATAATCTCTAAAACAATAGAGATTACATAATCTCCATGTCAAACGAAGATAAATGAGGTGGAACGATACATAGAACGAAGATAATTGATGTAGAATGATATGTAGAGTAATGATTAAGTTTGAAGTATGGATTGTGATGTTGAGACGTGTGATGTTGAAACTTGGATTGTTGGTTTTACTGTTGGTGCTGGTGATGTTGCTGAAGCTGGTAAGTTTTGTACCATATTTTCCAAATTGATTACTGGAGCGCGAAGCTCGTTGACTTCTTCTATTATTCCGGGATGATTATCGGTCAGAACGAGTGGATGATTAGGGTTTAGAATTGTGGATAGAATATAATCGTGTCGAGATACCCTGGAAATGAGGCTGAAAATGGTGTTTCGGATAGGTTCGCCGGTAAGTGTTTCAAGTTCCTCGTTGAGAGGGCAATAAGGTGGGTGGAAAGGATCACCTTCTTCTTGTCTCCAGTGATTAAGTAGAGTACGAACACATCCCCAATTCATCCAGAATAGATGATAGCTGATTGGTTGGTCCATTCCAGTCACACTGCTTTCGGAGCTTGAGTGGGACTCCATGTCGAAATCCGAGGAATTTGAACTAGTGACGAGTTCCATTTCGTACTTTCGAATAAAGGATTTTTCAATGTGAAATAATTTTCGAATATTAGATGATATTCTAACTACGTAGAATACGTATATATAGCATAAAGATTTCGCAGATTACGGAGAAAATTTCGAAAGCTGTAAGGCAAATGGAACAGTAACAGATACGTTAAGATATGAGTTAGCAGATATGCTAAGATATGAATTTTGTCTATACACTATCTATGCAATAGAGGCAGTAAGACGTGTCTAGACTTTAAGGATGATAAGCAAGTAATTTTCGACACGAAATGATAAGCAAAACTTTTGACATGCAGACATGGTCGAAGTCCAGTCTCACTACTGCATCCTAACGACTATCAGTTAGACACACCAATGCAGACCTGGTTCGCTAAGACCACCTCTCTGATACCACATGTCATACCCCGTCCAAAATCTTCCTGAATGAATACAATAACATCTGGCACCATCGCGAGGTACTTGACCTCTATATGCCACATTTTACAAACATTGCATTCATTTTTAAAAGACAAACTTTCTTTACATCGAAAGTTGACGGCATGCATACCATTTAATAATATATCCAACTATAATTGACTTAGTAATAATCTTGATGAACTCGACGACTTGAATGCAACGTCTTTTGAAATATGTCATGAATGACTCCAAGTAATATCTCTAATATGAGCAAATGCACAACAGAAGATTTCTTTCATACCTGAGAATAAACATGCTTTAAAGTATCAACCAAAAGGTTGGTGAGTTCATAGGTTTATCATAAAATAATAACATTCATCATTTTGATAGACCACAAGATTTAAATGCTGCATGGTACAAATGGGCCCGAATCCTACACCCACCTGTAATGTACATGCGATATCTTTTAAATACATCACACCTTTCTCGTGTACGAAAATCCATTTTTCATAAATCTTAGTAACCGTACACATATCTCGTGCACAAAAACTAATACACATAACCTGTGTATAAAAATCATTCTCTCGATACATAACATTCACATCAACTGATGGCAATTATCATGTCCACATAATTCAATGGTGGCAATTATCATGTCCACATAATTCAATGGTGGAAATTATCATGTTCACATAATTCAATGGTGGCAATTATCATGTCCACATAATTCAATGGTGGCAATTATCATGTCCACATAATTCAATGGTGGCAATTATCATGTCCACATAATTCAATGGTGGCAATTATCATGTCCACATAATTCAATGGTGGCAATTATCATATCTACATAATTCATTCGAGGAATGTTTTGTTTGTGTCTATCTCGTCAAACATTTATAAAAGCAATTCATGTATTCTCAGTTCAAAATATATTTCAAAAGCATTTAATAGAGCAGTTATAAAAGAAGCGCATTTATTCTCAGTCCCAAACACATAAAGAGTAAAAGAGAATCAAATGAACTCACTATACGATATTTTGTAGTAAAAATATGCGTACGACGATACTGAACAATGCAGATTGTCTCGGATTCATGAACCTATATCATTCATATATATATTAAAACATATACTTGTAATCGAACAAATATATATATTAATATTAATGATATAACTTTTATATTATGTATTTATTTATTTAATTGAATATATTCATTTCATATATTTTGAATAAATATTAATATAGGTAAGTTAAATAAAATTATATGAGGATCATTTGTTTGTGAAATTAATAATTGTGATAAAACTAGTATTAGTAATAATATTGATACTGTACAATAGTAATGATAAAAGTGATAATAATAACGTTAATAAAAATTATGATATTAATAATGATAATAATACTAAGTTGTATTAAATATATTTTTTATATATGTATACATATTATTTCTTTGTTAAAATTATTAATTATAATAATACTTAAATAATATTAGTAATGATAAAAATAATCATATTCATAAAAATAATAATAAAGATAATAATGATAGAAATAATGATAATTCTAATAATAACACTAATGTTAGTTTTAAAAATGATAATTCTAATATTCATGATAATAATAATGCTTATACTCATAATAATAATAATGTTAATGGTAATAATAATATTATCTTTAATAATAATAATGATGTGATAATAATAATATCAATAATAATAATAATAATAATAATAATAATAATAATAATAATAATAATAATAATAATAATAATAATAATAATAATAATAATAATAATAATAATAATAATAATAGAACTACCTAAAAAGGGAAAGCTTCCAAAAAGAAAACAAACCTACCTTAAAAGGGAAAGCTTCCAAAAAGAAAACAAACTAACTCAGTCCGGGCTCGAACCCACGACCTCTTGTTCCACACAAACACCCTTAAACCCTCTGATTTATCTGGTTTTTCTGATTTAAACACAATTTAGTTACTTATAACCCTTTTTATGTTTCAAATCTAATTAGTCCAATCACACTAAGCCCAACAACATATATGCGGCCCAACACTTAGCCCGACTGATACAGTTATTCGATGAAAAAGAAAAATAACCGTAGCAACAAGGATTCGAACTCAAGACCATTTTTAACCCAATCAACACTTCAAACCATTCCTCTATTTCTGTTTTTCTAATAATATCCAACCTACATCTATGTATCTAATATATCTATCTGTTTTCATTCTTTTCTAAAATGTCGTTATTCTCTCTTCTTCTTCTCAACATCATAAGCATCACCATTATCTTGATCATTCAACATCATTTATTTATTACAGACGCATACCGTTCCATTATCATCATTATCGTGTCCAACGAATTCAATTCCAAACCCATATTTACTTCGGCCCCCAATAGTTTTTCAAGCCCAAAAGTTCATAAACCCTATAACTGAAAGAAAATCACGGCTCAATAAAAGCATGTATCTCCTCGGCTCAAAAGGAAATTGAAAACGGAAACATGGTGACCCAAAAAAAATATTCATATATTTATATCTTAGCTGGACCTTACTTTCAATAATTCCCCTTTATTTCCTTCAATATCATTGATCAATATTAATTTATTTGATGATAAGTATAGAGTTGCAAAAAGGTGACAATATATATTGGATACCCATTTGGGTGGGTCACGAAAAAAAAAAACAGCACTTGTCGTCGATTACGATTTATTATCTTAATCATACATAACCCTCACCATCCATCACTTTATGTATTACACCTTATTCTAATCAACAAGTGTGAGGTTGATTGGAAATTTTCTGCCAAAAAAAGAAAAGGAGAAGTAATAGCACTTTATAAATGGTCATCACTTTCAAGATGCAATATCAATAATTTATCAAGTTGTAGTATAAATAATCGAAAGACAAAACAAAGTTTGAGGTGGTTTCGTTCAAGATAAAAGAAAGGAAAAAAAAAATAATACGTACGGTTGTTGCAGGTATGAAAATGGTTAACATGATGGTTTGTTTGTGTGGATTCTCGGTTAGAAGTTAAAACAGAAAAGAAGATGTGTTTGTGGTGATGAAGATGGTTGAGCTGGTTTGTTTACGAGGAAGAGAAAAAAAAATAATGGTTGAGGGTTACGACTAAAGAAACAGGAGAAAAGAAAAAAAAAATATAACTTTGATTGTGGTTTATGGTTTAGAAGATGAGAGAGAGGAGATTAATGGTGGTGTTGAGCTGGTTTGAAGTAGTGATCGAAGGTTGATAACCGTTGGTTCAAAACAGAAAAACAAGAAAGAGTTCGAGCAAGGTGGTGTTGGATGCTAGAAGTGGTGTGTGGTGATACCCGATGTGGGTGTTTATATGTGTAATTAATATATGTATATGTATCTTAATATCTCCATTTTTCCATTATCAATTGCAATAATGTATATATATAATATGTTAATTAACAATTACTACAGCATTAAGATTCAATCGTAATTTGTTTTATAGTTAAGATTGGGTCGACAGATGATATTCGATCAGTAGATTTTCAATTAATAAACAATTTAAAATCAGATTTAGATATTCCATATTGGTATGATTGATTTGGTTTGTAGTACAGCTATGTTGACAGCAATTTCAATCAGAAGAAAATTAGAAAGGAGAAAGGACTTGAAACAGATTCGTACGCTTTACTGATACTGATGGCTAACAAATTTTGTATCTGTCTATTTGATTCTTCTCCTCCTCCATTCAAATTGCAGTAATGATTAACATTATGTATTGTAATCGAATATTTGAAGCTGTAAAGATGATACGACCCGTTTGTTTGTATTGAGAATGGATTTGGACGTGTAACAATCTATAGACAGGATCAAATAACTCAGAAGAAAAAAATGAATAAAATCAAAATAAAAAGGATAGTGACATTCAACTGATTTTGGTTGTTTCTGTGAATTGAAGTCGACTGGTAACAAGTTAGAGACAGAAACAAAATCAGATAAAGTCTGATTACGATTTCTAACTGATTAGCATTATTAATTGAATTTATAAATATAAATATAATATTAATAATTTATAAATATAAATACATTAATAATAATAATAATAAGGCTGTAATATCATCAAATAAATAAAAAGTAATAATACTGTTATTTTTACTAATAGTAATTATTATGCTAGTAATAATATTAATAATAATAACTATGATAATAATAATAATTGTAAACTAATAATAATAATCATAATAATAAAAATAAATTTTTTTCTCTTAATTATAATAAATATAATGTTATTAATAATGATAACAATAATATTAGTATAATAACTATATTTTTTAACTTGTATTATATTATTAATTATGTAATATTTATTAATCATATAATATATAATATAATGTCTTTTATTGAATATTTATTATTTATAAATTTTATATATAACATACATATAATAATAATTATACATAGAAATCATGTATATTTATATATAGATTCATTTTAAATTACACTTAATTATTTTGTATCTTATTTTACATATTTAATTCTAATGATCAAATTATATTTTATAATTTCAAATTATTGTATATACTTACATTCATATATATATATATATATATATATATATATATATATATATATATATATATATATATATATATATATATATATATATATATATATATATATATATACATGTTTATTTACAAACAATTGTTCGTGAATCGTCGGGAATAGTCAAGGTCAAATGAATATAAGAAACAATTCAAAAATTTTGAGACTCAACATTACAGACTTAGCTTATCGTGTCGAAATCATATAAGAATAAGAATAAAGTTTAAATTTGGTCGAAAATTTCCGGGTCGTCACCTTAATCATAAGCTAAAAATGTCATTAAGGTATCATTAAGTGTGATTAATCAAGATTGGTGTTTTAGTGACCAAAACTAATTTGAATATGAAGGGCAACTACTCTAAGTATGTTTAAACAAGTTATGTAAATTATAGATGCCCCGATGTAGTCAAACATTTTTCGATCAAAAATTCGGACAGTGGGAAATTGCGGTCGACCCACGACTGACCGTGGAGTCGACCTTGTACCTTGTTTCGAAGAACAAAGGTACAGGACATCCACGGTCTGACCTACGGTCGACCGTGGACCCAACCGTGCTTCCTTCAGTGTTTTTCAAATGACTCTTTTGACTTAACGGTTTTGTGTATTGGTCGTTTGCTAGAGATAGTGTATGCTTATGAACTTGTGTTGTTCTATACGTTAGTGTATGCACACAAGACTTGATATCATCATCAAAACAAATTGTTTAACCTTTGAATCTTAATATTGAATTACTAACCAACAAATAATAATAATAATAATAATAATAATAATAATAATAATAATAATAATAATAATAATAATAATAATAATAATAATAATAATAATAATAATAATAATAATAATAATAATAATAATGATGATGATGATGATGATAACAATGATAATAATGATAATAATAATATTAATGATAATAATGATAATAATGATATTAATAATAATAATAATGATAATAATAATAATAATAATAATAATAATAATAATAATAATAATAATAATAATAATAATAATAATAATAATAATAATAATAATAATAATAATAATAATGATGATGATGATGATTTTCAATTCACTGGTCATTTTTACAAATATAAAAAGTCTAAAAAACCGCAATACTTTCCAACCATCACAATCAAATGATTTCTTTTAACAATAACTCAATTTTCTAATGTTAAATTATCACCCATTAATTCTTCTTACTCTCTCAAGTAAGTAATTCTTCCTCAAGTACAAGAATTTTACAATACGCCCTTAGACCCAATCTATTAGGCTTAAATTATACCCACCTAAACAACAGATCAACCAACAACAATTTTCATCACAATAACAATTTCATATAACTCACAACAACGATATTACTAACTGCAAACCATATTCGTCAAAACAGCCATATAATCCACAACAACCACTTACTGAAACTTAATTTTACTATTTTACAACGTCCAAACATCTCCATACTAAACTAAACATTAATTGTACCAGATCTGATGCTAAAAAGAATTGAAAATCAAAGGTAACATATCATGGCCAAACTTAGCGATAGGGAAAAAGATCAGATGAAGCAAATTATTAGTCGTACCATATATTTACAATGCTTATATTAAAGATTGGATAAATAGTGCCAAAGACGTCTACATTCAAGTAGTTTCTAACCATGACATTCTCTGATGTGAAGACATTCTCTGACCAGCATACTACCGGAACACCATTGATATTTAATCATGTGAGTCTTCCTTGTGAGCAATATGTATCATCACACATCCTAATATTTTTTTAACCACCTGCTTATACCATGAACATCACCCTAAATTATGTTTATTACAGTCACATAACTTTCAAACTGCAACACACCTCTAATCCTCCTAAATATTTCATGATGAAATCGAAAAGACCTTCGGCGTTGCAGTGGTTTGTGATTTGATTTAGTAGACTAAATTCTTTTACATCGCTTATAATTGCTCTTTCGATGATTCCTTTATCAATTTTTCAATGGTTATTTCATTGAATTCAACTGTTTTATCATTGCTCCGACCCAATACTCCTAATGTTGGGAGAATATCCCACATCGGTCATGAAAAAAACATATGTATACATATAAGTCAAAGGGGAAGTCTCTCTATCACCAATTGGTTTTAGAAAAGGATGGACTCTTGGACTTATATGTTGTACATGTTGTTGGACTATACGATTTATTAATTCTGTCAAGGTATCAGAGCTTAGGTGGACGGTTTGTTCTACAGCGAGACCGAGTCAGGCCCCCATGAGTGTGCCGCCGTCGCTACAAAGAGATTGAGTCAGGCCTTCTTCTCTTGCCGCCATCTCTACAACCGTTCCACGCCTCGATGTGAGGGGGCGTGTTGGGAAAATATCCCACATCGGTCATGAACAAAAACATATGTATGCATATAAGTCAAAGGGGAAGTCCCTCTATCACCAATTGATTTTAGAAAAGGATGGACTCTTGGACTTATATTTTGTACATGTTGTTGGACTATACGATTTATTAATTCTGTCACCTAATTACCCATAAGCGTAATGTCTCCACCTTTACTATAACCAATAACCACACACTATCAACAAGCATTATCATTACCATTGTTTTAAGTTTTAAAGTGTGTTGGTTGTTTACAATGAGATACAAGTTTAAAAGCTTTGAGTGGATCGCAAAACGTTGCAAAAATATAAAGATCGATTGGCACAATTGGCTACACAATCTGCAAGTCTTTATGTCATAATTTGTAATTAGTCATAGAGAGGTTATACCGGATTCGTTCACGGACCTCTACCCGAAACACTGCCCGAATGGATGTGCTCCCGGGTACCGTCGATCGGGTTCGGGTTTCCACCCGAACTTGTGTGTTACGTGCAAATGATGAGGGTTGTTGAAATAAATGATTTACTTATGTCAAAAAATCGCCGTTAAAAAAATTAGTCGAGATATAAAATACTATGTTGCAATCTTTGCATCATGGTGTTATGTGTTCATTAGTGTATTTATGTGTATGCAATTAGTGTGTGTTTATGTGTATGTAATTAGTGTGCTACTGATGATGTAAAAACACTATCAGATTAATAAAATTCTATTTGCCTTTCAAAAAAAAAATGTGTTAATGTGTTTATCTAGATTAATTTATGATGAGAAATAAATTACCATATTAACTATTAGACAAAACTTATGAATAGTGCCAGTGGTATTTTCGTCTTTTCACCTTTTTTTCCCCCTTGTCCCTTCTTTCTTTCAAGTAACACCACACCACAAAACTTATGAATAGTGCCAGTGTTATTTTCGTCTTTTCACCTTTTTTTTTTCCCCTTTTCCATTCTTTCTTTCAAGTAACACCACACAGGGCTTGTGTGGTGTTACTTGAAAGAAAGAAGGGACAAGGGGAAAAAAAAAGGTGAAAAGACGAAAATACCCCTGATACTATTCATAAGTTTTGTCTAACAGTTAATATGGTAACTAAAATCGACTCCCAACACAAGGGGTTAAAGCGTGAAATCAGAATTTTCATAAAATATCTTAAATAAACTCCACTCAAATATTCAACAGGTCATATCTTCTCGCTCGCAACGAGTTAAATTTTTCCGACACCATCCTTAAACTCGAAATAATTTTATGAACACAATGTCACTAACTATACGCAAAACGGACACTTTTAAAAAAACGCTAAATATTTAGGGTACTATTCATATATGTTGATTTTTCACCCGCAGACTACGTAACTAAACACAATAAAATACATTAAAAATCGAACCCCCGGCGCGAAGTGAGGTTCGAAAACTAATTAATTACTATTGACAAACTTTTATTTTTTCCTCGAAAAAAAATGAAACTTAAATATAAAAGAAATAAATCATCGTAACGATGAAAGGTCGGAATAATTACAATCGATCAGAGACTCAATACAACGGAACCTATAACTATCATTTAAACACACTTTTTCAATCCGTATAAGCATATCAGGATGCAAATAAAGGGGCAATCTAACAGAATTCCACCTCAAATCAACAATAAAAAATATTCAAACAAATATAAAAAACACAAGGATTTTTATATTGCGATTGAAACCTTTTAAAACAATATTAAGGTGATATATATATATATATATATATATATATATATATATATATATATATATATATATATATATATATATATATATATTTAGAAAAGCAGCAACATAATATTAAGAGAAAAACACAACAGTACAAGGATGGGGCCTGCACAGATTAAACGCATACGGCCACTACAGTCTGAATAAAACGCACAATTGCTAACTAACAAGACGTTAAGCTAACAAATAATTACATGAGAAATGCGGGTGATGTAACCAATTATGTCAATTGAAAATCTTCTTCTTGCATCTCTTCACGACCCACCCGAACGTCTTAACTTGAATCTCACAAAGAGCAACGGGAGAACTCCAAGCTTTGTTATTGAAAACCCGTTGATTTCTATTCCACCAAATGAGATAACCGCTCACCCAAACAACCGATTGCCATATTTTCGACCCCAAAGTTGACGTTGTAAGATTCGCATTCCCTTGAAAGATTTCATTTATGCTTAAAGCCGATGTTAAATTCACACCTCACCAATCAAAACCTTCTTCCAAACATCAAGCGCGTGTTTGCAAAAAAAGAGGACATGATCCACCGTTTCTACATCATCATCACAAAGTGGACAACGAAGAAAGTGTAGATCAATACCCCGCTTGTCAAGTTCTACCAATGACGGAAGTCTCTTCTTTCTAGCTCTCCAAACAAAAACTTCAACTTTTTTAGGCGTTAAATTGTTACGCAACGTTTCAAATAAATTTGTACCTGATGTCATAATCTTCGAATCCAATATATCTGAAAAAACCTTAGTTGTGAAAAGACCATTACCCGAAAGTTCCCACCACCATGAATATGATTTTGTAGGATCAAATGAAACCGATGTTAGGAGCGTTTCAAGATCGTCTAATTCCCCTAGAGCTCGACCCATAGGCTGCCTCGACCAACTCCATAAACCTGTACATTTCGACCCGTCCCATTGTATTCTCTCAGCAACTGATGCAGTATTGTCAGTCTCTAAACGAAAATGTCTTTTGCACCTGTTTTTAAGGGTGCATCACCCACCCATGTCTCATTCTAAAAAGCAGTTTCAACGCCATTTCCAATCACTTTGCTGTAGGAATTCCTGAAAGCTAAGTCAAGACAATCAATATATCAATATGTTCTCTAGTTTTTATAATGTTACTCGAAGTAGTGGTACTCGCGTGTTTTTGAAAACTATAGCATGACTCAAGACCACCCAAAGGATCATAAATACTCGAGATAACTTTGACCCACAAGGAGGTGGTTTCAGTTTTAAACCTCCACCACCACTTGCCGATCAAAGTCAAATTTTTACTTTTTAAGGAATTCAAATTTAACCCACCCTCCCCAAAAGGCAAAAGAACATCATTCCATTTGACCCATGCAATTTTTGAGTTATTTCAGGACCCACCCCAGCAATTAAGGTGATATTTTCACTTGTCTTTTCACCTTTTCCATCAATTTTTGATGTTTTTTTTTTCAAAAATACCGTTCAATAAATCCTTAGTATAAAATTTGTGTAATACATCATTTATGGATAATATAGAGATTTTAGGTGGATTTATAAAATTTGATGTTGAAAATATCAATTTCCATTAAAATTCACGGGACAAAAATGTCATTTAAACTTCACAAATAAAAAAATTGTTAAATCTATAAATATGTTATATACTTTCCATTTTGTTCAATTGTAGTCTATATGTCCAATAAAATATTAGTGTATGTTATATATACTTTCAAAAAGTTTTTAATGATTCATGTATATGCTTAGGTTATATACTTTTGTTCTTGTATGTGCTTAATTATTATTGTATAGCTTTAACCCATAAAAAATTGATAAATATAACATTCTTCTCTAGATGCACTAAGCACATACAAGACACATTAAAAACTTTAAATAACATCTAGCTAGTATGTGATCAATTAAAAGACAAGAGAGGAATAACAGAATAAAATAAACTGTGTGTATACTGTTGATCTAGCTTCAATAACTCGAGCTTCACAAATCGAGAGACAATTTCAACCATCCAAAACATTACCCCAATGTTAGAAACACGTTGTCCAAAATGACGATAAGAATCTTCCATCTCCGAGGATAGATAGATAACAAAATCCCTCTTTTTTCCTTTAAAATGGTTGCACTCTTTTTACCTTAACATATACTAGCGTATGACTCTTAATGAACCGAACTTTTAACGAGCTACTTGAGTTCGAGCTCGTCTATTTTCGAGTCCGAACTTTAATGAGTTCGAACAAAAAATATTTTACGATTAGTTTCACTGGCCGAGTATGAATAAGTTAATATTCGACCCGACTCGTTCAAAAAATCTTTCAATAACTGAACAAGTTTGAATAGTTCGTATGTACGTTTATGTTTAATTACGATTCGACTACATGAGCCGAGCTAAACGAAACGAGTTACACAACACATGCACCAAAATACAATATTGCATCATGTATGAAAATTCGAACCCAAAATCACATGGATAGATTCCCCATGTTTTTACCACAAACCTTTAAGCAGTTTTCATTGTAATCATGATATTAATATTAATAGTACTTGTATATTAGTAATTCCGTCCGATTATAAGTGTCCGACATTGACATATGAAAAGTCTTTCTTTGCTAATATTGAAGATCAGTTTTTTAATTTGTGCTTTATAATATTTGGTGAAAGTTATATTAATCAATGCACATTTAAAAACTCAATCAATTCATATAATTTTCATCAAATTTTATATAACGGAAATAAAATTATTTAAAGTTAAAGTTGAAAAGAGAAAATTATTAAAAATTAAAAGTGAACACTTGTAATATGTTTATTTTTCAATTCAAAACATAATATAAACTACCACATCACGCACTACAATCTACTATCTACCACCCACCACGACCAACACCTATCCACCCACACCTTCCACGCCCACCAGGCCACCAACCACCACCCACCACCCACTAGCGGCCAGGCGCCACCTACCACCCACCGCTCACCCCTCCAACACTCAACACCACCGGTCCACCACCCACTACCCACCACCGCCTACCAACAACCACCACCCTCTACCTTTCACCCACCACTACCATCACCACCACCACCACCCACGACATGTAGCGTATAAAGAGTTTAACCTATGATAAGAACCACTAACGTCTTCACAAAACATATTTCATATATGTTAATTTAATTTCCAATGACTAATTTTTATGTAAAAATTTATTCCGGGAGTCTAATTTGGAGATGGAGGAATTAAAAAGAAAAGGGAAAGGCAAAAACTGAAAGTTTCTTTCACATGTTCGTCAAATGATCGGATTCAACGAAAAATATTATTGTTTGTTAGAGGTATTATATATTATTAAAGTGCAAACTTTAGGACTATCCTTAATTAAAGAAATTAAGGGACATGATGTTTTTGATAAACTTTAGGGATCATTGAAGTTTTATCTACTATAATAGAAATAGAAATGTTCAATACGGCAAAGACCTGACTTCTTGTGCTTTGGACTTGGTTGTTTGTTAGTCTTTCTCATATGAAATTACACGGCAAAAATTTGAAGACCACGACGTATGTGCCAATTAAAACCAGTCTTTATATATTTGTTTTGGTTGAAAAAATTAACAGTGTTATAATTCAGTAGGTTTATAACTACCTTTAGTGGCCTATAGATTTCTATTGATGTAATGCAGAGAGAAAATAGAGAAGAAGTAAAATATATTTGAAAAAATTGTACATCATTTACAATTGCATTTGATGCATATATATAGTATATAACTTACTGTACAATGCTCCTCATTTTCAATATGTAAATATCACAAGATATAGTCAAATATATTGTCGGCCACTTTGCATGACTTTTGATTTTCATAACACTCCTCCTTGGATGACAATTTTATTTGAACAACTAGTATTGCCTCGTTAAAAACCTTGCTAAAGAAAACCCATTGGAGAAAAAACTTTAGCTAAGTGAAAAAGAGTGCAGTATAGAGTTGACTCCCCCTCAAGTAGACATCGTTGATCTTTTACATCTTTTGAACATGTCTCATTCTAATATTGTGAACGTGTGTTCTGAAAATAGCAGTTGGGAGTGTTTTGGTGAAAAGATCAGCAGAGTTTTTGTTGGATTGAACATATCTCATTTCAATCTGGTTGTTCTTAATGAGATCTTGAGTGTATGAGAAGAATCTAGGAAGTATGTGTTTTGTTAGATCACTTTTGATATAACCTTTTTTCATCTGTGCTATGCAAGCTGCATTATCTTCATAGATAGTTGTTGGACTTTTATCGCGTTCTAGTCCACAAGAATAAGTAATGAGTTGTGTCATTGATCTCAACCAAAAACATTCCCGAGTAGCTTCATGTAATGCAATCACTTCGGCATGATTTGATGATGTTGCAACAAGTGTTTGTTTTTTAGAACGCCATGATATTGCGGTACCTCCATTTAGGAATACATATCCATTTTGAGATTTAGCTTTATGTGGATCAGATAAATAACCTGCATCTGCATAACCAACCAAATCTTGTTTTGATTCGTTAGAATAAAATAATCCTAAATCAGTAGTTCCTCGAAGGTATCGAAATATGTGTGATCCCATTCCAGTGTCTTTTGGTAGGAGCTGAGCTGAACCTTGCCAACAAATTAACTGCAAAAGAAATGTCAGGTCTTGTACAATTTGTAAGATACATAAGAGCTCCAATTGCACTAAGATATGGTACTTCTGGTCCCAGGATATCTTCATGATCTTCACAGGGATGAAATGGATCAGTGTCAACATTAAGTGATTTAACAACCATAGGAGTACTTAATGGTTTTGCCTTGTCCATATTGAAACGTTTTAAAATCTTTTCCGTATAAGTTGTTTGATGTACAAGTAAACCATTAGGCATATGCTCAATCTGCAAACCAAGGCAATACTTGGTTTTTCCGAGATCTTTTATTTCAAATTCTTTCTTTAGAAGTTGAATGGCTTCATGGATCTCTTTATTTGTACCTATGATGTTAAGATCATCGACATAAATGGCTATGATCACATATCCGGATGTTGTTTTCTTAATGAATACACATGGGCAAATAAGATTATTGGTATACCCTTTGCATATCAAGTAATCACTTAATCGTTTATACCACATGCGACCTGATTGTTTTAACCCATATAAAGACCTTTGTAACATGATTGAGTACATTTCTTTGGATTTTGCATTGGTTGCTTCTGATACCTTAAATCCTTCAGGTATCTTCATATATATATCACTATCAAGTTATCCATATAGATAAGCAGTCACAACATCCATGAGATGCATTTCTAAATTTTTAGAAACTGCCAGACTGATTAAGTATCTAAAAGTAATTGCATCCATAACAGGAGAATAAGTTTTCTCATAATCAATTCCTGGTCTTTGAGAAAAAACTTGAGCTACAATTCTAGCTTTATACCTTGTAACTTCATTTTTCTCATTTCTTTTTCGCACAAAAACCCATCTATATCCCACAGGTTTCACATCTTTAGGTGTGAGAATGATAGATCCGAAAACTTTTCTATTATTGAGCGATTCAAATTCATCTCGTATTGCTCCTTTCCAATGATCCCAATCATGTCTATTTTGACATTCCATGACAGATTTTGGTTCTGGATCATCATCATCATTCATGATGTCATATGCAACATTATATGAAAATATCTCATCAAGATTTTTCATTTCATTTCGGTTCCATAATATTTTTGAATGTGCATAATTGATTGAAAATTCTGTATTGACATCATCAATCTCCTCTGCAGAAGGAGTATTGATTTGTGGTTCTTCTTGAACACTTTCTTTTACCTCATTATCAGCTGATTTTCTTTTTCGAAGATTTTTATCTTTGGAACCAATTGGTCTCCCACGTTTCTGGCGTGGCAAAGACTCAAGAACGACATTATTGCCAGCTTTTGGAATTTCAATTCGAGCTGGAGCATTTGCTGCTGGTATATATGATTTAGTCACTCTTTTTGTATCTGTAAATGCATCAGGCAATTTATTCGCAAGTTCTTGCATATGCATTATTTTTTAAACTTCGGTCTCGCATTCTTTTGTATGAGGATCAAGATACATTAATTGAGGTTCACACCATGAAACATCATTTTCTTTATTTTTTATTTCTCTCCCTAATCTAGGGAACAATGTTTTATTAAAGTGACAATCAGCAAAACGTGCTGTAAAAATATCACCCGTCATGGCTTCAATATATCTTATGATTGAAGATGTTTCATATCCAACATATATTCCCATCCTCCTTTGAGGACCCATTTTAGTGCATTGTGGTGGTGCGATAGGAACATAAACCGCACAATCAAATGTTCTAAGGTGGGAAATATTTGGCTGATGGCCAAAAGCAAGTTGCAAAGGAGAATATGTATGACTTGCATTTGGTCTAATGCAAATTAATGATGCAGCATGCAAAATTGCATGACCCCTTTGTTCTCATTATCAATGGTCTAACTATTAACTGCAATCGTTTGATTAATGATTCGGCTAAACCATTTTGTGTATGCATATGGGCAACATGATGTTCAACAACAATCCCGATAGACATGCAAAAATCATTAAATGCTTTAGATGTAAACTCACCAGCATTATCCAATCTCACCCTTTTAATAGTATAATCAGGGAAATGTGCTCTCAATTTAAGAATTTGAGCAAGGAATTTTGCAAATGCCATGTTTCGACTTGATAATAGACAAACATGAGACAATCTACTAGATGCGTCTATTAGGACCATGAAATATCTAAATGGTCCACATAATGGATTAATTGGTCCATATATATCACCTTGAATTCTTTCAAGAAACATTGATGATTCTTTTTCAACCTTAATAGGTGATGGTCTTATTATCAATTTTTCAAGTGAGCATGATGTACATGGGATAATTGCATCATGAGGGATCTTTTGATCCGTCAATGGATGTCCATGTGTATTTTGAATTATTCTTTTCATCATTGTTGATCCTGGGTGGCCTAATTTTTCATGCCACAGATTGATCATTACAGGATCACATGCCTTTTTATTAACTACCATGTGTGTTTCTGGTACATTTATATATGTATAATATAAACCAGAACTAAGTCTTGGTAGTTTTTCAATCACATGCTTCTTTTCAGTGATACTTAACTATTTATCATTTTCTGTAGTCACTGACTGATAATCATATCCATTTTGATATATGTCAGAGAAGCTTAACAAATTTCTCTTTGACATGGGAGAAAATAAGGCATTTTTTATCAGAAAATTTGTACCATTTGGTAACATGAATTTTGCTTTTCCCATTCCTTTTATTAAATCCCCAGGACCTGATATAGTATGTACCGTTCCTTCTGTTGCTTTAAAATCAGTGAAATATTTTTTAGATTTGAGTATAGTGTGTGTGGTACCACTGTCTGCAATACAAAGATTCCCACCATTTGACTGATTTTGCACTCCAGTAGTGTATGAGAGACAAATGATGAATACATAATTCATCGATATATTACATTCAAAAATATGTTATAAACGAAAGTACATAATAAGGAAACATATAGTAAAGTAGATATGATATAGATCGTAAATCTACATCCATTTATTTGATATGGACATATAATAGGAAATTTATTCATTAAAGTAGTCACTTGTTGGCTCAGTGATTTTTGTATCACGGTCATCCATAAGGTTTGCCTCTTTTCCTTTTCCTTTTAGGGATTCCTGATATTTATTAACAAAATATTGATTTGTTCGACAGTTTTTAGACCAATGGCCAATTTTACCACATCGATAACAAGAATCTTCAATATTCTTTGAAGAGCTTCCTTCAACATTATGATTTGTGGGATTGTATGGTGGTTTAAATTTATAATTTTGTGGATTATTATTTCTTTGTCCACGACCACGATCACCGTAACCATTACGACCACAACCACCACCACGACCATTACCATAAGGGTGATTTCGAACATAGTTATGATTTTTATTATTGTTATGGTAATTTCCATGATGATGATTTTGGCCAATATGACCACGACCTCGCCCACGTCCTCGTCCAGGTGCATTTCTTTTTTTTTATATTATTATTATTGTTAATAGCATTAGCTTCAGGGAATGCTAGCGCACCCGTAGGACGAGATTCTTGATTCTTCATCAGTAATTCTTTATTCACTTCTGCAACTAAGAGATAAGTTTGAAGTTTGGAAAAAGTTTTGTAATTCTGCAATCTTAAATTTTCTTGTATAGTAATGTTTGCAGAATGCATTGTGGAGAAAGTTTTCTCCATCATATCAGCATCACTTATTTCTTGACCACAGAATTGAAGCTTTGAACGGATCTTGAACATGGCCGAGCTGTATTCACTTACTTTTTTAAAGTCTTCGAACCTTAGATTTCTCCATTCTTCCCTCGCAGCTGGGAGTAATATTTCCTTTTGATTATCGAATCTACTCTTGATACTTTCCCATAAAACATGTGGATCTTTGATAGTGAGATACATATGTTTTAAGGTGATATCAATATGTTTGCGAATAAAAGCAATTGATTTTAATTTATCTTGATCAGAACAAGTATTGTTTTCTTTTAAAGTTTCTAGAATACCCAATGATCCAAAATTTATTTCTACATCCATGACCCATGATGTGTAGTTTGTTCTCGATGCGTCTAGGGCATCAGACTCAAGCTTTGATAAGTTTGACATTTTCTATTTTCAGAAAGATGAACAACATAAATTATAATCATAATCAATTTCTAACAACATGAAATTAGAATCATTTTAAATTCATAAGTAGCAAACAACAAAATAATGGTATGATTACAAATAATAAAACCACAAGGGCAGGATAAAATATAGGTTCACCCGGTGGTATATTAGCAACAATGATGATAGTTAATATGACCAATACAATAGGAAAAATCATCCTTGTGTGAATCATCTTTACAAAAACTTTTTGAGAGTGGTAATCTGAGAAAATGAAGATTGATTTGTGAAAATGTGAAAATGGAGATGTTTATTTTATATTTGAAAAATATAGTCGTTGTAACGTCGTCAGTTGACGTTAACAACCATTATGTATATATGACCGTTGTAACGTCGTTAGTTGACGTTAACGAATGTTATGTACTCGTTATATTAATAATCATTTTAATAAAAGAATTGTATTAGTATAAATATGATTACTATAAAATACATTTAGTATAAATACGTTTAGTATAAATACGAAGATTAAGAGAATAAACATATTATGCATAAATAATAAATTTAAGAATAAACATTAGTATGCATGAAATAAATAATGATTAATTGCATAAGTAATCATAAATGTTAGATAACATAAATATAAATGTTAGTGAATTTAATAAGAGTTAGATTACAGAAATATAATTCAGGCGGTATAACTGACCATATATAACATAAATATAAATGTTAGTAAAGTTAATAATAGTTAGATTACAGAAATATAATTCAGGCGGTATAACCGACCATATATAACTTAAATAACATAAATATAAATGTTAGTGAAGTTAATAAAAGTTAGATTACCGAAATATAATTCAGGCGGTATAACCGACTATATATAATATAAATATAAATGTTAGTGAAGTTGATAATAGTTAGATTATAGAAATATAGTTCAGGCGGTATAACCGACCATATATAACATAAATAACATAAATATAAATGTTAGTTATGATGATAATAATATTTACCTTACTAATAAATAATAGAAGATATCGTTAAAGAATTTTTTTTATTACCTTGATTAGTGACTTGTGCTTGCTTAGATAAACCTTGATTATACGGAGCACTTCGTGCTGATAACGTGTTATAATTCAGTAGGTTTATAACTACCTTTAGTGGCCTATAGATTTCTATTGATGTAATGCAGAGAGAAAATAGAGAGGAAGTAAAATATATTTGAGAAAATTGTACATCATTTACAATTGCATTTGATGCATATATATAGTATATAACTTACTATACAATGCTCCTCATTTTCAATATGTAAATATCACAAGATATAGTCAAATATATTGTCGGCCACTTTGCATGACTTTTGATTTTCATAACAAACAACGACTTGTAATGTTGTATTTTACGGAGTCAAAAGTCACACCATGTATTTATATTATATCAAATAAATCAAATGAAGGATCCATGATACTACCAGTTTGGTGAAGGAAAAGAATATGTTTTAAGGGGTTTTTTTTTTTTTTAAGCATGTAAAGTTTTATTGATAACTCGGAATGTTACAAGGCCCTATATCTATACAATATATCATCGTTTTTTAGGAAAAAGTAAAAGTACAATCGGAATACTAGACATGGGACCACTAAACACCGCGAACTTGAAAACACGAGCTGGGAAGGAGTACCCATACAGTACTGCAATTGCGATGACAAAGTTGGACACTACTACCCATTCAACCAAGTGAAAGTGGGGAACCATGCTAAATAATGTGACGACCAGGAAATTTCTGACCAAATTTAAACTTGATCTTTATATAATTTCGGCACGATAAACAAAGTCTGTAATATGGAATCTCAAAATTTTGAAGTATTTTCATTTATGCAATTACCCTTTGACTGTTCTCAACGATTCACGAACTCTTAATGTATATATAAATGATTATATATGTAAATAGTTATATATATTAAATTAAATATGTTACTGAATTATTATAAGATAACTTAAAATAACTAAAACTTGTTATTTGAATATGTAGAGTATATTGACTATAAATGATTTCGAATATAATTATATGTATAAACGTATATTGTAATATATATATATATATATATATATATATATATATATATATATATATATATATATATATATATATATATATATATATATATATAGTGTATAAATGTTAATATTATATAACTAATAAATCTTACATAATTAATAAATTGTAATATTAATATATAAAATATAATTGCAAGTTAATTCTAGTTGTTATTATATACATTATTATTTAATATCAGTACTATTAATATTACTACAAATTATAATATAAAATTTATACATTTGATTTGTTATGTTATTGTTATTATTAATATTATAATTATCAATGTTAATATCATTATTATGATAACTAATAATAAAATTATAATTCTTGTTATTATGATTAATATTAGTATTGTTATTATTAATATCAATATCATCACTATTAAAATTATTATTCATTTTTATTTTAAATATATACTTTAGTATTATAAGTAATGATATATTATTATCATTTTCATATTAAACCTATTATTAGTTTTATTATTGTTGTTATTAATATTAGTATTAATATTATGTGTTAATAATATTATTATCATTAATACATTGGTACTTATTAATATTAGTTAAATTTAATAAACAGATAATATAACTACTGATATAAATAAAATACATATCATATATAAAATACAGATTATATAAATATATAATCAGATATAGATATTTATATATATATATATATATATATATATATATATATATATATATATATATACATACATACATAAAGGGACAAAAGGGTACGTATACTGTTGCACATCTCTTTCAACACTGTGATTAATTCTTGTTTCTGTCTGTAAATGGGATTACAAATCGAATTTAAGCACAGAACCAAAACAAAATTCGTTACAAATCATATTCATCTTTTATATTTTTTATTATTCTTCCTGTCCTTGCGAATTATTTCCTATCGACCATCTGTTGTATATAATAAATGAATTGGGCAATGATATGGGTTAAAATCATTCAGTTCTTCATCATATTTATCAAGTATCAATTTCAAATAACTCAGATTGTTGATTTTAAAACAGAAAAACCAAGTATTAAAGTCGATATCTCTGTTCCTTGTTATTTTTACAAAAGCCTCAAACTCGAATCCTATTTTAAAATCTATAAATGCAAAGATGTTTGAAATCGTTCACTTAAACATCCTGTAAAGTTTCAAATTCCAATTTTTAGTAATGAATTCAAATTTTGGAGTCAAAGTTCAAATTGAAAAAGTTAACCGATGTGTTCATGAAATTTGGATTTGTTTCGATGTTTCAAGTCAAATTGATAGTTCAGAAAGATTCTAGGAGTTAAATGCAACCTTTTTTATGTAGAAATCGCGAGCTAAAACCGTCTTTATTTCAAGAATCAATTTTGAGTTCATGTGAGCTTTAAAACGAGCTGTGCAGGTTTTCTTTTTTAAATTTTTGTTCTAATTTAATTCAGACATTCTTATGGGTCGTGTCTATTACTAATACAGATCATAAAATAAATAATTGAATTAAGGCTAGAAGAGTTTCAGACCAATTTGAATTATGAAGAAGAGGAAGGTTATGAATATACGGGTTATAAATATTTACTCAGAAATTTAAAACCGAAAGACAGCATTGGAGCCATGGTTTGGAGTGTTTGCGTGTTTGCGAGAGGTCGTGGGTTCGAGTCCCGGCTTGGGCTAGTTTTTTAGAAAAACTTATAAAAGGGGTATACACTTTTATATTTTTCATTTTCATTATTATTATTATTATTATTATTATTATTATTATTATTATTATTATTATTATTATTATTATTATTATTATTATTATTATTATTATTATTATTATTATTATTATTATTATTATTATTGTTATAATTATTATGAATGTTGTTATTATTATCAATTAATGTTATTATTATAAGTTATTATTAATATTAATTAAAGACTACTAGTTATTAATAATAATATTATTATTATTATTAATATAAGTATTAGTTACCATATATTATATTAACATACTTATAATTACAATTATCGTTATTATTAGTATTAATATTGATAGTACCAATATTATTACCATTAACAGTATTATTATTAAGTTGTATTATTATTAATATTATAATTAGTAATAAGTTTGTTATTGTTATTAGGTATTAGGAATTATTATCAAAAGTATTATTTTCATTATCACAATTCTTAAACTTTTCTTTTTATTAAAAATTTCTGTTATTAACATTATTATTACTATTATTATAAGTATCGTTAATATTGTTAATATTATTATTACTACTATTAGTGAAAGGATTATTATTATTATAGATATTATAATTATTACTGTTATTACTGTTATCATTAAAATTATTAAAATCATTATCATAACTATCATTAACTGTAATATTAATATTTTTACAAGTATTATTATGAATATCACTGCTATTATCACTAATAAAGTTATTATTAATGTTATCATCATTATTTTTACTAATATTAACTCAGTATAATTAGAACTACTGTTTTGATAAATAAATTAAATACAAAAATATATATATTTAACACATATAACATAACAAAATATTTTATTATATAAAAGGAATATATGAAAAATAAATATATTATTAATATAAAAATAATATCATTAATAGGTTATATATATAAACTTATTCGATTACGATTATGTGTATTAATATATATATATATATATAGTGATGAGTATGAGTGTTATAAGGCGGCAGATTTAATATATATATATATATATATATATATATATATACACACACACACACACAAATGATATAGGTTCGTGAATCCAAGGCCAAACCCTGCATTGTTCAATGTCGTCATATGTATTTTTACTACAAAATACAGTACCGTAAGTTTCATTTGCTCCCTTTTTAAATGCTTTTGCAATATATATTTTTGGGACTGAGAATACATGCGCTGCTTTTATAAATGTTTTACGAAATAGACACAATTAATCGAAACTACATTCTATGGTTGAATTATTATACCGGATATCGCCCTTGTTGAACTTGGTAGCCTAAGAATTGGTGTTTATTATAATTGCCACCAATTGACGCGAATCCTAAAGATAGATCTATGGGCTTTGACACGCCCCAGTTAGAGAATTTGAACTGCTTTAGTACTTCGATGTTTATATGTTTGGAGATATTCTAGATGCATTTTGTTAATGTCGGTTACCAAGTGTTCAATCCATACGAATGAATTTTAAACACTTGGGAGTGTATGATTATTGGATAAATGAAATCTTGTGGTCTATTAAAATTATGGAAATGATTGTTTATGATAAACTAATGAACTCACCAACCTTTTGGTTGACACTTGAAAGCATGTTTATTCTCAGGTATTAAAGAAATCTTCCGCTGTGCATTTGCTCATTTTAAAGATATTACTTGGAGTCATTCATGGCATATTTCAAAAGACGTTGCATTCGAGTCGTTGAATTCAACAAGATTAATATTAAGTCATTTATAGTTTGGATATATTATGAAAGGAGATGCATGCCTGTCAACTTTCGATAAAATGAAAGTCTGTCTCTTAAAAATGAATGCAATGTTTGTAAAATTTATCATACAGAGGTCAAATACCTCGCGATGTAACCATATGTTATTGTATTCGTCCTTATAGATTAGGACGGGTCGCTTCATGTGGTATCAGAGATGGTATAACCGCTGATAATGCTAAAAATGAACATATATTTCATAGCATTATCCTTCAAGAAAGACAAGCTATATTTCATAGCATTATCCTTCAAGAAAGACAAGCTTTTGGTTGCAATTGTTCTATTTACAAGTGATATTCGCTTAAATAATAAAAGGTGAAGACAAAAGACAGATTCGACGATTTGAAGACGCAAACGACCAAAAAGCTAAAAAGTACAAAGTACAATCAAAGTGATTCAATTTATTGATAAGAAACATCTAAAAGTTACAAGAGTACGAGTCTCAAAACGCAAAGTACAAGATATTAAATTGTACGCAAGGACGTTCGAAAATCCGGAACCGGGACCAGAGTCAACTCTCAATGCGCGACGTAACGGAGCTAAAATTACAAGTCAATGGAGTACAAGAATATAGTATAATATATAATTAATTATATAAAATTATATATATTATATTATATATATTATATAAAACTCGAGTAGCCCACGTTTTTGGAAGCGTATGTCACCAGGAAAAGGCGGCCATGCGATCGCATGGCCAGGCAGTGTAAAAGCCATGCGGTCACATGGCATACTGTATCAGCTCTGGTCCTATAAAGTTCGCGTGTTTTGGCCGAATTTTTACACATAATTTTCAATCTCTCTCTCTCACAATATATATATATATATATATATATATATATATATATATATATATATATATATATATATATATATATATATATATATATATATATATATATATATATATATATATATATATATATATATATATATATATATAATTTATAATTTTAATTTTAATTTTAATTTAAGATTAATAATAATAAGGGTATGTTAGCGAGTGTTGTAAGTGTGTAAGTCGAAATTTTGTCCGTGTAATGCTACGCTATTATTAATCATTGTAAGTTATGTTCAACTTTTTTAAATTAATGTCTCGTAGCTAAGTTATTATTATGCTTATTTAAATCGAAGTAATCGTGATATTGGGCTAAAATATTAAAGACGGGATAATTGGGCTTTGTACCATAATTGGGGTTTAAACAAAAGAACGACACTTGTGGAAATTAGACTATGGGCTATTAATGGGCTTTATATTTGTTTAATTGAATGATAGTTCGTTAATTTAATATAGAGATTTACAATTGGACGTACCTATAAATAACCATATACACTCGATCGGACACGATGGGCATGATATTTATAAGTACTAATAATCGTTCATTTAACCGGACACGGGAATGGATTAATAGTCAATGGACTCATTAAAACAGGGGTGGATTACATGCAAGGACACTTGGTGTAATTGATAATAAAGTATTAAAACCTTATTACAGTTTAAGTCCCCAATTAGTTGGAATATTTGACCTCGGGTATAAGGATAGTTTGACGAGGACACTCGCACTTTATATTTATGACTGATCGACTGTTATGGACAAAAACCAGATGGGCATATCGAATAATCTGTGACGACCCGGAAATTTTCGACTAAATTTAAACTTTATCTTTATATTACTCTGACACGATAAGCAATGTTTGTTAAGTTAAATCTCAAGGATTTTAAACTATGTTTATACATTCATTTAAACCTCGACCAAATTCCAATGATTCACGAACCATTAAATGAACATATATGAATATGTATGTATATGTATATATGTTATAAATTGAAAATGTCAACAAAGTATTTAAACATATAATGCTTTATATGAACGTATTTGTTTCAATATGATTATCGATGAAATTAAATAAAATATATTAAATGATTGAATTATCAGAAACATTGAATTATGATTACAAGTCTCTGTTGAGAGGTCCACTATGATTTGAGAAAATCTATTCCTCTTAACGATATTCAGAATAATTTGTAAAGCTATTTATAAATAAAAATAAAAAGTGTCATTTACGAAAGTTAGACAAAAGCTAGTGGAGAATTGGTTTCTATAATATTCTATTAATCTATTTTCAAACGTACAAAAATGTTTTCAGTAGAACTTTATTATTAAAACGTATATAACTTTTATAAATATCTAGAATCACTTTTGACAACTCATTACTTAACCAGTATAATAAATATAACGATATTTATATTTTATTTCATTAAATATATATAACGATTTAAATTAATATTATATATATTTATATGCGTATTATACATACATAGTTTTTATACTTTTACTATACTTTAACTTTACCTTTACTTTACTTTTACTTTACTTTAACTTTAATAATTCATACTTTAATAATTCATACTTTAATAATTCACTTTAATAATTCAAAAATCTATTATAAATAGAATTCAATAGGTTTCATTATTTCATAGAAACTTGAAAATATATTTCTCTAAAACTCTCTCAATCGATTTACATATATATATATATATATATATATATATATATATATATATATATATATATATATATATATATATATATATATATATATATATATATATATATATGCTCTGTATTATTTCAAGATATTATTAGTATACATAAAATATTACGACGGAGTGATGTCCGAGTGATTTCAAAATAGTTTTTTTTAAATGAGTCGAAGCTAAGGAAATTATGGGTTATAGCTATGGAGGTGATGGGTATGGTTTATGGGTATGCTCGTGAGGTCAATCTAGTGTTTATCATCTCCGTTGCGTCTACGTACTTTCCTGCAATATTGAATCTCAATATTGATATGTGAGCACTCATAACTTAACTTTTATATATCAATAGTGTATCCCTGACTAGTGCTCGAGTATATAGGATTATGCATGCTTGTACATTCGATATTGTCCTTAGATAGGTTTGTTGAATCCTGAATTAGATACATATGCTACTGAGATAGGGTATATGATATGCATGTCATTGGAAAGCTAGCGAAAAATTAAGAACTTTTCATTTAGATATCGAATGGTTTCGATGAACGGATTAGAAGTTATAGTCAACTGAATTTTAGTATTATTGTTAAAATGATTATTATTACTATCGTCGTTATTATTTTAATAGAAATATCATTGTTATTATAAAATATCATTATTACTATTATGTTAGTATTATCATTTTATCATAATACCATTTTTAGTAAATATAAATATTGTTATTTTTTTTATAGAATAATAATAATTATTATTACAAAATAATACAACTTTTACTTATTATTATTATGATCAATATTATTTTATCAAATAAATAGGGGATACAAAGATATTTTTCACTACGCGTAATATAATTACATTAATAATACTTACCACTATAGTTTTACGATATTAAGTGAACTTTATAAATTTTACTACTTAAGATATATAAAAGTATATTTTATCATATATAAACGTTAATATAAATTTTTATTAATAAATGACTTTTATTATTATAAAATCTAATAAATATATTTAAATATATAAAACGACTATAGTTAAGTTATATAATAAACACGTATAAATTTTAGAAGTCATTTTGGGTCAAGTTGACTTTTGTTGACTTTTGCATATTAGTCTCGAGCATTAGGATTGTGGTACACTATGACTTGACCAAAAATTGTTAGACAAATATTGACCAACATATAAATATATATAATTAATATAGGTTCGTGAATCCGAGGCCAACCTTGCACTTGTTAAATGACGTTATATGTATTTTTACTACGAAATACAGTATGGTGAGTTTCATTTGCTCCCTTTTTATTTGCTTTTGCAATATATTTTTGGGCTGAGAATACATGCGTTGTTTTATAAATGTTTTACGAAATAGGCACAAGTACTAAAACTAATTCTACGTGGGTTTAAACCAGAAATATACCCTTAGCTTGGTAACATTAAACTACTTGTCTATGTACGGTAGGCGCGAATCCTAAAGATAGATCTATTGGGCCTGACAAACCCCATCCTGACTATGGGATGCTTTAGTACTTCGAGGTTATTTTAAACACACCTGATCTGGTGTACTTTAGAGGGTAAAACATGAACGTTAAGGCTTGTTACCGGGTGCCTACAACTTATAGAATACTTTTATACACTTGCGAGTGTACATATATTTATAAACGGAAATCTTGTGGTCTATTAATATATTGAAATGATTGTTATGATAAACCTATGAACTCACCAACCTTTTGGTTGATACTTTAAAGCATGTTTATTCTCGGGTATTAAAGAAATCTTCCGCTGTGCATTAGCTCATTTTAAGGATATTACTTGGAGTCATTCATGGCATATTTTGAAAGACGTTGCATTCGAGTCATTGAGTTCATCAAGATTATTATTATGTCAATTATAGTTGGATGTATTATCAAATGGTATGCATGCCGTCAACTTTCATTGTCAAGAAAGTTTGTCTTTTAAAAACGAATGCAATGTTTGTAAAATGTATCATATAGAGGTCAAATACCTCGCGATGTAATCAACTATTGTGAATCATTTATAATGTATATGAACGGGTCCTTTCAGTTGGTATCAGAGCGGTGGTCTTAGCGAACCAGGTCTGCATTAGTGTGTCTAACTGATAGTTGTTAGGATGCATTAGTGAGCCTGGACTTCGACCGTGTCTGCATGTCAAAAGTTTTGCTTATAATTTTTGTCGGAAATTTCCTGCTTATCATTCTTAGTCTAGACACGTCTTGCTGCCTTGATTTCATGAATAGTGTATAGACAAAATTCATATCTTAGCGTATCTGCTAATCCATATCTTAGCGTATCTGTTACTGTAAACTTTGCCTGACATATCCCGTAAATTCCTCCGTAATCTACGAAATCTTTTGCGCTATATATATAGATATTCTATGTAATTAGAATACCACCCGATAGCCGAAAAATCATTTAATATCGAAAAATCCTTTATTCACTCGAACGAAATGGAATTCGTCATTAGTTCAAGTCCCTCAAATTCCGATATGGAATCCCACTCAAGCTCCGAAAGCAGTGTGACCAGAATGGATCAACCAATTAGCCATCATCTATTCTGGATGAATTGGGGATAGGTTCGTAGCCTCTTCAATAATTGGAGACAAGAAGAAGGTGATCTCTTCCATCCACCACATTGCCCTCTTGGCGATGAACCTGAAGCACTTACCAGCGAATCGGTCCGAAACACCATTTTCTCTCTCATTTCCAGAGTATCTCGTCACGATTATATACTACATCAAATTCTAGATTTTATTTATCCGCTCGTTCGAACCGACAATCACCCCGGTGTAATAGAAGAAGTCAACGCGCTTCATGTTCGAGTAGTGGCTTTAGAGAATATGGTGCAAGGGTTACAAACACCAACAAATAACGAAGTATTAATTCATAATTTCAATTTTATTGAATAAATACTCCGTAAAAGTTATGTAATTTCTAAAGTCTTTAGGGATTATTCAGTTCTAGTTTCAACCGTAAATCAAATGAGTTTAATTTAATATTAACTCATTAAATCTATGTTACATCTGAAGAAAATATGCACATATATATTTTCATAAAGACTGTAATAAAATTCTGTTGTACAAAATATTAATTGTGAATTTTTTGTTAACGGGTAGGTAATACCCGAGAGATATATAAATTCACAATTAATATGTTACATTTTTCGAATCTGATTAAGCAAATCATCAACTATACTCCCAAAATCTCACAACAATATACATTCTTGTATAGTAATCAAAACAACCATTCTCACCCAAATTTGATTACGCATTCTGATTTTGACAAATCAAAATCTAAGTCATGATTTAACAGAAGACACCACTCTTAGATTCCTACATCTTTCAAAGCTATACTTTGACTTCAAAACTGTGTAACATCATATGTATATTAACGATTACAAACTGTGTTCAAACTCTCCGAAGTTTTCGAAGACACTTCAAACAATGAACAATCGAGATGATGATCCAACCACATATTACCCACATTTATGTACCTAAAAAGCTCTCGAAGCCAAAGTCATATTTCGACGCGTATCCGTGTCAGACCCTTTGGCATTTATTAGCTAAAATGACTTTTCAATTCCTTCTCAAAGTAGACAGTTTTGTCACAGCTCCAGCAAGTCAACTTCGACTTTTCAGTCGGACTAGTCTTATTATAACCTCGATAGATACGTTGCCCTTTCATCATCATTACTGGGGACCTTTCATATCTCGCCACCTTAGCAATAAACTTACCAACAACTTCAATTATCTTTGACTTTTCGAAAAATCATTATATTTATTGAAATCACATCATTTACTCATTCGCATCTTGTAACGAGAATTGTCATACGAATCATCGGAAAACAGTAACCAGTATTTTGAAATCTCGCAGCATGTCTAGGCCAACAGTTATATGTGTACGTAAAACGTCTATCTCCTGGACTTACATACTTTGAATGTGAAGTTCTGAAAAATATTTTGAACTGCAAACTAGTTCTTGAAATGCTGACGAAGCATCAAAAACTGTAAACGATCTTTACACTAAAAAGTTTGATGACAAAGAATAGTAAGGTGGTAATGCTGAGAAAAAGAGAAGGTTTGGAACTGGAAAACGGATTGAACAGACTATGAAGGAGGCTGTGGACAAATTACAAAGACTAAATCTGCCTTCAAAGAATCCAAATGATTCAGTGCCTGCTAAAGTCATTAACGAATACCTTACTCTTTATTCTAAACCTTTACAGAAAAATCTTCATCATCATCCATCAATATTAGAAATTCTAAGATATTATCATATCTTTCATTATAAATATCCGCGATATTTCTGATAATATTTTCACAACTAATCTTATCTGAAGTCATTTATCTCTTTGCGCTATCAGTGTTACATCATATAAGAAACTATTAGTTTCTATATTCTATAAACTTTCGAGTTTAAATTATGAATGTTTTGAAGTAGTGTTGGGAACTGAAGCATGAGTTAGTATAATATAATGACACTTGATCAACGTGATTATATTACAGTAAGTCATGGTGAGTTTCTAATGGGACATGATGATTCACAGACCATGCCATCATCATGTTCCATGTTACACGACTCTTGTATTCTATTTAATCTCTAAAAATATCAAGAATATATTTTCTTGATGATTCGGTCTTTTCAGGGAATTCTGGTAAATTAACAAATCAAGATCGTGCCATTACCATTTCCTTCTTAGAACATTAACTATGTTCATTCTGAAATTCATATCTGTGAATACTGGACCATTACAAACGTTGCTTAATCGCAAGAAGAAGAAACGAAAGGACAAAACTCCAAAATAGAAATTGGAGTATAAATCGCAGCAAATAGAAGGGAGCATTAACTGTGGATGTCAATGATTATAGAAGACAAAAGCAGGGGCTTTGAAATATAAGGGAAGATATAAAACCCAACAACCACCCAAAAATTATAAACCGTATATATCGATGCATATAGCAATATAAAGACACGGAAGAACTAAAAACACTATAAAACCGAGAGTATAGTAGAAGTAAATAGATTCTTCCGGAGGCAGATGAAAAAGAAGAACGACAGATATGAAAGTGAGGAGTATATCGAGAATCAGTACTGGATGAAGCATATTGACAAATACTTTAAAATATGAGTTGAGGGAGAAAGAATAGAAGGTGTGAGTTGTAAGGAAACGAAGGAGGTGGATTTATAGTGAAATACCCGACAGAGAAATCAAGATGGAATATCGTATTAATTCGAAGAGAATCATAATCTCCTTAATCACCGAAGCATCAAATCCAACATAGATTACAAAGATTTTCTTTAAATTCGGAGATCAATTGTGATGATGTCAAAAGATATGACGAATCACTATAATCTTATTTCCTTCATTTACGATAACTTCCCTCATACGCTTATAGTAATCGAATTATTTTATCCATACTTCTTAGACATGATAAAACTTCATAATCGTTACATCATAATAACATTCTCATTGTTAGCCATAACCACCTCTATCAAATTTCGGGGACGAAATTTCTTTAACGGGTAGGTACTGTGACGACCCGAAATTTTTTGACTAAATTTAAACTTTATCTTTATATTATTCTGACACGATAAGCAATGTTTGTTAAGTTAAATCTCAAGGATTTTAAACTATGTTTATACATTCATTTAAACCTCGACCAAATTCCAATGATTCACGAACCATTAAATGAACATATATGAATATGTATGTATATGTATATATGTTATAAATTGAAAATGTCAACAAAGTATTTAAACATATAATACTTTATATGAACGTATTTGTTTCAATATGATTATCGATGAAATTAAATAAAATATATTAAATGATTGAATTATCAGAAACATTGAATTATGATTACAAGTTTCTGTTGAGAGGTCCACTATGATTTGAGAAAATCTATTCCTCTTAACGATATTCGGAATAATTTGTAAAGCTATTTATAAATAAAAATAAAAAGTGTCATTTACGAAAGTTAGACAAAAGCTAGTGGAGAATTGGTTTCCATAATATTCTATTAATCTATTTTCAAACGTACAAAAACGTTTTCAGTAGAACTTTATTATTAAAACGTATATAACTTTTATAAATATCTAGAATCACTTTTGACAACTCATTACTTAACCAGTATAATAAATATAACGATATTTATATTTTATTTCATTAAATATATATAACGATTTAAATTAATATTATATATATTTATATGCGTATTATACATACATAGTTTTTATACTTTTACTATACTTTAACTTTACCTTTACTTTACTTTTACTTTACTTTAACTTTAATAATTCATACTTTAATAATTCACTTTAATAATTCATACTTTAATAATTCATACTTTAATAATTCACTTTAATAATTCAAAAATCTATTATAAATAGAATTCAATAGGTTTCATTATTTCATAGAAACTTGAAAATATATTTTTCTAAAACTCTCTCAATCGATTTACATATATATATATATATATATATATATATATATATATATATATATATATATATATGCTCTGTATTATTTCAAGATATTATTAGTATACATAAAATATTATGACGGAGTGATGTCCGAGTGATTTCAAAATAGTTTTTTTAAATGAGTCGAAGCTAAGGAAATTATGGGTTATAGCTATGGAGGTGATGGGTATGGTTTATGGGTATGCTCGTGAGGTCAATCTAGTGTTTATCATCTCAGTTGCATCTACGTACTTTCCTGCAATATTGAATCTCAATATTGAAACGTGAGCACTCATAACTTAACTTTTATATATCAATAGTGTATCCCTGACTAGTGCTCGAGTATATAGGATTATGCATGCTTGTACATTCGATATTGTCCTTAGATAGGTTTGTTGAATCCTGAATTAGATACATATGCTACTGAGATAGGGTATATGATATGCATGTTATTGGAAAGCTAGCGAAAAATTAAGAACTTTTCATTTAGATATCGAATGGTTTCGATGAACGGATTAGAAGTTATAGTCAACTGAATTTTAGTATTATTGTTAAAATGATTATTATTACTATCGTCGTTATTATTTTAATAGAAATATCATTGTTATTATAAAATATCATTATTAATATTATGTTAGTATTATCATTTTATCATAATACCATTTTTAGTAAATATAAATATTGTTATTTTTTTATAGAATAATAATAATTATTATTACAAAATAATACAACTTTTACTTATTATTATTATGATCAATATTATTTTATCAAATAAATAGGGGATACAAAGATATTTTTCACCACGCGCAATATAATTACATTAATAATACTTACCACTATAGTTTTACGATATTAAGTGAACTTTATAAATTTTACTACTTAAGATATATAAAAGTATATTTTATCATATATAAACGTTAATATAAATTTTTATTAATAAATGACTTTTATTATTATAAAATCTAATAAATATATTTAAATATATAAAACGACTATAGTTAAGTTATATAATAAACACGTATAAATTTTAGAAGTCATTTTGGGTCAAGTTGACTTTTGTTGACTTTTGCATATTAGTCTCGAGCATTAGGATTGTGGTACACTATGACTTGACCAAAAATTGTTAAACAAATATTGACCAACATATAAATATATATAATTAATATAGGTTGGTGAATTCGAGGCCAACCTTGCACTTGTTAAATGACGTTATATGTATTTTTACTACGAAATACAGTATGGTGAGTTTCATTTGCTCCCTTTTTATTTGCTTTTACAATATATTTTTGGGCTGAGAATACATGCGCTGTTTTATAAATGTTTTACGAAATAGGCACAAGTACTAAAACTAATTCTACTTGGGTTTATACCAGAAATATACCCTTAGCTTGGTAACATTAAACTACTTGTCTATGTACGGTAGGCGCGAATCCTAAAGATAGATCTATTGGGCCTGACAAACCCCATCCTGACTATGGGATGCTTTAGTTCTTCGAGGTTATTTTAAACACACCTGATCTGGTGTACTTTAGAGGGTAAAACATGAACGTTAAGGCTTGTTATCGGGTGCCTACAACTTATAGAATACTTTTATACACTTGCGAGTGTACATATATTTATAAACAGAAATCTTGTGGTCTATTAATATATTGAAATGATTGTTATGATAAACCTATGAACTCACCAACCTTTTGGTTGATACTTTAAAGCATGTTTATTCTCAGGTATTAAAGAAATCTTTCGCTGTGCATTAGCTCATTTTAAGGATATTACTTGGAGTCATTCATGGCATATTTTGAAAGACGTTGCATTCGAGTCATTGAGTTCATCAAGATTATTATTATGTCAATTATAGTTGGATGTATTATCAAATGGTGTGCATGCCGTCAACTTTCGTTGTAAAGAAAGTTTGTCTTTTAAAAACGAATGCAATGTTTGTAAAATGTATCATATAGAGGTCAAATACCTCGCGATGTAATCAACTATTGTGAATCGTTTATAATGTATATGAACGGGTCCTTTCATAATCCAGGACAAAGGACAATTAACCCATGGTAATAAATTAAAATTAACACGTCAAACATCATGATTACGGAAGTTTAAATAAGCATAATTCCTTTATTTCATATTTTATCGCACTTTTATTTACTGTCATTTTATTTATTGCAATTTTAATTATCGTACTTTTTAATTATCGCAATTTTATTTATCGTCATTTTATTTATCGCACTTTAATTATTGTCATTTACTTTACGCTTTAAATTAAGTTATATTTATTTTTAATATTTTACATTAGGTTTTAACTGCGACTAAAGTTTTAAAATTGACAAACCGGTCATTAAACGGTAAAAACCCCCTTTTATAATAATAATACTACTTATAAATTTATATACAAATATAGTTTTAAAAATATAGCGTTAAACTTGGCTACTTCCCTGTGGATGAACCGGACTTACTAAAATCTACACTACTGTACGATTAGGTACACTGCCTATAAGTGTTGTAGCAAGGTTTAGGTATATCCACTTTATAAATTAATAAATAACTTGTGTAAAATTGTATCGTATTTAATAGTATTTCATAGTAAAATATAACTATTTTGTACCCCTTCGCTTTAACATCAAGTATTTTTGGCGCCACTGCCGGGGAAAAACAACGCCGAAAGCAAAACGCTATAAAAAAAAGATTTTTAATTTACTTTTGTAAAAATACGTTTTAAATATTAAAAATACAAAAATATAAAAAGATAAACAAAATATATATATTTTTTAAGAGTTTGTTTAAAATATATAAAATTATAAAGTATTTCTATTTATTTTTTTAGTTTTTAAAGTATAAGTTTTTATTTATTTTATATAAATATTTTATAAGTTAAAAAAAAGTAAAACGTAAAAAGAAAAAAAAAATAAACCCATGCGATCGCATGGTACCCTCTGACAGGTCTGATCATTAGCTGGTACGATTAGGGTTAGGTTTAAAATTAATTATTATTATTAATTAATAAGATTTAGGGTTAATTAAAATAATAATTAGTTTTATTTAGTTTTATTTTTAGTTTTAATTAGTTTTATTAAGTTTAATTAAATATATAAAACTAATACTTTTATATAAATAATATAAAAATAATATTTTTATAAAAAATTGTATTTTTATAACTTTAAGCTTATTTTTACATTTTGTATATTTTTATCGTTAATTTGCAATTTATATGTTTTTCGCTCGTAACTAGTTTTAAGATATAGTTTTTGCCGTAGTTTACTTTTATTTCTAAATTTTTAAGCTTTGCCGTAAAATCCCTTAAGTGCTTTTTCTTTAGACTAAGATTTAGGTACTTTAGAATTTTGCGACGCTGTTTTAAGATTTTAGTGCCTTTTTAAGTTATTGCCTTTTTGGATTGGGTTAAAGCCAAAAATAGGCTACAAACTTACACAAATGTTCCGATGTCGCCTACAAACTCATTTCCGTCCTACTGTCGCCTACAAACTTTCAAAAAATGTGCTAATATCAACATTTTATAGTTTTGACCTGTTACATACTAATTTTGACCTGATAATTTTTATTTTTTTTTAAGAATTAAGATCCAATCCAGAAACGACACGTGTTGATTTTAACCAGTTTAGCCGGTAACAAGTCATTTTTGTTGACATTGGTACACTTTTTGAAAGTTTTTGTTTACATCGGTAAACCTTTTGAAAGTTTGTAGGTGACAGTAGGACGGAAATGAGTTTGTGGGCGACATCGGTACATTTGTGTAAGTTTGTAGCCTATTTTTGGCTTTAACCCTTTTGGATTTAGAATTCCTTTTAAGTTTTAATACCTTTAGATGCAAGTTTTAATTTTTAGTTTTTAGACTTTTAAGTTACGACGCTCTACTTTCGACTTTATATTTTTCGAATTTTTATTTTTCGACGTTTTTCGACGCGCTCTTTTTTCTTTCTTATTTCTCGACGCTCTAGTTTTTAGGACATAGAATTTTCTATTTCTTCTCTAAAATTTCAAAACGAAAAATTATTTAAGCGGTTAAATTGATAGACATCCAAAATTTTCTGGTTCGTAGTAATAGTTGGATTTTTTAGTGGCGAGTTGTGGGCTTCCGATTTAAAGGGTCCTGGCTACCTGCTGCATCTATTGGCTATTCGAAATGTGGGTAAAATCTATAAAAGTCTATTAATTTGATAGCTTATATAATTTTTATCTTTTATAACTAATAGGATATTCAGTGAATGCACCGAGCAAAACGTTCACCACCTTTTATACGTTCACCACCTGTAACTCGATCAAGACATCTAGCCAATATTGTCGCCGTTGATTTTTCTTTAGAATCGTCATCCATTCAACCAAGTACTCCAATTCAAATTTCCGATAATCCATTTTTTGAACCCGACCTCACAATTGAGAATCCGGAGGATATTCAGGGACAATTCAGAGATCCTGAAACACTAATCATTCCTCCTGAACCACAAATCACTCATCCAGAGATTGTCGAGGAAGAAACCATTAAATCAGAATCCCTTAGTGATTCAGATTCAACAAATTCAATCATGGAAAATCTGGAACCTCTAAGTATGAAAGACCGAATGAGAGCTAAACGCACTGGCCAAGGTCACCCAATTACTCAACCAGCCATTAATGCACCAGATTATGAAATCAAAGGACAAATCCTACAAATGGTAACTAATCAATGCTAATTTAGTGGTGCACCGAAGGAAGATCCAAATGAACATCTTCGTACCTTTAATAGGATCTGTACTCTATTCAAAATCCGAGAAGTGGAGGATGAACAGATCTATCTCATGTTATTTCCCTGGACTTTAAAGGGAGAAGCCAAAGATTGGGTAGAATCGTTACCTGAAGGAGCGATTGATACATGGGATGTTTTAGTTGAAAAATTTCTTAAACAATTCTTTCCGGCATCTAAAGCCGTGAGACTTCAAGGAGAAATTGTTACGTTCACGCAAAAGCCAAATGAAACTCTATATGAAGCGTGGACAAGATTTGGAAAGTTGTTGAGAGGATGTCCGCAACATGGTTTAGATACTTATCAAATAGTACAAATATTCTATCAAGGATGCGACATCACTACAAGAAAAGACATCGATATAGCAGCTGGTGGTTCCATTATGAAGAAAACTACAACTGAAGCTTACAAAATTATTGATAACACTGCTTCCCACTCACATGAGTGGCATCAAGAAAAAAATATCGTTAGATCATCTAAAGCAGCTAGAGCTGATTCTAGCCATGACTTTGATTCCATTTCTGCAAAGATAGATGCTATCGAGAGACGAATGGAAAAGATGACGAAAGATATTCACTCAATACGAATTAGTTGTGAGCAGTGTGGAGGACCACATTTGACAAAAGATTGTCTCAGTATTGAACAAACAATGGAATAAAGAGAGAATGTTTCATATATGAACCAAAGGCCTGAAAATAATTATCATAATAATTATCAACCGCCAAGACCAATTTACAATCAAAACCAGAATTATAACCGAAATATTCCATACAACAATCAACAAGGTCCTAGCAATCAACAAGTATCTAATAATACTTACAACTAGCAAAGACCTATTTTTCAAAATAAACCACCACAAACCGATGATAAAAAGCCAAATTTAGAAGATATGATGTCGAAGCTAGTTGAATCTCAAACTCAATTTTTCACATCTCAGAAACAAACCAATGAACAAAATGCTCAAGCATTTAGAAATCAACAAGCTTCTATTCAAAATTTGGAACAAGAAGTAAGCAACCTAGCAAGGTTAATAGGTGAAAGAAAACCAGGAAGTCTACCTAGCGATACAAATACTAACCCCCAGAATGAAACAGCTAAAGCCATTACCACGAGAAGTGGTATTACACTTAAACCACTTGAAATACCTGTAATTTTCGATGACACTATTCCTACTCCACAAGAACCACAACCTTATCAAGATAAGGAAATAGAACCGGTAGTTGAAAAGGTTAATGAACATAACACAGTTAAGGCTAAACCTTATGTTAAACCATACCAACCACCACTTCCTTACCCGAGTAAAATGAGAAAAGAAAGACTTGAAGCCGAACAATCCAAATTCTTGGATATGTTTAAACAAATAAATGTAAATCTTCCTTTCATTGATGTGATCTCAGGAATGCCTAGGTATGCTAAATTTCTGAAAGATCTAATCACAAATAGAAAGAAAATGGAAGAACTCTCGGCTGTTACTATGAATGCTAATTGTTCTGCAGTACTGTTGAATAAGATACCAGAAAAACTTTCAGATCCAGGAAGTTTCACAATTCCATATTTTCTAGGTAGTCTTAGTTCAATAGAAGCATTGGCAGATTTAGGTGCTAGTATAAATCTAATGCCGTATTCACTATACGCTAAACTAGACCTCGGAGAATTGAAACTAACACGAATAAGCATACAACTAGCCGATCGATCAGTAAAATATCCTAGAGGGATAATGGAGAACATGCTAGTTAAAGTTGGTACTTTAGTATTTCCAATAAATTTCGTTATTCTGGACATGGAAGAAGATTCACGAGTTCCTCTCATATTAGGAAGACCATTCTTAAACACGGCTAAAGCAATAATAGACATGTTCGGTAAGAAACTGACCCTAAGTATAGAGGACAAGAGTGTTACCTTTTCTGTTGATAGAGCCATGCAACAATCACAATCTGCAGATGATACATGTTATTATATTCAAACTATAGATCCACATGCAGAATTCTTAGAAGAATTTTCAGAATTACAAGGAACATGAGAATGTTCTTTAGGAGAAGGAACTGAACCAATTGATGAAGCTGAAATGTTAACCGCACTCATGGCTAATGGAAATGAACCAACAATAGAAGAAATTCAAATGCTAAAAGAAGAAGACAGATATCGATATAAATCATCGATAGAAGAACCACCGACATGTGACGACCCGGAAATTTTCGACCAAATTTAAACTTGATCTTTAAATGTTTTCGATACGATAAGCAAAGTCTGTTAAACTGAATTTCAAAAACTTGGAACCGTGTTTAATATAATCATTTGACCTTTGACTAATCCCGACGATTCACGAACAGTTGTTTGTAAATAAATATGTATGTATATAAAATGTAGAATATATAATAATGTGAAATTTATAAAATATAATTTAAACATTTAAACTAAATATCTAAGATAAAATATAATAGTTATAATAATTTCATTAAGATAAATATTAATATTAATATTAATATCAGTATTAATAATACTATTAAAAATATAATACATAATATGTAATCTGATACAGGTATTTTGTTACATTATTATTATCAGCTCTTATTATTAATATCATTAAAAATCATTATTATTATTATTATTACTACTAACAATTATCAGTTATATTATTGTTATCATTATTAGTGTTATTGTTATTAGTAAAAGTATAATTGTAATTAATGTTTTTATCAAAAGTATTATCATTAATTTGATCACTAAAATTTTCATTTTTATTTAAAGTCATTATCTTCATCATTCTTATTAGTATAATTATGATATTAATATCATTATTATTTCTATTATCATTATTATTGGTTTTATTATTATTAATATTAAGTATTTATAATTGTATCATTAGTATGTCCCTTTATATATTTAATAATTTGATATAAATATAGTAGTTATACTTATATATACAAATACAGATATATTATATGGATAAATACAGTTGTATATTTATTAAATACATATACAGATTTATATAAATATATACACCGTATATACATAGATATAAACACCTTATACGTATACTAATACAGAGTTGGAAAAGGGGTTCAGTTTGTAATCTTTATCATACTGTAGGTAATGTTGAATTCTGTCTAAAACCAGTACAGGTTTATTCCAAACAATCACTAGAAACAATTTCAGTTAGTAAGATCGTACGCCTTTTTATTTCTTTATTTTTCTTCTGTATCTGATGTAGCTACTCTGTTGACCTTTGGGACTTCATATTAAAAGAATTATTTGATGAAATTGATTAACACACTCAACTCTTTTACGATCATTATCAATTAGAACTCATACAACTATTTTCAGACTTAAATCATAAAAAGGGACTCAATGAAACCATCTCTTCTATAACTAACTCAAATCCTCCATCTCCACCTCTCACCTTAAATCGTACCAACGTACCACCATCATCATCAAAATCCATTTTCGTTTATGGTTGTTTCGTGAGCCATACAACCATCATCAATCGATGAAAATCCTCACAAACCACAAACCATCACCAACGAATGTTACAACCTATTTCTGTTTAAATCGATCATCACCTTGATCACCCTTGAACAACCACCTTTATTTTCAATTTACACCGTAAACCACCACCTTCTTTGATGAAACCCATTAACACTTTACTGTTTCTGTTTCGGATCTTCAAACTGAACAACCACCATCACCGGTTATTATACTTTGTCTCTCTTCTCTCTCTCTAAAATATTTTTTTTCGTAAACCCAAAAAGCCATGAATCGATTCAAACCACAAACCACTCGCAAGCAGACGGGTTGATGCAATACTCGTTAACTGCAACTACTGTAGTTATATTCCTGTCTTTTTTGCTGAAAAACATGGCCATACACAACACCACGATTGTAACTCATACATACAATCATTCTTTTTTTGTTTCTCTTTTATAATAAACGATGAAGGTGATGATTAATAACAACAGCAGTATTGATTGCACATTTCTTTTTCCCCTTTATGGCCGACACCCCTCTTTATAATTGAAACCACTTGATTATTAAAAGAAATAGAGATGATTTGTACAAGAGGGTTTGGCCACCTAAAATATCTTTGTGGGGCTGTTGTATTATTTACTTTCGGTCGAGTGTGGAACCCAAACAGCCACGGGATTTAATTAGACTACAATATTTAGGTTGGGCTCCTTTTCTTCTTCCTTTTAAATAGATTAAGTTCTTGGGCCTTTAATTACAACTTAGGTTTATGAAGTATTGTTGGGCCGAGGACAAATCTTGTTATTGGATCTACTGTACGAAAACCGTTCCATAATTTATATAAGATTCGTTTCAACTTGTTGTTTCTTTGTCAGATCGTGACTGACGAGGTAGTGTGGATGCTACGTTTATAATGACAGCGAATTAATGCAGTGATGGTAAGTGATTATGAAGATGAGTGTAATGAGCAATGAGAAAATGATAGCGATAAATAATGATGATCCAGGTTATGCTCGTAAGATGATAATGATTAGGGTTAGGTTATGTTATGTTATATTGATGATGACGATAGGTAAAATGGGTTTCGAATTCTTTTGATTAATTTAGGAATGAGTAGAATTAGGATTTTGATGATAGAGGTGAGTTTATGATGATGTACATGATGAAGATGCTCGACGATTGTGATGATGATAATTATAAACGATGATGATATATATTGATACATGAAATCTCGGTGGGTTTAATGATATACATGATCATGATTAGGATATGATTATGATTATGTCATGATGATAAGATGAAATGATAAAAAGTTAAAGATGATAAATTGGATTGGTTAAGTAAGAAGAAGATGAAGAAATAGAAATAGAGTATAAATACAATTAAAATCACTGATTATAACAGAAAGAGAGAAATAGATGGATGGTTTGGGAGTGTGTCACGGGAACGAGAGGTTGTAGGTTCGAAACCTTGCCATGGTGATTTTATTTTTAATTAAACATAACCTACTTGGGATTGTATCTGGGCCTATTAATGATTGGGCTAGTGTTATTGAACTTCATTTAGTTATCTAAGGGGACTTGTCACTTGGGCTTAGGACTTTCAAGTCCATTTAAGGTATATTGTTTTGTTATTATTATTAATTGTAGAATTATTATTATTATTATTATTATTATTATTATTATTATTATTATTATTATTATTATTATTATTATTATTATTATTATTATTATTATTATTATTATTATTATTATTATTATTAAAACTATCATGTTTTTTATCATTATTACTATCATTAATATTATTTTCATTAACATGAGTTTTATATATAATATTATTATTATTACAGTATTATTATTACTACAAACATAATAACATTATTTACATAAATATTTACGTATAATAAATTTTGATTTACCGATATAATACTAATTATATAGACATATATATGTACTAGTATAACTATATGTATAAATATTAATATACAAAATAAATATATATATAACTTTTGAAATAACAAATATATTACTAAATTAAATAAGTAATATGTATAAACTAGTTTGATTATTATTACATGTTGATTATATGTGTTAATATATACACAAATGATATAGGTTCGTGAATCCGAGGCCAACCCTACACTTGTTTAATGTCGTCATATGTATTTTTACTACAAAATACAGTATGGTGAGTTCATTTGCTCCCTTTTACTCTTTACATTTTTGGGACTGAGAATACGTGCGCTGTTTTTACAACGGCTTTATTAAATGCTTTTGAAATATATTTTGAACTACGAATACATGAAATGCTTTTGTAAATGTTTGACGAGATAGACACAAGCAAAACATTAATCGAATGAATTATTATGCAGACAGAAGTTCTGCGGATTATTATTGAATTATGTGGACATGATAATTGCCACCATTGAATTATGTGGACATGATAATTGCCACCATTGAATTATGTGGACATGATAATTGCCACCATTGAATTATGTGGACATGATAATTGTCACCATTGAATTATGTGGACATGATAATTGCCACCAATTGATGTGAATGTTATGTATCGAGAGAATGATTTTTATACACGGGTTATGTGTATTATATTTTGTACACGAGATATGTGTACGGTTACTAAGATTTATGAAAGATGATTTCGTACACGAGAAAGGTGTACTGTATTTAAAAGATATCGCATGTACATTACAGGTTGGTATAGAATTCGGGCCCATCTGTACCATGCAGGATTTAAATCTTGTGGTCTATCAAAATGATGAATTTTATTGTTTTATGGTAAACTTATGAACTCACCAACCTTTTGGTTGACACGTTTAAAGCATGTTTATTCTCAGGTATGAAAGAAATCTTCCGCTGTGCATTTTCTCATTTTACATGGAGTCATTTATGGCATATAGAGGTCAGAACCTCGCAATGGGACCAACTATTGAAGACTTCGTCCAGATGGATTAGGACGGGGTATGACATGTGGTATCAGAGCGGTGGTCTTAGCGAACCAGGTCTTGCATTAGTGTGTCTAACTGATAGTTTTTTAGATGCATTAGTGGGTCTGGACTTCGACCGTGTCTACATGTCAAAAGTTTTGCTTATCATTTGTGTCGAAAATTACCTACTTATCATTCTTAGGGAATCACTTGCTTATCATTCTTAGTCTAGACACGTCTTACTGAATTGATCGCATGAATAGTGTATAGACAAATTCATATCTTAGCGTATCTGATACTGTAAACTTTGCCTAGTATATTCCGTAAATCCCTCCGTAATCTACGGAATCTTTTGTTCTATATACATAGATACTCTATGTAATTAGAATACCATTCGATAGCCGAAAATCTTTTCATATCGAAAAATACTTTGTTCAATCGTACGAAATGAAACTCGCCACTAGTTCAAATCCCTCGGATTTCGATATGGAGTTTCACCTATGCTCCGAAAGCAGCGTCACCAGAATGAATCAACCAATCATCCATCCTCAATTCATCTGATGAGTTCGTAGCCTACTTAATCATTGGAGGCAAAAAGAAAGTGATCCTTTCAATCAACCAAATTCACCTCTTGGCGAAGAACCTGAAGCACTTACCGGCGAACCTATCCGAAACACCATTTTCAGCCTCGTTTCCAGGATATCTCGCAATGATTATATGATATCCCAAACTCTAAACCTTATTCATCCGCTCGTTTCGACCGACAATCATCCCGGAATAATAGAAGAAGTCAACAAGCTTCGTGTAACGACCCGCACTTTTTCGATCGTTCTATACTTATAAGATTAATATTTACATAAATTAAACCTTACCAACATGATAAGCAATCCAAATTGTTGAGACTTATGTGTTTGAAAAGAGTTTTACACAACGTTTGACCGTCTAGTTTGACCGATGATATCACGAACTATACAATATATGATAATTATACGTTTGTGTATATATATGTATATATACATATTTAACATGATCTAAGAATGTTTTAATATCTCATTTTGTATTAATAACAATAAGTTATAAGTATATTTTGAAACTACTAACTTAAGTTTTCAAAACGATAACCATACGTAACGTTATTTGACATAAATACTTATAACCTATAATGTTTATACATATATCGTACAAGTAATGTATTTAATCACTTTTAAGGACTTAAATACATAAAACCATATAAGTATATTCACAAAAGATAGCTATATTTGAATCCTCGTTCCGTTTTCACAAGATTTCTACACGTATACTTAGGGTATATGTACCGGTATAAATACGCAGTTTCTAGAAGTTTTACTATTGAAAAATACCAATTATTAGACCTCAATTATATGATCTTAGCAGCCTTTGATTAGTCAATACATGTGGGATCATGTATGAAGACTTTTAAGCTAAAAATCAAAAAAATAAAGTCTATATATACATATACATATATACGCCTATATACACACACATACACTTTCATAGCAAATTTCTTTCAAGTTAAATGATCTTCTAAACTCTCTTATCTTCAACCTTCAAGTGTTCTTCAAGGTCCTCATAAGTTTTTAGCTTCAAAACATCACTTAATCATCATAAGAAAACCCTTACAAAAATACTTCAAGAAAACCTTCCAAGAACACCAACTTACTTCCAATCTTTCATCCACTTCCATCACCCTTTTAGTTCTAGGTTCTTACTCCTCTTTTACAGCAACCTTGTCCAAGGAACTTGAGGTAGAATCTATGTTCATAACTTTATTCGATTCATATATATATAGCTATCTTATTTTGTGGTATAAAAATTTAACAACAAGAACATAGTTTGAAAGTTTTCAAACTTGTTTGCGAACTAAATAGATCCTTCTAACTTAACTTTTAAAATACTTCAAGACCTGTAATATAACTTAAATATATGCTAGTTTAACAAGGTATAACTTGGTTTTTCAAAGAATATCTTAAAAACTGTTTTTACGACGTCGGAGTGCCAAAGGGGACTGTTTTGGGTTGGATAATTAAAAACTATCTTAAACTTTGAATTGGAGGTTTATGTTCTGGAAAAATGATTTTTACTATGAATATGATAACACATAAAAATTTCATGATCTAATTCAAAGTATAAGTATTTTTAGAAAAATAATCATTTAAGGTTGTTTAAATAAAGGAAAATGTTTAACTTCATAAGTTTCACTAAAGTTTCACCTATGCCGTGTGATTTTGAATACAAACCAAGGTATTTTCAGTTCATAGTCATAAAGAGGGACTCGGTCCAAGGAGATGGCAAGTTGAATCAACGAAAACGGATTTGTAACGAAGAAACTATGACCGAAACAAAATTGGTTATCCAAGACTTGTTTAACTTCGGGATTAATTGGGAAAAATTAAATAAAATCACATCTTTCTAAGATAACATGATATTTTATATATATGTACTTATAATTCAATTTTATATGGTTCAGGATCACCCGTAAACAACACGAGAAGATTAATCGTAAGATCCCATGATTGTACGCAACACGTCATTTGACAACACCGGTACTTTATGTACGCAACACGTCATTTGACAACACCGGTACCGTGGATCAAGATTAATCTAGACCAATACATATACGATGGGGTTTTATTTATTTCGTTGGGGGTTTTATTTATTTCATTGCGGGTATATTAAACATCTAAAAATGAACCATTAAAATTGAATTACTAACAACGAACTGCTAACTACGGACTAAGGAATTATTCAAAGTATTAAAAGTATAACAAGTATATATATGTGACGTTTGTTTAAAAAGAAAAGGTATTGATATATTATATATGGATAGGTTCGTGATATCAACCGGAGACCAAGTCAAATTATATATATATATCTTCAAGACGAAAGTGAGTATATAGTCCCACTTTTAAACTCTAAATATTTCGGGATGAGAATACATGTATTTTATGTTTTACAATATGGACACAAGTAACTGAAAAATATATTCTACGTTGAGTTGTACCACTGGCATACTTCCCTGTAGCTTGGTAACTAATATTTACAGCGGTATTGTAAACGCGAATCCTGTTGATAGATCTATCGGGCCTGACAACCCCAACCGGACTGGACGACCAGTATTCAACGGTTGCACAGTACTTCGTTTCGTGACTACACTTGGTACAGTGTAGTAAGATTTCATATTAAAGGGAATATGCGACGTGATTAATTGTTAAGTATGGTTACCAAGTGCTCAACCATTTAGAATATTTTTATTAAACTGTTTATATACGAAATCTTGTGGTCTATATATATATTGCTGCCGGCACTAAACCTATATCTCACCAACTTCATGTTGACCTTTTAAAACATGTCTATTCTCAGGTGATTTCTAAAAGCTTCCGCTGCATTATGTTGAATTTGAGCAGGATCTTGCGTACGCATATTTGTGTCAAAAATAAGACTGCATATCCAAGAACTTGTGTTGTAAAATATGCTAGAAATCGTGTTGTTATCATCGTTTGTAAAGTTTGTAAGTCGAAGATTATCGCTAAACGATAATCATCTTTATTTCGTCCAAAGCTTGTATCAAAAATAAGAATCATGGTTTGTAATGTGTAATATATGCAGTTTTTCTTTTAAAAATGTCGCATATAGAGGTCAATACCTCGCAATGAAATCATACGTTATCTAACACTTTCTTACGGTTAAGGACGGGTTATGACATGTGGTATCAGAGCGGTGGTCTTAGCGAACCAGGTTTGCATTAGTGTGTCTAACTGATAAGTCGTTAGGATACATTAGTAAGTCTGGACTTTGGCCGGGTCTGATTTAAAAACCATTGCTTATCATTGTTGGTTAAAATTTATATGTAAATATTATGTAGTACTAATGGGTTAGTTGTTGTGTGATAGATGTCGGGCTCAAAACTTGTTATCACATTCAGCGACTCCGAACCAGAATCTTCAGATGGTGTTCCAGTCATTAACCTATCCGATGACGAAAATAATATCTTTGGGGAAGACTCACAAATTCCGGATGAACCGACTATAGAGAACCCGGAAAGTGAACCCGAGGAGGAAAGTGAACCCGAGGAGGAAAGTGAACCCGAGGAGGAAAGTGAACCCGAGGAGGAAAGTGAACCCGAGGAAGAAATACAGGAAATTACAAAAGAAGAGTTCGAACTAGGAAAGAAACGAAAGGCTAATGAATTAGAAAATTCAAATCCTGAGTTTAATAAGGATGATGTGGCACCAACTCCACTAGACACTACCACCCCTATTCCCGCTATTCCTATTCGTTCTATCCCGGCATCCAGTTCTTCAGTCCCACAGCCAAAATATAGGCAGACAGCCAGGATAAGCGTTAAGCGATTCTTTGAACCTAAACGTCCTAGAAAATAGACCAAACGATGCGCTGCCGTATTAAACCATGGGATCATATAATGTTTTGTATAATATTATTAGTGTGGTTTGCTTAATGTTCGATGTAAGATAAGCATATGTAAAATAGTGAAGTGTGAAATGCAATAATTTTCCATGGTTAAGTATTATTTAGATGGTAGTAATTGATTCTGTACTAAGCTATTAAGTATGGACATTAACGGGTAGGTACTACCCTAGATATAATTATAAAACGCTAATAAGAAGAAAAGGCTTTTATAATAATACCTGGTTCATATTATTAATAAGCTATAATGTACTGTAAATATACACTACATCTATAATATTCCATGTGAATAATTATTTTCTTTTCATTCTTATAGAAGAATATGGCGCGATTGAACCGAATGACGGAACAAGAAATCCAGGAACTCATCAATCAGCGAGTGAACGACAGAATGTTATGGGTCGAGGCTGCAAGAGGTGCTGCAGTTAACCCAAATCCTCGTGTGGGGTGCACTTACAAAACTTTTCAAGCTTGCAAGCCCTCATCATTCAGTGGAACAGAAGGACCGATCGGTTTAACCCGGTGGATAGAAAAGATGGAGACTGTGTTTAAAATCAGTGGTTGTGTTGAAAAGGACATGACCAAGTATGCATCGTGCACTTTACAAGATAGTGCACTCACGTGGTAGAAAAATTATGTGAAGGCTGTAGGAGGAGATGTAGCTTATGATACTCCGTGGGAAGAATTCAAAACAATGTTAATCAACAAATATTGTCCAAGGAACGAGGTTAGGAAGTTGGAAGATGAGTTACGAAGTCTGAAGGTTATTGGTACTGAAATCACCAACTACAATCAGCGATTCATGGAATTAGTTTTGCTATGTCCTGAATTGGTTCCAACCGAAGAACGGAAGATTGAAATGTACAAAGATGGTTTGCCCAAAAAGGTCAAGGCAAATGTTACAGCATCGAAACCTAAGACAATTCATGAAGCTATAACTATGGCAAACGAGCTAATGGATCAGGTCATCATGGATAAGAAAGTATCCAATACTGATGTGAAGGTATCAGGTAACAAAAGAAAGTGGAATGGAAATTATGATCGAGGTAACCAACAACAATCTTTTAAGAAACAAGAAAACACGCAAGGTGCGGGTAGTGGTTTAAGCTTTGGTTATAAAGGACAAAATCCTTTATGCAACCGATGCCACAAACATCACTCTTGTTACTGTAATGTGGTATGCAACAAATGTAATCGAAAGGGTCATCTTGCTGAAGATTGTAGGGCTCTCGTTACAAATACAAATGGTACCAAGACTCCTGCCACCAATGCAAATAGAACTGTTTTGGCTACCATTACTTGTTATGGGTGTGGAAAACAGGGTCATTATAAGAGCCAGTGTCCGAATCCAGAGAAGAATAATGGATCTGCACGAGGAAGAGCATTTGTTATTAATGCTAGAGAGGCGTGTGAAGACCCGGAGCTTGTTACGGGTACGTTTACCATTAATAACTTATCCGCATCTATTATATTTGATACTGGTGCTGATAGAAGTTACGTGTGTAGAGACTTTCACGCTAAATTGAATTGTTCATCATTACCTCTAGATGCTAAGTACATGATTGAGTTAGCTAATGGTAAACTAATTAAAGCCGATAAAATTTGCCGTGATTGTAAAATAAATTTAGCCGGAGAAACATTTAAGATTGATTTGATACCCGTAGAATTAGGAAGTTTTGATGTAATAGTCGGCATGGACTGGATGTCCAAAATAGGAGCTGAAGTTGTGTGCGCCAAGAAGGCAATTCGCATTCCTCGTAAGAATAAAACGCCAGTAATGATTTATGGAGAGAAGGGTAACTCAAAGCTAAAACTCATTAGTTATTTGAAAGCTCAAAAGTGCTTGAAGAAAGGGTGCTATGCTATCTTAGCACATGTTAATAAAGTCGAAAAGAAAGAAAAAGAGAAGTGCATCAATGACGTGCCTGTGGCAAGAGATTTTCCTGAAGTTTTTCCGGAAGAGTTGCCGGGATTACCTCCATTTAGATCTGTAGAATTTCAAATAGATTTAGTACCAGGAGCTGCACCAGTGGCTCGTGCTCCATATAGACTTGCACCATCTGAGTTAAAAGAACTTCAGAGTCAGTTAAAAGAATTACTGGATCGTGGATTCATACGACCAAGTACTTCACCGTGGGGAGCTCCAATTTTATTCGTCAAGAAGAAAGACGGATCTTTCCGAATGTGTATAGATTATCGTGAATTAAATAAGTTAACTATCAAGAATCGGTATCCACTACCGAGAATTGACGACTTATTTGATCAACTCCAAGGATCATGTGTTTATTCGAAAATTGACCTAAGATCGGGCTATCATCAATTACGTGTCAAAGAAGAAGATATACCGAAAACTGCTTTTCGGACACGCTACGGTCATTACGAATTTTTGGTCATGCCGTTTGGATTGACGAATGCGCCAGCTGTATTCATGGACCTCATGAATCGAGTTTGTAGTCCATATCTAGATAAGTTTGTTATCGTTTCATTGATGATATTCTTATCTATTCCAAGAGTGAGCAAGAGCATGAGCAGCATTTAAGGTTGATATTAGAGTTGTTAAGAAAAGAACAACTATATGCTAAATTTTCTAAATGTGCTTTCTGGTTAAAAGAAGTGCAATTTCTTGGCCACGTTGTTAGTAGCAAAGGAATTCAGGTTGATCCAGCAAAAATTGAAGCCATTGAAAAATGGGAGACTCCTAAGACACCAATGCAGATACGTCAATTTTTGGGTTTAGCCTGTTATTATAGAAGGTTTATTCAAGATTTTTCCCGAATAGCTAAGCCGTTGACAGCGTTAACGCAAAAAGGGAAGAAATATGAATGGACTTCTGAGCAGGAGAGTGCATTTCAATTACTGAAAAAGAAGTTGACTACGGCGCCTATTTTATCGTTACCAGAAGGGAACGATGATTTTGAAATATATTGTGCCGCTTCGCGACAAGGTTTTGGTTGCGTTCTTATGCAACGAAAGAAAGTTATTGCATACGCATCCCGACAATTGAAGATTCACGAGCGGAATTATACGACGCATGATCTAGAACTGGGAGCAGTCGTGTTTGCATTGAAGATATGGAGACACTACTTGTATGGGGTTAAATGCACTGTGTTTACTGATCATAAAAGCCTTCAACATATTTTTGATCAGAAACAGTTGAACATGAGGCAACGTAGGTGGGTTGAGTTAATAAATGACTATGATTGTGAAATTCGTTATCATCCCGGGAAAGCGAACGTAGTGGCCGATGCTCTAAGCAGAAAGGAACGAGAACCAATCCGAGTTCGAGCAATGAACATAAAAATTCGCATGAATCTCAACTCACAAATCAAAGAAGTTCAACAAGAAGCACTCAATAAAGAAAACATAAGAAATGAAATAATGAAGAAGTATGAGAAGCAACTCATTATACGGGAAGACGGAATTCGATATTTTGCAAATCGTATTTGGGTACCGAAGTTGGGTGGATTAAGGAAGTTGATATTGAATGAGGCACATAAGACAAGATACTCGATACATCCTGGAGTTGGAAAGATGTACCAAGATCTTAAGACACATTATTGGTGGCCTAATTTAAAGACAGACGTTGCAACATATGTTGGGGAATGTTTAACTTGTTCCAAAGTCAAAGCTGAACACCAGAAGCCGTCAGGGTTACTTCAACAACCAGAAATCCCAGAATGGAAATGGGATGGTATTACCATGGATTTCATCACGAAGTTACCAAAGACTGCCTGGGGATACGACACCATTTGGGTGATTGTTGATCGTCTCACCAAGTCTGCACATTTCTTGCCTATAAAGGAAACGGATAGAATGGAGAAACTATTACGATTGTATATAAAGGAAGTTGTTTCAAGGCATGGAATACCTATTTCCATTATATCCGATCGTGATAGTAGATTTACATCAAAGTTCTGGCAATCACTACAGGAGGCCCTAGGAACTCGTTTAGATATGAGTACCGCATATCATCTGCAAACGGACGGGCAGAGTGAAAGAACAATTCAGACTCTTGAAGATATGCTCAGGGCATGTGTGATCGATTTTGGAAACGGATGGGATAAATATCTACCATTAGCAGAATTCTCGTATAATAATAGTTATCATGCGAGCATTAAAGCTGCGCCATTCGATGCATTGTACGGAAGGAAGTGTAGATCTCCTATTTGTTGGAATGAAGTAGGAGATCGACAATTAACTGGTCCCGAGATCATACACGAAACGACTGAGAAGATAGTACAAATCAAGGAGAGATTGAAAACAGCCCGTAGTCGCCAAAAGAGCTACGCTGATGTCCGAAGGAAACCATTAGAGTTTCAGATCGGTGACATGGTTATGCTAAAGGTGTCACCTTGGAAAGGTGTAATACGTTTCGGTAAAAGAGGTAAACTAAACCCAAGGTACGTAGGCCCGTTCAAGATCATCGAACGCATTGGACCGGTAGCTTATCGACTCGAGTTACCGCAACAACTCGCCGGAGTACATAATACATTTCATGTCTCGAACCTTAAGAAGTGTCTTGCAAAGGAAGACCTTACCATTCCTCTTGAAGAAATCCATATCGACGAGAAACTACAATTCATCGAAGAACCAATCGAAATCATGGATCGTGAAGTTAAACAGCTCAAGCAGAGCAACATATCGATCGTTAAGGTTCGTTGGAATGCTCGAAGAGGTCCCGAGTTTACGTGGGAATGGGAGGATCAGATGAAACAAAAGTATCCACACTTGTTTCTCGATGACGCAAAATAGGTACAATTTTAAAATTTCGGGACGAAATTTATTTAACGGGGAGGTAATGTAACGACCCGCACTTTTTCGATCGTTCTATACTTATAAGATTAATATTTACATAAATTAAACCTTACCAACATGATAAGCAATCCAAATTGTTGAGACTTATGTGTTTGAAAAGAGTTTTACACAACGTTTGACCGTCTAGTTTGACCGATGATATCACAAACTATACAATATATGATAATTATACGTTTGTGTATATATATGTATATATACATATTTAACATGATCTAAGAATGTTTTAATATCTCATTTTGTATTAATAACAATAAGTTATAAGTATATTTTGAAACTACTAACTTAAGTTTTCAAAACGATAACCATACGTAACGTTATTTGACATAAATACTTATAACCTATAATGTTTATACATATATCGTACAAGTAATGTATTTAATCACTTTTAAGGACTTAAATACATAAAACCATATAAGTATATTCACAAAAGATAGCTATATTTGAATCCTCGTTCCGTTTTCACAAGATTTCTACACGTATACTTAGGGTATATGTACCGGTATAAATACGCAGTTTCTAGAAGTTTTACTATTGAAAAATACCAATTATTAGACCTCAATTATATGATCTTAGCAGCCTTTGATTAGTCAATACATGTGGGATCATGTATGAAGACTTTTAAGCTAAAAATCAAAAAAATAAAGTCTATATATACATATACATATATACGCCTATATACACACACATACACTTTCATAGCAAATTTCTTTCAAGTTAAATGATCTTCTAAACTCTCTTATCTTCAACCTTCAAGTGTTCTTCAAGGTCCTCATAAGTTTTTAGCTTCAAAACATCACTTAATCATCATAAGAAAACCCTTACAAAAATACTTCAAGAAAACCTTCCAAGAACACCAGCTTACTTCCAATCTTTCATCCACTTCCATCACCCTTTTAGTTCTAGGTTCTTACTCCTATTTTACAGCAACCTTGTCCAAGGAACTTGAGGTAGAATCTATGTTCATAACTTTATTCGATTCATATATATATATAGCTATCTTATTTTGTGGTATAAAAATTTAACAACAAGAACATAGTTTGAAAGTTTTCAAACTTGTTTGCGAACTAAATAGATCCTTCTAACTTAACTTTTAAAATACTTCAAGACCTGTAATATAACTTAAATATATGCTAGTTTAACAAGGTATAACTTGGTTTTTCAAAGAATATCTTAAAAACTGTTTTTACGACGTCGGAGTGCCACCGGGGACTGTTTTGGGTTGGATAATTAAAAACTATCTTAAACTTTGAATTGGAGGTTTATGTTCTGGAAAAATGATTTTTACTATGAATATGATAACACATAAAAATTTCATGATCTAATTCAAAGTATAAGTATTTTTAGAAAAATAATCATTTAAGGTTGTTTAAATAAAGGAAAATGTTTAACTTCATAAGTTTCACTAAAGTTTCACCTATGCCGTGTGATTTTGAATACAAACCAAGGTATTTTCAGTTCATAGTCATAAAGAGGGACTCGATCCAAGGAGATGACAAGTTGAATCAACGAAAACGGATTTGTAACGAAGAAACTATGACCGAAACAAAATTGGTTATCCAAGACTTGTTTAACTTCGGGATTAATTGGGAAAAATTAAATAAAATCACATCTTTCTAAGATAACATGATATTTTATATATATGTACTTATAATTCAATTTTATATGGTTCAGGATCACCCGTAAACAACACGAGAAGATTAATCGTAAGATCCCATGATTGTACGCAACACGTCATTTGACAACACCGGTACTTTATGTACGCAACACGTCATTTGACAACACCGGTACCGTGGGTCAAGATTAATCTCGACCAATACATATACGATGGGGTTTTATTTATTTCGTTGGGGGTTTTATTTATTTCATTGCGGGTATATTAAACATCTAAAAATGAACCATTAAAATTGAATTACTAACAACGAACTGCTAACTACGGACTAAGGAATTATTCAAAGTATTAAAAGTATAACAAGTATATATATGTGACGTTTGTTTAAAAAGAAAAGGTATTGATATATTATATATGGATAGGTTCGTGATATCAACCGGAGACCAAGTCAAATTATATATATATATCTTCAAGACGAAAGTGAGTATATAGTCCCACTTTTAAACTCTAAATATTTCGGGATGAGAATACATGTATTTTATGTTTTACAATATGGACACAAGTAACTGAAAAATATATTCTACGTTGAGTTGTACCACTGGCATACTTCCCTGTAGCTTGGTAACTAATATTTACAGCGGTATTGTAAACGCGAATCCTGTTGATAGATCTATCGGGCCTGACAACCCCAACCGGACTGGACGACCAGTATTCAACGGTTGCACAGTACTTCGTTTCGTGACTACACTTGGTACAGTGTAGTAAGATTTCATATTAAAGGGAATATGCGATGTGATTAATTGTTAAGTATGGTTACCAAGTGCTCAACCATTTAGAATATTTTTATTAAACTGTTTATATACGAAATCTTGTGGTCTATATATATATTGCTGCCGGCACTAAACCTATATCTCACCAACTTCATGTTGACCTTTTAAAACATGTCTATTCTCAGGTGATTTCTAAAAGCTTCCGCTGCATTATGTTGAATTTGAGCAGGATCTTGCGTACGCATATTTGTGTCAAAAATAAGACTGCATATCCAAGAACTTGTGTTGTAAAATATGCTAGAAATCGTGTTGTTATCATCGTTTGTAAAGTTTGTAAGTCGAAGATTATCGCTAAACGATAATCATCTTTATTTCGTCCAAAGCTTGTATCAAAAATAAGAATCATGGTTTGTAATGTATAATATATGTAGTTTTTCTTTTAAAAATGTCGCATATAGAGGTCAATACCTCGCAATGAAATCATACGTTATCTAACACGTTCTTACGGTTAAGGACGGGTTATGACACTTCGTGCTCGAGTAATCAATTTAGAAAATATGGTGCAAAATTTACCAGCTTCAACAACATCATCGGTACCAACAGTACCATCAATAACAGCACCAGTATCATCAACAATCCATGCCTCAACATCTCGTTCTGTACATCGAGTATAATCATCGTTCTACGTATCGTTCTACGTCATTTATCTTCGTACGACATGGCGATTATGTAATCTCTACTATTTTAGAGATTATATATTCTTGTTCTAACGGTAAATCAAATGAGTTTAATATCATATTAACTCATTAAATCCATGATTACATCTGAAGAAAATATATATGTATATATGTTTTCATAAAGATTATAATTAAAAATTCCTTTGTACAAACTGTTAATGGTGAAAATATTTTAACGGGTAGGTAATACTCGAGGAATATTTAGGTTTCACATTAATAAGTTACACTGTACATTCTATCAAATCTGATTCAACAGTCATTTACTATCCTATTTACATCCACCGATGCACGTATCCGTTCACCACAGAATAGCCATTTTCATTCAATTTCATATTTGGATTTTGACCTATCAGAATCCGTCAAGTGGCATAATGAAGAAAACATTGGACAAAATAAAATTTGCTAGAAACAAACAAAATAACTATGAGAAATTTTGTTAAGAATCCACGCTAACTGTTCCTAGCTAACTGTTCCTAGCTAACTGTTAATTCCGTATTACCTTTTATTTATCGCAATTTATTTATCGCTATTTAATAATCGCATTTTATTTATCGCAATTTTAATTCTCGCAATTTTATTTATCGTCATTTAATTTCTGTTATTTATCTTACGCACTTTAAATATCGGGACACGTATACAAGGTTTTGACATATCATATCGACGCATCTATATATATTATTTGGAATAACTATAGACACTCTATATGCAGTAATGCTGGAGTTAGCTATAGGGTTGAGGTTGATTCTACAATAATATATATAGTTTGAGTTGTGATCGAGTCTGAGACATGTACACGGGTCATGAATACGTATTAATTAATTCGAATATTATATATTAATTTATATATTAATTATTGAACTGCTAACTGTGGACTATAAACTGAGGACTACAAACATTGGACAATAAAAATGAATTAAAATATTGATTATTACATATGAAATTAAACAATTCTTCAAGTTTACCACTTGATTTCATCTTAAACCTCATTTGTATCTTGACAATTATAATCTGCGTTCGAACCATTCATGATTCTTGAAAACACCTCAATCGGGAGGATGAACCAACCGCACTTCATCTACGGAAGAAAAGATTTATGCATATAATTATGCACCTGGAAAACTCTCAAGAACTGAGTAAATGTTTAAAACGTATATGTGCTAACCCTTTAGGAGTTGTTACCAAAAATAACTTTGCAACCCCTTTCAAAATAGCAAATTTGTCACAGCTCCAGCAGCAAATTTTGTCACAGCTCCAGCAAATCAACTTCGACTATTCATTCGAAACAACCTTATTATAACTTTGATATATATGCGTGCTCTTTATTGTTACCGGGGACCCTTTTATATTCTACCATATTACCATCAGCGTTTAATCATCTAAAAACACAATCCTCTTGAAACCACCTCGGATTGATAACCGATGATTCAGATATGGTAGCATTAAATGCAGAGGAAACAGCAAAATCGTAGATGGTCTAAACGGTCAAAAGTTTTATAATAAAGAATGGAATGTTGGGAATGCTCGATAGAAAATTTGGTACTGAAAAACGAATTGAGCTAACCATGAAGGAGACCAAGGACAAAGACAAGGACCAAACCCTATATTCAAAGAATCCAGGTAATTCTGAATCCGATGAAATCTTTAGAGAATATCTTGCTCCGAAGTCATGTTAAAATCTTGCGGAAAATTTTTCTTCATCAACCTTCGAACTTAGAAATTCCAAAATATCATCATAAATATCTTCGATATTTCTGAGGATATTTTCATAAATATTCTTGTCCGAAATTATCTACCTCTTCGTGCTTTATGTATTCCATTATATTGGAAATATCTGTAAAATCTAAGTATAAATTATGAATGAATTGTGGAGAAGTGTTGGGAATTGAAGCATGGGTTAGTATAATATAATGACGTCCGGCCAACGTGATTATATTACAGTAAGTCATGCTGAGTTTCTAATGGAACGCGATGACTCACAGATCTTAACGTCATCATGTGCCATGTTACATAACTCTTTCATTCTGCTTAACTTCTGAACATATCAAGAAAGTAAATTCTTGATAGTTCTATTTTCAGTGATTCTGATATTTTGACAAATCAAATCGTGCTATTACGTTCTTTCTTGTTTAGAACATTAAGTCCATTCGAAACTTTATACTTACAAATTCTGGACCATTACTCGCTTCATTAGAATTCGGGAAGAAAATAAAAAGACAAAGAACTCCAAAATATAAGAGAAAATATAAAGCTCAATAACAACATGGAGGTCACAAATCGTGGATATTAATAAGAATAGCAATATAAAGAACCGAGAGAACTAAAAACATTATAAACTCAAGAGCATAGTAGAAGTAGATAGATTCCTCTGGTGGTATATGAAAAAGGAGAATGACAGATATGAAAGTCAGGAATATATCCAGAATTAAAAACCGGATGAAGTATACTGACTGATGATTTGAAAATATGAATTAAAGTATAGAAAATGGAAGAAGTGAAAAACATTGGAACGGGAGAAGTTTAATTTATAATAGAAATATCGGACAGAGTAATCGAGGCAGATCACCGTATTTAATTATAGAGATCTTAATTTCTTTATTCGCCGAAGAATCAAATCTTTTAGATTTCGAAGATTTTCTTTAATCCCTTGAATTCCGAAACTCAACCATGATTAGTCAAAAGTTATGATGAAACCGTCTTTATCATTTCAATATTTAGTGATGGCTTCACTCGTACTCTTCGAGTAATCGAATTAGTTTAGCTTTATTACCCAATGGTAATAAAACTCTATTTATCAGCTTATATGAGTCATGAAAACATTTGTCTTGTTAGCCATGACCACCTCACTCAAATTTCGGGACGAAATTTCTTTAACGGGTAGGTACTGTGACGACCCGGAAATTTTCGACCAAATTTAAACTTGATCTTTAAATGTTTTCGATACGATAAGCAAAGTCTGTTAAACTGAATTTCAAAAACTTGGAACCGTGTTTAATATAATCATTTGACCTTTGACTATTCCCGACGATTCACGAACAGTTGTTTGTAAATAAATATGTATGTATACAAAATGTAGAATATATAATAATGTGAAATTTATAAAATATAATTTAAACATTTAAACTAAATATGTAAGATAAAATATAATAGTTATAATAATTTCATTAAGATAAATATTAATATTAATATTAATATCAGTATTAATAATACTATTAAAAATATAATACATAATATGTAATCTGATACAGGTATTTTGTTACATTATTATTATCACCTCTTATTATTAATATCATTAAAAATCATTATTATTATTATTATTATTATTATTACTACTAACAATTATCAGTTATATTATTGTTATCATTATTAGTGTTATTGTTATTAGTAAAAGTATAATTGTAATTAATGTGTTTATCAAAAGTATTATCATTAATTTGATCACTAAAATTTTCATTTTTATTTAAAGTCATTATCTTCATCATTCTTATTAGTATAATTATGATATTAATATCATTATTATTTCTATTATCATTATTATTGGTTTTATTATTATTAATATTAAGTATTTATAATTGTATCATTAGTATGTCCCTTTATATATTTAATAATTTGATATAAATATAGTAGTTATACTTATATATACAAATACAGATATATTATATGGATAAATACAGTTGTATATTTATTAAATACATATACAGATTTATATAAATATATACACCGTATATACATAGATATAAACACCTTATGCGTATACTAATACAGAGTTGGAAAAGGGGTTCAGTTTGCAATCTTTATCATACTGTAGGTAATGTTGAATTCTGTTTAAAACCAGTACAGGTTTATTCCAAACAACCACTAGAAACAATTTCAGTTAGTAAGATCGTACGCCTTTTTATTTCTTTATTTTTCTTCTGTATCTGATGTAGCTACTCTGTTGACCTTTGGGACTTCATATTAAACGAATTATTTGATGAAATTGATTAACACACTCAACTCTTTTACGATCATTATCAATTAGAACTCATACAACTATTTTCAGACTTAAATCATAAAAAGGGACTCAATGAAACCATCTCTTCTATAACTAACTCAAATCCACCATCTCTACCTCTCACCTTAAACCGTACCAACGTACCACCATCATCATCAAAATCCATTTTCATTTATGGTTGTTTCGTGAGCCATACAACCATCATCAACCGATGAATATCCTCACAAACCACAAACCATCACCAACGAATGTTACTACCTATTTTTGTTTAAATCGATAATCACCTTGATCACCCTTGAACAACCACCTTTATTTTCAATTTACACCGTGAACCACCACCTTCTTTGATGAAACCCATTAACACTTCACTGTTTCTGTTTCGGATCTTCAAACTGAACAACCACCATCACCGGTTATTATACTTTGTCTCTCTTCTCTCTCTCTAAAATATTTTTTTCTGTAAACCCAAAAAGCCATGAATCGATTCAAATCACAAACCACTCGCAAGCAGACGGGTTGATGCAATACTCGTTAACTGCAACTACTGCAGTTATATTCCTGTCTTTTTCACTGAAAAACACGGCCATACACAACACCACGATTGTAACTCATACATACAATCATTCTTTTTCTATTTCTCTTTTATAATAAACGATGAAGGTGATGATTAATAACAACAGCAGTATTGATTGCACGTTTCTTTTTCCCCTTTATGGCCGACACCCCTCTTTATAATTGAAACCACTTGATTATTAAAAGAAATAGAGATGATTTGTACAAGAGGGTTTGGCCACCGAAAATATCTTTGTGGGGCTGCTGTATTATTTACTTTCGGTCGAGTGTGGAACCCAAACAGCTACGGGATTTAATTAGACTACAATATTTAGGTTGGGCTCCTTTTCTTCTTCCTTTTAAACAGATTAAGTTCTTGGGACTTTAATTACAACTTAGGTTTATGAAGTATTGTTGGGCCGAGGACAAATCTTGTTATTGGATCTACTGTACGAAAACCGTTCCATAATTTATATAAGATACGTTTCAACTTGTTGTTTCTTTGTCTGATCGTGACTGACGAGGTAGTGTGGATGCTACGGTTATAATGATAGCGAATTGATGCAGTGATGTGTGTGATGGTAAGTGATTATGAAGATGAGTGTAATGAGCGATGAGAAAATGATAGCGATAAATAATGATGATCCAGGTTATGCTCGTAAGATGATAATGATTAGGGTTAGGTTATGTTATATTGATGATGACGATAGGTAAAATGGGTTTCGAATTCTTTTGATCAATTTAGGAATGAGTAGAATTAAGATTTTGATGATAGAGGTGAGTTTATGATGATGTACATGATGAAGATGCTCGACGATTATGATGATGATAGTTATAAACGATGATGATATATATTGATACATGAAATCACGGTGGGTTTGATGATATACATGATCATGATTAGGATATGATTATGATTATGTCATGATGATAAGATGAAATGATAAAAGGTTAAAGATGATAAATTGGATTGGTTAAGTAAGAAGAAGATGAAGAAATAGAAATAGAGTATAAATACAATTAAAATTGCTGATTATAACAGAAAGAGAGAAACATATGGATGGTTTGGGAGTGTGTCACGGGAACGAGAGGTTGTAGGTTCGAAACCTTGCCATGGCGATTTTATTTTTAATTAAACATAACCTACTTGGGATTGTATTTGGGCCTGTTAATGATTGGGCTAGTGTTATTGAACTTCATTTAGTTATCTAAGGGGACTTGTCACTTGGGCTTAGGACTTTCAAGTCCATTTAAGGTATATTGTTTTGTTATTATTATTAATTGTAGAATTATTATTATTATTATTATTATTATTATTATTATTATTATTATTATTATTATTATTATTATCATTATTATTATTAATATTAAAACTATCATGTTTATTATCATTATTACTATCATTTATATTATTTTCATTAACATGAGTTTTATATATAATATTATTATTATTATTATAGTATTATTATTACTACAAACATAATAACATTATTTACATAAATATTTACGTATAATAAATTTTGATTTAACGATATAATACTAATTATATAGACATATATATATGTATTAGTATAACTATATGTATAAATATTAATATACAAAATAATTATATATATATAACCTTTGAAATAACAAATATATTACTAAATTAAATAAGTAATATGTATAAACTAGTTTGATTATTATTACATGTTGATTATATGTGTTAATATATACACAAATGATATAGGTTCGTGAATCCGAGGCCAACCCTACACTTTTTTAATGTCGTCATATGTATTTTTACTACAAAATACAGTATGGTGAGTTCATTTGCTCCCTTTTACTCTTTACATTTTTAGGACTGAGAATACATGCGCTGTTTTTACAACTGCTTTATTAAATGCTTTTGAAATATATTTTAAACTGCGAATACATGAAATGCTTTTGTAAATGTTTGACGAGATAGACACAAGCAAAACATTTCTCGAATGAATTATTATGCAGACAGAAGTTCTGCGATTATTATTGAATTATGTGGACATGATAATTGCCACCATTGAATTATGTGGACATGATAATTGCCACCATTGAATTATGTTGACATGATAATTGCCACCATTGAATTATGTGGACATGATAATTGCCACCATTGAATTATGTGGACATGATAATTGCCACCAATTGATGTGAATATTATGTATCGAGAGAATGATTTTTATACACAGGTTATGTGTATTATATTTTGTACACGAGATATGTGTACGGTTACTAAGATTTATGAAAGATGATTTCGTACACGAGAAAGGTGTACTGTATTTAAAAGATATATCATGTACATTACAGGTGGGTATAGGATTCGGGCCCATTTGTACCATGCAGGATTTAAATCTTGTGGTCTATTAAAATGATGAATTTTATTGTTTTATGGTAAACTTATGAACTCACCAACCTTTTGGTTGACACGTTTAAAGCATGTTTATTCTCAGGTATGAAAGAAATCTTCCGCTGTGCATTTGCTCATTTTATATGGAGTCGTTTATGGCATATAGAGGTCAGAACCTCGCAATGGGACCAACTGTTGAAGACTTCATCTTGATGGATTAGGATGGGGTATGACACGACATTAGAGTTAAAGCCACTTCTAAACCATTTGGAATATGCTTATTTACATGGTGAATCTGAATTACCTGTAATAATATCGTCTTCTCTTACGAAAAATGAAAAATCTCAACTCATTTCTGTGCTAAAAGCTCATAAACCAGCTATTGCATGGAAGATTCATGATATTAAAGGCATAAGTCCTTCATATTGCACACATAAAATCCTTATGGAAGAAGGTCATAAAACGTATGTGCAATGCCAATGAAGACAAAATCCTAATATGTAAGATGTTGTTAAGAAAGAAATTATTAAACTGCTAGATGCAGGTTTAATTTATCTAATCTCTGATAGTCCATGGGTAAGCCCAGTTCAATGTGTACCTAAGAAGGGTGGCATGTCTGTCATCACAAATGAAAAAAATGAGCTTATTCCTACTAGGACTGTAACAGGATGGCGTGTTTGTCTAGATTATAGAAAAATAAATGACGCCACCAGAAAAGATCACTTTCCCTTACCTTTAATTGATCAAATGTTGGAAAGGTTAGCCGGGAATAGTTACTATTGTTTTCTTGACGGTTTTTCCGGATACTTTCAAATTCCAATAGCACCCGAGGATCAAGAGAAAACCACGTTCACGTGCCCTTATGGTAATTTTGCTTACAAACGCATGCCATTTGGACTTTTCAACGCCCCTGCAACCTTTCAAAGGTGCATGATGGCGATTTTTCACGACATGATAGAAGAATGCATGGAAGTTTTCATGGATGACTTTTCAGTCTTCGTTGATACTTTTGAAACATGTCTAGTCAATCTTGAACGAATGCTTATTAGATGCGAACAATCAAATCTAGTTCTTAATTGGGAGAAATGCCATTTCATGGTTAGAGAAGGCATCGTTCTTGGTCATAAAATTTCAAAGGAAGGAATTGAAGTGGATAGAGCTAAAGTAGATGTAATTGCTAAACTTTCACATCCCACCAATGTTAGAGGAGTTAGGAGTTTTCTAGGGCATGCCGGTTTTTACCGACGTTTCATGAAAGATTTTTCTAAAATTGCCACTCCTATGAATAAACTCCTTGAAAAGGATGCTCCATTCATCTTTTCAGATGAATGCATCAAATATTTTAATATTCTTAAAGAAAAACTCACTAATGCGCCGATCATGATAACTCCAAATTGGAATCTACCATTTGAACTCATGTGCGATGCAAGTGATTTTGCAATGGGAGCCATTTTAGGACAAAGGATTGAAAAACTATTTCAACCTATTTATTACGCAAGTAAGACGTTACAAGGAGCACAAACGAACTACACAACTACTGAAAAAGAACTCCTTGCTATTGTCTTTGCTTTTGATAAATTTCGTTCATATCTCGTTCAAGCTAAAACGGTGGTCTATACCGACCATTCTGCTCTTAGATACCTATTTTCAAAACAAGATGCTAAACCACGATTAATCCGTTGGATCTTACTCTTACAAGAGTTCGCTATTGAAATCTGAGACAAAAAGGGAGCAGAAAATCTCACCGCTGATCATCTTTCTCGTCTTGAAAATCATGAATTAGAAGTTCTAAATGAATCGACCATACAAGATAACTTTCCTGATGAATATCTATTGAAGATAGATTATAATGAAATTCCATGGTTTGCAGACTATGCAAACTACTTAGTATGTGGATTCCTTGAAAAAGGGTTGTCATACTAAAAACGAAAGAAATTCTTTAGTGATATAAAACATTATTTCTGGGAAGATCCACATTTGTTTAAAAGTTGTCCTGATGGAATAATACGCCGATGTGTATTCGGAGATGAAGCTAGTTAAATCTTAAACCATTGTCACACAGGACCAACAGGAGGGCATTATGGGCCTCAACTCACAGCAAGAAAAGTTTACGATGCCGGATTCTATTGGCCTACAATATTCAAAGACGCACACCTTCTTTGCAAATCCTGTGATGCTTGTCAAAGGTCCGGAAAAATAAGTCAACGTGATGAAATGCCACAAAATGTCATTTAAGTATGTGAAGTATTTGACATTTGGGGTATTGACTTAATGGGTCCATTTCCAAAATCTCATAATAATCTCTACATTCTCATTGCCATTGATTATGTATCTAAATGGGTGGAAGCACAAGCTCTCCCAACTAACGATGCACGAGTTGTAGTCAACTTCTTAAAACATCTTTTTGCAAGGTTTGGTACACCGAAAGCTTTAATAAGTGATCGGAGTACTCATTTTTGTAACAATCAACTTGAGAAAGTTCTCAAAAGATATGGAGTAACTCATAAAATCTCAACCGCTTATCATCCACAAACAAGTGGGCAAGTTGAAAATACCAACCGAGCTTTAAAACGTATTCTAGAGAAAACCGTAGGATCAAATCCGAAGGAATGGTCCATGAAATTGGAGGATGCACTCTGGGCTTTTAGAACAGCCTACAAAACTCCAATTAGAACCACACCTTTTAAACTTGTTTACGGAAAAGCATGTCATCTTCCAGTAGAAATTGAACATAAAGCATTTTGGGCTTTGAAGACATGTAATCTTGATTTACATGAAGCTGGACATCTACGATTAAGTCAACTAAACGAATTGGAAGAATTAATACATGAAGCATATGAAAATTCGTTAATCTATAAAGAAAGAACGAAGAAATGGCATGATAAAAGAATCAGAAGTTCAAAAGAATTTAAGGAAGGAGACAGAGTTCTTCTTTGATTCAAGCTATTTCCTGGAAAATTGAAATCAAGATGGTCTGGACCATTCATAGTCAAAAGAGTTTTTCCATATGGAACAATAGAGTTAATAAATTCAAATGGGATTGAATTTAAAGTTAATGGTCACAGAGTTAAACATTACATACATGATCTAATGGAAGTTGACAACGAAGTTAATCACAATTTCGACACCACAGCTAACTAAGTGTGGGGAGAATCAAGTCTTTTAAGGATAATATATATTTCTGTTAGAGTTAGATATTCTATTTTCGTGTAGTTTCCGAGAATGGAATCCGAATGGTCTTTCCCTAGCAGACCCTAAAGAACTAGTCTTCTCCCTCCATTCTGAATTTTTATTTTTTTAGGTTTTACGAGATGAAGAATTCCTTTGATCTGAACCATGGTCTACTACTACATGCTATGATTACTAAACGTAATAATGACACACTTCCAAGTGAAGTGGTATCATTCATAAGAGGCAAAATGGACGAAGTAAGGAAAGAACTCAGGAAAGATCATCATAAGATACATTTTGGTAAAGAAAAATCAAAATCTGCAACAAAAAAGAAGAGCACGACACCTTGAAAGATGTTATAAATGCGGAAAATGGTCACACGAAGGTAAATGTTCGAACAATCAAACATATTCAAATACCAAATTTGTTACTCTATGCAGAGAAGGACCGTTTATATTTTTAGAAAAAAAATATTGAAGAATCGAGGTTACGCTTACGTAGCTATGGAAAATCAAATTACACGACTCTCCTATGAGTCGGCTAAAGCAGGTCTCTGAGAATTCTATCTCACAGATAAGTATGTACAGTTTTTATTTTTATTTTTATTGCTTTTAACCTTTTGATAATAAACGCTGAATCGTTCGCTATAAAGTATTAAATTGGTATTCAATAAAATTAGGTATGCGAAACCGAAATTATTGATATCATACAAAAATTTATTACATCACTGCGAAATTTACCATTTATTCTTAAGGTATAAATATCTTTAATCAATCAACCCAAAATATTTCAAAAATTCGTCAGGAGTAAAACTAGGTTATGGAACCGAAATTACTTTACCGAAAAGAGGGGCGTATATTTTTGATAATATTTGATTGATTAAAGTGGGATAAAAGACCAAAAAGATTTTTAATTTTAATTTTTACCTTGTTTTTAAAATTAATATATAATGCAAATTTTTTAAAATCAATATATTTAAGTTTTTAAATATTTTAAAAATTAATATTTTTAATATAAGTTTGTAAAATTAATGTATAAAAATATTAATGATATTTATATGAATTTTTAATGCATTTTAAATTTAAGTTTGGTGTGAATTTAAAAACAAAAATTTACTTTATTTCATTAAGTTAAAAATTTGATTTTTAAAATTCGTCGTGAGTTGAAAACTAGGTCGTTGAACCGAAATTGCTTTACCCGAGGGCGGGACGAGAAATTTTATTATCATTATTTTTAATCTTATTGAATTAAAGTATACCAAAAATATTAAAAAACCCAAAAATCTTTGCTTTTAAAACAACGCTTTGAAATGACAAATTTTTAAAATTTTGTCGAGGGACGGACTAGGACATCGTTCCGAAATGCCCTCATCCTAAAAAAAAAAAAAAGAAAACAAAATTTAAAATTAATTTATTAATTGTTTCATTAGTTAAAGGTTTTTATATCTATAAAAAAAACAGGACCCCATGCGATCGCATAAGATTTACCCTGTAAAGCCATGCGATCGCATGGCCACTAAAAACTGGGCAGAAACAAAATGCTCAGCGAGCTGCTCTCTGTCTCATAACACAACACACACACACATACACGAGCATACACACACAAAACCCCTAAATTCTCCATTTTTCAACTAAAATCAACCAAATTTCTTGCTATAATCCGCTTTAATCATGTCTTTCTTCAGAAGTTTTTCAAGGAAGGTAAAAATTTCACCCCTAAACTCTTTAAATTTACAGTTTTAGTGTTCTTGAGCTAAATTTTACCTAATTTAATTTTGTTAATTTATAGTGTAAATAGAGTTAAATTGTTAGTATATTATGCATGTATAACCTAGATTGATGCTATTTAACATGATTTGAAGCCAAAAACTTCAAAATTTTTAGAAATCTAGGGTTTGTGTTCTTGAGCAATTTGGGGATTTTTGATATAAACAGGTTATGACCGATTTTTGTCATGAATTATTGCTAAATTAAGTAGTGTAACATGTTTAGGTAGCTAAATGATCCAAACTTTGATCCTAAACATGATTTTTGAGAATTAAAGTAGACTTTTTAGGTCTAAAATTCATGAACTTGATTAAATTGATGTAAATGCCATTTGAAACTTGTTTTATTGCTAGTAATGATTATTTTGACATGTTATTTGAGTAGAATGCTTATGAACTTTATAAACATTTTCATATATGCTTATTTGAAAAAGTGTAGAATTGATAAAAATGTGAAAATGAGCATGAGTTTAATATAGATTAAACATATTATTGTAATTGTTTTAATTTGTTATTTTGCTAACACTAATACGTATTTGGATGCACAAATTTTGTGTTTAATGTGTTTTGCCGAGAAATACCGATATTGATGGTGCATCATCATCATCTAGGCAACCTGCTCCGGAACCACAGCCAGAAATGGAATATGAGCCACAATATGAACCAGGACCTAAACAGGAACAACAATATCTTAATGATCAACACATACCGTATTATGATCCGCAACAAGAATATGTTAATGCCTACGTACAATTTCCGATTCATTCAATAATAGAACACCCAACGATTCATGAAGAACAGCTGCATCCCAATTTGAGATTTGATCGAAGTTGGAGAAATTACCCGACGTACCAAAGTAACAAATTTAAACTGGTAACGAAAAATGTAGAAGTACCGAGGGTAATTGATTGGGAGCCTTTGGAAAGGGTTCAACTAGCTAACTCAGTTAGGCAGCATCTGATCCAAAGGTATGGGAACTCTTCTTTTCCCGATTGGGAACGTTTATTCACCATTTGTAGGCCTGTATATAAAGAATGGTGTGTTGAGCTTATGAGTACTATAGCATTAGATACGAATGTAGTTAGGTTAGACGATAGGAATTTTCTTAGATTTTTACTTGGCCGTAGGATGTATAGGATGTCGATGCTGGACATGGCCAGGACTTTACAGATTTACACTCCTGATAAATTACTACTACCTGATTGTACAAATTTGATTTATCATGGTGAAAGGGTAGATAGGAATTTTAACACGGACGCCGTCTGGAGGCGTATGTCAAGTTATAATGTTTTTACGCTGGGAGGAAGACACTCCTATTTAGATATTAACAAAGCAGAGCTTCGTATTATACATAGATTTTTAGCTAATTCGATTACACAAAGAGGTAAAAACAAGGAGAAGATGACCTTACACGATTTATTTTACCTTAAGTGTATTCGAAACACTAGAAGCGTTGTTAATATCCCCTACTGTGTCGGTTTTTATCTGTCCAAAATGGTGACAGGAATACAGGACGGGGGAATAATAGGAGGAGGGATTTTTGTTATTCTCATTGGAGAGTATTTGGGTGTAGATAGGGATCAAGGGGGTCCACTGATGGTGTGTAGGGAACAGGTTGAGACATTAGGATTGAAGGTCTATCAGGGTGCAAAGGTATTAAAGAGCAGACACAATCAGGAAGTACCATATGATGGTCGTCATCCACAGGTAGAGAGAGGTTCAGATGAGGAAATGGAGGAACCGGATAACATTAGGGATGTCATTAGGGAGGCTGTTACTGACATTTATCAGCGTATAGATGAGGTAGAAATGACAAACGAGGCTAGATATAGTCAGTTCGAGCAGTGGCATGCTGAGAATGTGTACGAGCATTCCAGGCAACGACAGCATGATAGATGGCACTATCATCAGCATCAGATCATGAGCCAGCTATCACCTCAGGTACCAAATAACTACGTACCGACCCGACCTGCTTACTATCCTCCACACCAGCCCGATATGCGACCACCATTTACTCTCTACGACCCTAACCAGGCCTATCAGTGCACCTATAACCAACCGTGGAACTCGACCGATGACATGAACTGGAACCCCTATCCAGATTGATACAGTTCCCGTTGGTGATTTCTATGATTTGTATCTTTTTATTATTTTTATTTATTTAAGTTTAAACATATAATATTGTTATACTTTTATGTAAGTTTTAACATTTTTATTATGTTGTACTAATATTTCATATTTGATTTGAAAGTGGGATGTTAAGTCCCATTTCAAATTACTATGCATGTTTATATTTGTATTGTATGTATTTTATTTCATGTACACAATAGAGTAAAACAACGCATTTTCAAAGACTGGCATTAAGTTCAGCAAAAGCTACTAATTTTGACGACAAAACGAAAAGCAAATGTGATGTAACAACAAGACGGAATGAACAAATGATGTGCACCATTTATCATTCAACAAACAAATGCCAATATGTTTGGAAACTTTGGTAAAATTTAATCATTTTTCAACGCTAATCACCCTCAATAATTTAAATTGTTACTGATTTCTTCCAAATGAGGGCATTGCAAGATCTTAAGTGTGGGAAGGAATTGAATTCTTTCGGATTTATAAAATTTTAAATTAAACACTTGGTTACCATTAAAAATACTAGTAACGCAGTAGTTGTATTAGAATCTAGTGCTCTCTGATAATAAAGAACAGCCCTAGTCTTATATACTGACTACCCAATTCTAGTAAAAATTTTCAAAATTTTCAATTAAATGAACTAAAAATCATGTTTATACATATTTATGAACGTTAAAACTAATTGTTAACACCGAAATTATTGTTACCTCGTAAAGGACATAAATTGAGAAATAACCCAAAATGTTAGAATTCATTTAAAATGGAATAGAGAAAAATAAAAAGGCAAAGAAAGGAAAATAAAAGCCAAGTGTGGGAAATTTACCAACTTATTTAGAACATATGTCACATATTTTTGTACAAATAATTGAAGATACTTTTGTTTTGGACAAAATTAACTGTTTTACCCGGTAAATTGTAATATATTTGAAAGAAAGATGGATCTACATGATGAATCAATTCCATCATTAAAAGGAAGTAAAGTCTTCCGAAAAAAGAAACGCGCTTCTTGATTTAGGTCAGGAAGTTGTCGTCCAGACCAGTTGTAGAGTCTACGAAAAACCTTGAAAAGTTTTTTGGAAAATCAGCTGGAAATCCACGGACCTCAGCATCAAACAGGGTCGCCAAGTGGTCAGACTTATCCTAACCATGAGAGGATCTGTCTCGTACAATGGGGGGCACCATGCAAATTAGCTTATAAGACTAATGAATCAGATCCCCAGAAAGGATAATCTCCTTAAAGATCAAAAATCAGCTTTTAAGACTGATATTACTCAATCCTTGAGATTGACTTTTAAAGATTGAGAATTACAAACTCATGGAATTCAATGATATCTAAACTCGAGTTTGAACGAGAAAATATTTTGATCAAATTACAAACCGATTTGTTTTCTAAAAACCCTATTTTTAATGTGTTCATTACTGTTGAACGTATAATCCTAGGAATTCACCTGGAATTCATTAGGTCACCTGAACCAAATCAGGTGTCAACCGTAAGAACGGTGGTTGCATATCATGGTCGAAGACAGGACCTTGTTCCAGACCGAAAAAACTATAGGGTGATCTTTACTATTGCTCCTACAAAGGATAGTAATTGCATCCGACACGATATAGACCATAATCAAAAGCATGTCACGGGACATTGCCTTAACAGTTGCTTGTTCAACGCTTTCCTTTACAATCGGACTGTAGTTTACCGAAAGGTAATATACGGAGCAAGTATACTGGACGTGTTGCTTTTCCAATACAAGGTTACAAGTGGGTGACACAAAACCGGATGTTTTGAGCTAAAATTTTCAAATCTGAAACCCACAAAACCCATAAAAACAATTTGCAAACACCGGTGAAGGGTTATTCCGGAAAACTTGTCTAGGTTAAAATCTAGATTGAATTTTCAAAAGATCAAATGTTTTCATAAAGATCCAATTTCCTTAAAGGATCTAAATTTTCATAGTCATGTGGGACTGTAAACCACAATGTTACTACCATTGTTCATACTGCCGTATAAAAGTCACTGATGTATAAAGTGTGAAGAATAAAGAAGTGATTCAAGTATGTTTTTATTTCAAGACTATATTGCTTGAGGACAAGCAACGCTCAAGTGTGAGAATATTTTATAATGCTAAAAACGAACATATATTTCATAGCATTATCCTTCAAGAAAGACAAGCTTTTGGTTGCAATTACTCTATTTACAAGTGATATTCGTTTAAATAATAAAAGGTGAAGACAAAAGACAGATTCGACGATTTGAAGACGCAAACGACCAAAAAGCTAAAAAGTACAAAGTACAATCAAAGTGGTTCAATTTACTGATAAGAAACGTCTAAAAGTTACAAGAGTACGAGCCGCAAAACGCAAAGTACAAGATATTAAATTGTACGCAAGGACGTTCGAAAATCTGGAACCGGGACCAGAGTCAACTCTCAACGCGCGACTCAACGGAGCTAAAATTAAAAGTCAACGGAGTACAAGAATATAATATAATATATAATTAATTATATAAAATTATATATATTATATAAAACTCGAGCAGCCCACGTTTTTGGAAGCATATGTTACCAGGAAAAGGCGGCCATGCGATCGCATGGCCAGGCAGTGTAAAAGCCATGCGGTCGCATGGCATACTGTATCAGCTCAGGTCCTATAAAGTTCGCGTGTTTTAGCCGAATTTTTACACATAATTTTCAATCTCTCTCTCTCTCTCTCTCACGATATATATATATATATATATATATATATATATATATATATATATATATATATATATATATATATATATATATATATATATATATATATATATATATATATATATATATATATATATATATATAATTTATAATTATAATTTTAATTTTAATTTAAGATTAATAATAATAAGGGTATGTTAGCGAATGTTGTAAGTGTGTAAGTCGAAATTCTGTCCGTGTAAAGCTACGCTATAATTAATCATTGTATGTTATGTTCAACCTTTTTAAATTAATGTCTCGTAGCTAAGTTATTATTATGCTTATTTAAATCGAAGTAATCGTGATGTTGGGATAAAATATTAAAGACGGGGTAATTGGGCTTTGTACCATAATTGGGGTTTGGACAAAAGAACGACACTTGAGGAAATTAGACTATGGGCTATTAATGGGCTTTATATTTATTTAATTGAATGATAGTTCGTTAATTTAATATAGAGATTTACAATTGGACGTACCTATAAATAACCATATACACTCGATCGGACACGATGGGCGGGATATTTATAAGTACTAATAATCATTCATTTAACCGGACACGAGAATGGATTAATTGTCAATGGATTCATTAAAACAGGGGTGGATTACATGCAAGGACACTTGGTGTAATTGATAATAAAGTATTAAAACCTTATTATAGTTTAAGTCCCCAATTAGTTGGAATATTTGACTTCGGATATAAGGATAATTTGACGAGGACACTCGCACTTTATATTTATGACTGATGGACTGTTATGGACAAAAACCAGATGGACATATCGAATAATTCAGGACAAAGGACAATTAACCCATGGTAATAAATTAAAATCAACACGTCAAACATCATGATTACGGAAGTTTAAATAAGCATAATTCCTTTATTTCATATTTTATCGCACTTTTATTTACTGTCATTTTATTTATTGCACTTTTAATTTTCGTATTTTTAATTATCGCAATTTTATTTATCGTCATTTTATTTGTCGAACTTTAATTATTGTCATTTACTTTACGCTTTAAATTAAGTTATATTTATTTTTAATATTTTACATTAGGTTTTAACTGCGACTAAAGTTTTAAAATTGACAAACCGGTCATTAAACGGTAAAAACCCCCTTTTTATAATAATACTACTACTTATATATTTATATACAAATATAGTTTTAAAAATATAGCGTTAAACTTGGCTAGTTCCCTGTGGACGAACCGGACTTACTAAAAACTACACTACTGTACAATTAGGTACACTGCCTATAAGTGTTGTAGCAAGATTTAGGTATATCCACTCTATAAATAAATAACTTGTGTAAAATTGTATCGTATTTAATAGTATTTCATAGTAAAAATATAACTATTTTGTACCCCTTCGCTTTAACATCAACCGCGTCCATGTGTGGCTGGTTAGTCATAAAGGAGGTTCTCACAGTGTGACCTGTGGTAAAGCATTGGCTCTTACTCCTTGCGATCCCTTACGAGGGTTGGCAGTAGCCGAGAGGCAGGCCCTAAAATCAGTATCTGAGGTACACTCAGTGGTCGTCGGATAGTTAAGGCACTGGGTGGGATGGTGGTTGTCTCCACTGCATTTACATGTGGTATCAGAGCGGTGGACTTAGCGAACCAGGTCTGCATTAGTGTGTCTAACTGATAGTCGTTAGGATGCATTAGTGAGTCTGGACTTCGACCGTGTCTGCATGTCAAAAGTTTTTGCTTATCATTTTCTGTCGAAAATTAGCTGCTTATCATTCTTAGTCTAGACACGTCTTACTGCAGTCAGTGCATCGATAGTGTGTAGACAAAATTCATATCTTAGCGTATCTGTTACTGTAAACTTTGCCTAGTATATTACGTAAATTCCTCCGTAATCTACGAAATCTTTTGTTCTATATATATATATATATATATATATATATATATATATATATATATATATATATATATATATATATATATATTCTATATAATTAGAATACCACTCGATAGCCAGAAATCATTTCATATTGAAAAATCCTTTGTTCAATCGTACGAAATGGAATACGCCACTAGTTCAAGTCCCTCGGATTCTGATATGGAGTTTCACTCAAGCTCCGAAAACAGTGTGGCCGGAATGGATCAACTAATTAGCCATCATCTATTCTGGATGAATTGGGGATGAGTTTGTAATCTACTTGGTCATTAGAGACAAGAATAAGGTGATCCCTTCCATCCACCACATTGCCCTCTTGACGATGAACCTGAAGCACTTACCGGCGAACCTGTTCGAGACACCATTTTCTCTCTCATTTCCAGAGTATCTCGTCACAATTATATTCTTTCCACAATTCTAAACCTTATTCATCCACTCATTCCGACCGACAATCATCCCGGAGTAATACAAGAACTCAACGAACTTCGTGCTCGAGTAATAGTTTTGGAAAATATGGCGCAAAACTTACCAGCTTCAGGAACATCATCGACATCGACAGGACCACCAGCAATAGCACCCGTACCATCAACAACACATGCCTCAGCATCCCATTCTATACCTCGAGTATAATCATCATTCTACATATCTTTCTACATCAATTATCTTCGTTCGACATGGCAATTGTGTAATCTCTAATGTTTTAGAGATTATATATCCTTGTTCTAACAGTAAATCAAGTGAGTCTAATATCATATTGACTCATTAAATCCATGATTACATCTAAAGAAAATATATATGTATATATATTTTCATAAAGATTGTAATTAAAAATTCTTTCATACAAACTGTTAATGGTGAATATTTTAACGGGTAGGTAATACCCGAGGAATATTTAGATTTCACATTAATAAGTTACACTGTACATTCTTCGAATCTGATTCAACAGTCATTTACTATCCTACTTACATCCACAGATATATGTATCCATTCACCGCAGAATAACCATTTTCATTCAATTTCATATTTGGATTTTGACCTATCGGAATCCAACAAGTGGCATAATGAAGAAAACATTAGACAAAATAAAATTTGTTAGAAACAAACAAATTAATTATGAGAAATTTTGTTAAGAATTCACGCTAACAAAATCTTAGCTAACTGTTCCTAGCTAACTGCTAATTCCTTATTACATTTTAATTATCGCAATTTATTTTATCGCAATTTAATTCTCGCAATTTTATTTATTGTCATTTAACTTCTGTTATTTATTTTACGCACTTTATTTATCGTCATTTAAATACTGTTAATTACGCATTTTAAATATCGGGACACGTATACAAGGTTTTGACATATCATATCGACGCATCTATATATATTATTTGGAATAACCATAGACACTCTATATGCAGTAATGCTCGAGTTAGCTATACAGGGTTGAGGTTGATTCTAAAATAATATATATACTTTGAGTTGTGATCGAGTCTGAGACATGTATACAATGGGTCACAATATGTATTAATTAATTCGAATATTATATATATGAATTATTGAATTACTAACTGTGGACTACTAATTGTGGACTGCTAACTGTGGACTATCAACATTGGATAATTAAAATGAATTAAAATATTGATTATAACATATGAAACTAAACCTTTCTTCAAGTTTGCCACTTGATTTCATTTTAAACCTTATTTGTATCTTGACGATTCCAATCTGCGTTCAAACCTATCATAATTCTTGAAAACATCTCAATCGAGAGGATGAACCAACCGCACTTCATCTACGGAAGAAAAGATTGATGCATATAGTTATGCACCCGAAAACACTCAAAACCTGAGTAAATGTTTAACACGTATATGTGCTAGCTCCTTTGGCATTGTTATTACCGAAAATAACATTGCAATTCTTTTTCAAATTAGCAAATTTTGTCACAGCTTCAGCAAGACAACTTCGACTTTTTATCCGGATTAGTCTTATATTATAACTTTGATATAAAAGTTGCCCTGTATTGTTACCGGGGAACCTTTTATATTTCACCACATTATCAGCAGATGTACCAGCAACTCCATTGATCTTTGATTTTCCGAAAAATCATTATGTTCATTAAAACCCTATAGTGTACTCATTCGCGTCTTGTAACGAGAATTACCATACCAATTACCGAGAGATAGCAATCAGTATTTCGAATCTCGCAGCGTTTCTACATAAACGGTTATATGTATACATATAATATATATCTCCTAGAATTATGGTCTTCAATTTTGAAACTCTGAAAAGCACACAGTCTACGAATTAATACTCTGAAATTTAAAAAAAAAAAAAAACTGAATGAAGCAGCAAAAACTTTAGACGACCTTAACAGTCGGAAGTTTGATGATAAAGAATAGTATGTTGGCAAAGCTCAGAAAAGTTAGAACTGAAAAACGAATTGAACAAACCATGAAGGAGACTCTGAACAAATCACAAGGATTAAACTTGTACATAAAGAATCCTGATGATTCTGTTTCTGATGAAATCTTTTGAAAATACCTTACTCCTTAATCGCTCTAAATCATCGTGAATGAATTTCTTCATCACAATTTGATTCTAAAATTCTAAGATATTATCGTATTCTCTATTATAAATATCCTCGATATTTCTAAAGATAATTTCATAACTATTCTTATCCGAAATCATTTATCTTCTCGCGCTATCAGTGTTACATCAGAAAGGAAACTGTTTTCGTTTCTAAATTCTGAAAAATTCGAATCAAATTATGAATGTTTTTGAAGTAGTGTTGGGAACTGAAGCATGAGTAGTATAATATAATGACACTTGATCAACGTGATTATATTACAGTAAGTTATGCTGAGTTTCTAATGGAATGTGATGATTCATAGATCATAACGTCATCATGTGCCATGTTACACGACTCTTGTATTCTATTTAACCTCAAAAATATCAAGAAAATATTTTCTTGATGATTCGGTCTTTTTCGGATATTCTGGTAACTTGACAAATCAAATCGTGCTACTATCTTTCCTTTCTACCTTGTATATTATGATAATTCGAAACTCCATACCTATGAATTTTGGACCATTACTTGCGAAAAGAAAACAAAAGCATGAAGCTCCGAAATAGAAAGGGGGTATAAATCGTAGCATATAAAAGAGAGCATTAACTGTGAATGACAATGATTATAGAAGATGGAAGCAGGGACTCAGAAATATAAGGGAGTACATAAAGCCCGATAACAACACATAAATTACAAACTGTGGATATCAATGTTTATCGCAACATAAAGACACGGGAGAATTAAAAATACTATAATCCCAAGGACGAAGTAGAAGTAAACAGATTCCTCTTGTGGAAGTTGGGAAAGGAGAATGATTATTGTGATAGTCAGGATAAGGACAAGGATCAGAACTGGATTAAGCATTTTCACAATCTTTTAAATTTGGGAATTGAGTATAGAAGTGGTGAAAACTAATGGAACGGAAAAAGGTAAATTTATAATGGAAATATCAGACGTAGTAATCGGGACAGATCATCGCCTTTAATTAAAGAGATCCTAATTTCCTTAAATCTCGAAGAATCAGATCTTATAGATTTCCAAGATTTTCTTTAAATTCCTTGAATTCTGGAAATCCACTGTGACTACGTCAAAAGTTAAATCTTTATCTCAATCTTTTGTGATAGCTTCATTCGTACTCTTCACATAAACAAATCGTTTTATTCATACTACTTAATGATGATAAAATTCTATTTATCGGCTCACAATCTTCATGAAAACATTTTTATTGTTAGCCATGACGACCTCAATCAAATTTCGGGACGAAATTTCTTTAACGGGTATGTACTGTGACGATCCGGAAATTTTTGACCAAATTTAAACTTGATCTTTATATGATTTCGACACGATAAGCAAAGTCTGTAATGTTGAATCTCAAAATTTTGAAGTGTTTTCATTTATGCAATTACCCTTTGACTATTCTCAATGATTCACGAACCCTTAATGTATATATAAATGATTATATATGTAAATAGTTATATATATTAAATTAAATATGTTACTGAATTATTATAAGATAACTTAAAATAACCAAAACTTGTTATTTGAATATGTAGAGTATATTGACTATAAATGATTTTGAATATAATTCTATGTATAAACGTATATTGTAATATATATATATATATATATATATATACATATAGTGTATAAATGTTAATATTATACAATTAATAAATCTTGCATAATTAATAAATTTTAATATTAATATATAAAATATAATTGCAAGTTAATTCTAGTTGTTATTATATACATTATTATTTAATATCAGTACTATTAATATTACTACAAATTATAATATAAAATTTATACATTTGATTTGTTATGTTATTGTTATTATTAATATTATAATTATCAATGTTAATATCATTATTATGATAACTAATAATAAAATTATAATTCTTGTTATTATGATTAATATTAGTATTGTTATTATTAATATCAATATCAGCACTATTAAAATTATTATTCATTTTTATTTGAAATATATAATTTAGTATTATAAGTAATGATATATTATTATCATTTTCATATTAAACCTATTATTAGTTTTATTATTGTTGTTATTAATATTAGTATTAATATTAAAAGTGTCAATAATATTATTATCATTAATACATTGGTACTTATTAATATTAGTTAAATTTAATAAACAGATAATATAACTACTGATATATATAAAATACATATCATATATAAAATACAGATTATATAAATATATAATCAGATATAGATATTTATATATATATATATATATATATATATATATATATATATATATATATATATATATATATATATATATATATATATATATATATATATATATATATATATATATATATATATATATATACGGATATACATAACGGGATAAAAAGGTACGTATTCTGTTGCACATCTCTTTCAACACTGTGATTAATTCTTGTTTCTGTCTGTAAATGGGATTACAAATCGAATTTAAGCACAGAACCAAAACAAAATCCGTTACAAATCATATTCATCTTTTATATTTTTTTTATTATTCTTCCTGTCCTTGCGATTTATTTCCTGTCGACCATCTGTTGTATATAACAAACAAATTGGGCAATGATATGGGTTAAAATCATTCAGTTCTTCATCATCTTTATCAAGCATCAATTTCAAATAACTCAGATTGTTGATTTTAAAACAGAAAAACCAAGTATTATAGTCGATATCTCTGTTCCTTGTTATTTTTACAAAAACCTCGAACTCGAATCCTATTTTAAAATCTATAAATGCAAAGATGTTTGGAATCGTTCACTTAAACTTTCTGTATATTTCAAATCCCAATTTTTAGTAATGAATTCAAATTTTGGAGTCAAAGTTCAAATTGAAAAATTCAACCGATGTGTTCATGAAATTTGGATTGTTTCGATGTTTCAAGTCAAATTGATAGTTCAGAAAGATTCTAGGAGTTAAATGCAACCTTTTTCATGTATAAATCGCGAGCTAAAACCGTCTTTATTTCAAGAATCAATTTTGAGTTCATGTGAGCTTTAAAACGAGCTGTGCAGGTTTTTTTTATAAAATTTATGTTCTAATTTAATTCAGACATTCTTATGGGTCGTGTCTGTTACTAATACAGATCATAAAATAAATAATTGAATTAAGGCTAGAAGAGTTTCAGACCAATTTGATTTATGAAGAAGAGGAAGGTTATGAATATACGGGTTATAAATATTTACTCAGAAATTTAAAACAGAAAGACAGCATTGGAGCCATGGTTTGGAGTGTTTGCATGTTTGCGAGAGGTCGCGGGTTCGAGTCCCGGCGTGGGCTATTTTTTTAGAAAAACTTATAAAAGGGTATACACTTTTATATTTTTCATTTTCATTATTATTATTATTATTATTATTATTATTATTATTATTATTATTATTATTGTTATTGTTATTATTATTATTGTTATTATTATTATTATTATTATTATAATTATTATTATTATTATTATTATTATTATTGTTGTTGTTGTTGTTGTTATAATTATTATGAATGTTGTTATTATTATCAATTAATCTTATTGTGATGACCCGAAAATTTCTGACCAAATTTAAACTTAATCTTTAACATTTCCGACATGATAAGCAAAGTCTATGAAGTTGAATCTCAAAATTTTGAATTATTCAATTACCCTTCGATTGTTCTCAATGATTCGCGAACAATTATATGTAAATAGGTACATATACTATAACTTGAAAACATAACAAAATGTTAAGTAAATGATACTGTGCATTAAACTTATTGGTTTGATTATCTGATTGATATATTCAACTACGGAATTAAAAGATTATGCCAAACGATTGAATTAAAAGATATTTAATGAGTCCCTTAAGGATTATGTTATTATTACGGGTCTCTGTTGTGAGGTCCACGTTGATTTGGGAAATCATTCATTCTTAACGGTATTCGGAATAAATGGTAAAGTGTTTGTTTAAATAACGTAATTTGGACACATACAATAATAAGGAATATTAACTGTTAGAATTAGATATATGAATAACTTGCGATATGTATTTTAAAACGTGTTTATTAATATTGAAAATATATATTTAACAATACGATAAAATATAATATTAAGTTGGTCATAAAAACGAATTGTTATTATATATATATTAACAAATAGCGAGACGATGATTTATAGAAGTAAATGACCAAAATACTCGAAAGTTTAAGATATACTTTGAGTGGTATAGTTTAGGGATAATTTAAGGCTATATTTTGACAAAGGTACGTGACACGAAACGTAAAATGCAAGTTTTCTCAGCGTACGAAAGGACATTTGAAAAACCGGAACCAGGACATAAGTCGAGTGATGACGTACGACTTATCAGAACAAAAATTACAAGTCAACTATGCATGTGAATTTAATATAATATATAATTAATTATATAAATTAAATATATTATATATATATAATATAAAATTATGTCAACAAACAAGAAGTTAAAAATTTGTGAGCTGTCCTAGGGTGCCATGTGATCACATGGCCTTGAAGCACAAATCCCATGCGATCGCATGGGGTACTTTTTCAGAAAAGGTTCTATAAATTGCTCAGTTTTTACACTTCTTTCTCTAATCATATATTACTCCGTATTTATTTTATTTATTATTATTATTATTATTATTATTATTATTAAGATTAATATTATTATTAATCTTATTATTATTAATATTATTAATTAGTATTATACATAAAATACTACGACGAGGTTATGAGCGTGTCACTTTCAAAATGGTTTTCAAACGGGATAGAGCTAAGGAAATTATGGGTTATTGCCAAGGAGGTTATGGGTAATGTTCGGGGGTATATTTGTGAATCAAACCTAGTGTTTATCATCTCCGTTACGTCTACGTACTTTCCTACAATATTGAATCTCAATACTGATACGTAAGCACTCATATCTTATCTTTTATATATTAATTATGTATCCATGTCTAGTGCTCGAGTATATATATTTATATATGCTTGTATGCTAAATTTCGTCGTTAAATAGTTTATAATGAATCACTAATTAAATACATATATTACTGGTAAAAGGTATATGATATACATGTTTTTGAAAAGCTGGCAAAAAATCAATAACTTTTCATTTAGATATCGAATAGTTTCGATGAACGGATTAAAAGATATGATCAACTGAATTATGTTTGACGTTAATTGAAATTGCTTTTGAATTTGCAATTAAGATTTAAACAACTTGTTTACGATACTGATAAAGTGAACTTTTAAATATTACCAACCGAGTAAATGAATCCTTATATAAGGCACGTCTCGTTTTGTTGAACTATTGTCAAAATTGACTTTTTGAAACGACTTTGGATAACTATTATATGTCTATCTCAAGCATTAGGATTGTGATACACTATGACCTGACCTAGCTTAATAGACATTTAACAACCAACATATGTTCTCTAGGTTGAGATCTACGATTAATTGGTAATCCGAGTTTCGGTCACATTTTGGTGAACAACTTTATATGCTGCTAAGGTGAGTTTTATTGCTCCCTTTTTAATTGCTTTTGCAATATATATTTTTGGGCTGAGAATACATGCAATTTATTTTAAACGCAATGGATACAAGTACATACTTAATTCTACACTGAGTTTGAACCGAAAATCCCTTAGCTTTGGTAACTAGTAGCTGCCAGTACATAGGATATGGACTGGTGGGTGCGAATAACAGTATATGGATCCATAGGGCCTGACATCCCCGTCCGAGCTAGAGCGCTAGCCTTTTAACGGACGTGTGTTATTTGAATTTAGGACACGTTGGTTTGCGTGTATTAAAACGAATGGGGTATTTATCATTATAACGTTAAAGCTTAGTTACCAGGGTGCTCTGTTACGTAGAATCTATTGACAAACTTTTGATAAACGTTTCTGGATGAAACAACTGAAATCTTGTGATCCACTTTTATATACAGATTATGCGAAACACTAAAACTATGAACTCACCAACCTTTGTGTTGACACTTGTTAGCATGTTTATTCTCAGGTTTCCTAGAAGTCTTCCGCTGTTTGCTTATATGTTAGACAAGCTATGTGCATGGAGTTGTACATGGCATATTTTTCAAGGAAACGTTGCATTTACCAAATCATCACCATGTATCTTATTTTGACTGCATTGTCAACGGAAGTACTATTGTAAACTATTATTTACAGTGATTGTCTATATGTAGAAATCACCAGATGTCGAAAACCTTTGATTTAAATATTCATTTATGGTGTGCCTTTTCAAAAGAATGCAATGTTTACAAAACGTATCATATAGAGGTCAAATACCTCGTAATGAAATCGATGAATGACGTGTTCATCCATATAGATTTGGAGCGATCGTCACAGTTGGTATTAGAGCGTTGGTCCTAGCGAACCAGGTCTTGCATGAGTGTGTCTAACTGATAGTTGTTAAGATGCATTAGTAAGTCTGGACTTCGACCGTGTCTGCATGTTAAAAGTTTTGCTTATCATTTCTTGTCGGAAATTACATGCTTATCATTCATAAGTCTAGACACGTTTTACTGCATTGATTGCATGAATAGTGTATAGACAAAATTCATATCTTAGCGTATCTGTTACTGTAAACTTTTCCTGACATCTTCCAAAAATTTCTCTGTGATTTATGGAATTTGGTATTATATATACATATGTAAATTATGTATTGAAGAATACTAAACTAAATTCTATAATCTAATTCATATCAAAAATCATCTCCCTAATTATACAAGATGGATCCCGTATCTAGTTCAAATTCCTTAAACTCTGACAGCTATTTCGATATGGATATTCACCTGAATTCCGAAGACAGTGTAACCGGAATGGATCAACCAATTAGCCATCATCTATTCTGGATGAATTGGGGATGGGTTCGTAATATACTTAATTAATGGAGACAAGAAGAAGGTGATCCCTTCCATCCACCACATTCACCTCTTGGTGAAGAACCTGAAGCACTTACCGGCGAACCCGTTCGTAACACCATTTTCACCCTCATTTCCAGAACAGCTCGCAACGACTACGTAATATCCAATATTCTAAATCTTATTCATCCGCTTGTCCGAACCACCAATCATCCCAGTATAATAGAAGAAGTCAACGAGCTTCGCGCGCGGGTAGTGGCTTTGGAGAATATGGTGCAAGGATTACAAACACCAGCAGCAGCACCAGCAGCATAACCAGTACCACCATCATCAACACCAACAGTATCATTACCACCACCAATAACAACATCCCCATCACATGCCTCAACATCACAATTTGTACCTCGGATATCAACATCATACTCACCATAGATACCAAGGGGTACCAACAACAATAAATGATGAAGTATTGATTCATAACTTCATCGGAGAAATATTCTACGACGATTAGGTAATCTCTAAAATCTTAGAGATTATTTATCCCAGTTCTAACCGTAAATCTGATGAATAGAAATGATAGAAGGAAGAGTAGAAACCCTGACAAGAATGGTACGTAAGGTACAAGATAGACTTGTTTTACAAATAGCATCAATAGTACCCTTAGCCTCACCAGCACAGTCAGTGCTGTCAACATCGCCTCTAACATCACGGGCTCCGTCAGTTCAAGAAAGCACCGTGGACATCATTACGAATCAACAACGAGTATATTGTATCAATGAGTTATGAAGTAATAACTCATTTCCTCTAAAGAATTTATATGTATATCTTATATATATAAATTTTAAAACCATCGTAAATCTTTTCGTACTAAGCAATTCTGTATGAATTGAAAAAGGGTAAATATTACTCGGTTAAATTCATATTATTAATATGCTATGATGTACATCCTTCGTTAACAACTTAACCTTCATTAACTACAATCTCTGTTTCAACTTAATGAATTCCATTTCATAATAAACCAAGTGTATTATTCAATTACATAATTGATTTTACATTTTCATTTTCGATGTACTCGAAACTTTCCATAAAACATCATCTGTGCCTTGTAAGGTTCAAAAAAAAATTCCCCGAGCAATCAACATCCTTCACCAAGGAAAAAGAATAAATAATGAAGTATTGATTTCATTAGTGAAATACTCCGCGAAGATTATGTAATCTCTAATGTTTTGGAGATTATTCATTTCTAAATCAAGCCAAAAATCAAATGAGCTTACTATGATCCGAATTACATCCGAAGAAAATATACATACAGATATTTTCATAAAGACTGTAATAAAAAATTCTTTTGTACAAAATATTACTTGTGAAATCTTTAACGGGTAGGTAATACTCGGAAAATATATAAGTTCACAATTAATATGTTACACTGTACATTCTTCAACCTTGATTCAAAAAAAAAATTATTAACAATGCTCGCAACGATATACAATCGTTTTCATACAAATTCAATTTCATATTCTGATATTGACGGATCAGAATCCAAGTCATAACTCTGAACTGGTGAAATCATTCTTAGATCTCTACATCTTTCAAAGCTATACTTTGACTTCAAAACCGTGAAAGATCCTTTGGTATTGTTTTTACCAAAAATAACCTTGCAATTCCTTTTCAAAGTATCCAGTTTTACCACACTTCCAACCAGTCAACTTCAACTTTTCAGATTAAGCCTTATTGTAATCTTGATATATACGTTCTTGTTACTGGGGAACCTTTTATGTTCCACCACATTAGCAGTAAATTTACCAACAACTTCATTGATCCTTGACCTTCTGAAAAATCCTTATACTCATTGAAACCCTATCATGTACTCATCTACATCTTCTAACGATAATTTCCATACCAACTACCGGGAATTAACAATCAGTATTTCGAATTTCGCATCAATTCTACGCCAACAGTTATATATAAACATATAATGTCTATCTCCTAGACTTATTTACTCCGAATGTGAAGTTTCTGAAAAACATCCCAAACTATGAACTAGTTCTCTGAAATTGGAACAATGCTGATGAAGCAGCAAAAACTGTAAACGACCTTAACAGTTAAAAGTTTGATGATAAAGAATAGTATGGTGGTAAAGCTGAGAAAAAGAGAAGGTTTGAAATTGGAAAACGGATTGAGCAACCCATGAAGGAGGCTGTGGACAAATCACAAGGACGAAATCTACCTTCAAAGGATCCAAATGATTCAGTATCTGCTAAAATCGTTAGCAAACACCTTACTCCTCATTCTAAACCTTCACAGACAGATTTTCCGCATCATCCTCTGATATTAGAAATTCTAAGATATCATCGTATCTTTCATTATAAATATCCTCGATATTTCTGGAGATATGTTCATAACTATTCTTATCTGAAATCATTCATCTCTTTGCGCTATCTGTATTATATCATAAAAGAAACTATTTTATTTTCTAAATTCTGAAACCTTCAAGTTTAAAATATGAATGTTTTGAAGTAGTGTTGGGAACTGAAGCATGAATTAGTATAATATAATGACACTTGATCAACGTGATTATATTAAAGTAAGTCATGCTAAGTTTCTAATGGAACGTGATAAAGGTTCACAGATCCCACCCTCATCATGAACCATGTTACATAACTCTTTCATTCTATATAATCTCTAAATATATCAAGAAAATATATTTCTTGATGATTCGGTCTTTTCTGGATATTCTGGTAATTTGATAAATCAAGATCATGCCATTACAATTCCCTTCTTAGAACATTAACTATGTTCATTTCAAAATCCATACCTACGAATTCTGGACCATTATTCGCTTGACTTAAAGTCGGGAAGAGAAAATGAAAGCATGAAGCTCCGAAATATAATGGAAAATATAAAGCCCTATAACAACCCCGAAATTACAAACCGTGTATATCAATGCGTATAGCAATATAAAGACACGGGAGAATGAAAAACACTATAACCCCAAGGTAATGGTAGAAGAAAATAACATCATCTGGTGGTAGATGAAAAAGTAGAATGACAGATATGAAAGTTAGGAGTATATCAAAAATCAGAACTGGATGAAGCATTTCACAATCTTTTAAAAGTATGAAATGAAGAAAAAGATGTAGGAGTGGTGAAAATAATGAAACAGAAGTGTTTAATTTATAGCAAAATATCAGACATAGCAATCGAGGCAGATTACGCATTTAATCAAAGAAAATCCTAATTTCCGCAAATTTCGAAGAATCAAATCTTATTTAGATAATGAAGATTTTCTATTCCTTAAATTCCAGAAATCAGTCGATACTACGTCAACAGTTAAGGCGAATCTCTATTCCTTCAATTCACTATTTTACTATAACTTATCTCATATGCTTCGAGTAATTGGATTGTTTTATCCATATTATTCAACGGTAATAAAAATTCTATTTATCAACTCATATTCGTCATGAAAACATTTTTATTGTTAGCCATGACGACCTCACTCAAATTTTGGGACGAAATTTCTTTAACGGGGAGGTACTGTGATGACCCGAAAATTTCTGACCAAATTTAAACTTAATCTTTAACGTTTCCGACACGATAAGCAAAGTCTATGAAGTTGAATCTCAAAATTTTGAATTATTCAATTACCCTTCGATTGTTCTCAACGATTCGCGAACAATTATATGTAAATAGGTACATATACTATAACTTGAAAACATAACAAAATGTTAAGTAAATGATACTGTGCATTAAACTTATTGGTTTGATTATCTTATTGATATATTCAACTACGGAATTAAAAGATTATGCCAAACGATTGAATTAAAAGATATTTAATGAGTCCCTTAAGGATTATGTTATTATTACGGGTCTCTGTTGTGAGGTCCACGTTGATTTGGGAAATCATTCATTCTTAACGGTATTCAGAATAAATGGTAAAGTGTTTTTTTAAATAACGTAATTTGGACACATACAATAATAAGGAATATTAACTGTTAGAATTTGATATATGAATAACTTGCGATATGTATTTTAAAACGTGTTTATTAATATTGAAAATATATATTTAACAATACGATAAAATATAATATTAACTTGGTCATAAAAATGAATTGTTATTATATATATATATTAACAAATAGCGAGACGATGATTTATAGAAGTAAATGACCAAAATACTCGAAAGTTTAAGATATACTTTGAGTGGTATAGTTTAGGGATAATTTAAGGCTATATTTTGACAAAGGTACATGACACGAAACGTAAAATGCAAGTTTTCTCAGCGTACGAAAGGACATTTGAAAAATCGGAACCGGGACATAAGTCGAGTGATGACGTACGACTTATCAGAACAAAAATTACAAGTCAACTATGCATGTGAATTTAATATAATATATAATTAATTATATAAATTAAATATATTATATATATATAATATAAAATTATGTCGACAAACAAGAAGTTAAAAATTTGTGAGCTGTCCTAGGGTGCCATGCGATCACATGGCCTTGAAGCACAAATCCCATGCGATCGCATGGGGTACTTTTTCAGAAAAGGTTCTATAAATTGCTCAGTTTTCACACTTCTTTCTCTAATCATATATTACTCCGTATTTATTTTATTTATTTATTATTATTATTATTATTATTATTATTATTATTATTATTATTATTATTATTATTATTAAGATTAATATTATTATTAATCTTATTATTATTAATATTATTAATTAGTATTATACATAAAATACTACGACGAGGTTATGAGCGTGTCACTTTCAAAATGGTTTTCAAGCGGGATAGAGCTAAGGAAATTATGGGTTATTGCCAAGGAGGTTATGGGTAATGTTCGGGGGTATATTTGTGAATCAAACCTAGTGTTTATCATCTCCGTTACGTCTACGTACTTTCTTACAATATTGAATCTCAATACTGATACGTAAGCACTCATATCTTATCTTTTATATATTAATTATGTATCCATGTCTAGTGCTCGAGTATATATATTTATATATGCTTGTATGCTAAATTTTGTCGTTAAACAGTTTATAATGAATCACTAATTAAATACATATATTACTGGTAAAAGGTATATGATATACATGTTTTTGAAAAGCTGCCGAAAAATCAATAACTTTTCATTTAGATATCGAATAGTTTCGATGAACGGATTAAAAGATATGATCAACTGAATTATGTTTGATGTTAATTGAAATTGCTTTTGAATCTGCAATTAAGATTTAAACAACTTGTTTATGATACTGATAAAGTGAACTTTTAAATATTACCAACCGAGTAAATGAATCCTTATATAAGGCACGTCTCGTTTTGTTGAACTATTGTCAAAATTGACTTTTTAAAACGACTTTGGATAACTATTATATGTCAATCTCAAGCATTAGGATTGTGATACACTATGACCTGACCTAGCTTAATAGACATTTAACAACCAACATATGTTCTCTAGGTTGAGATCTACGATTAATTGGTAATCCGAGTTTCAGTCACATTTTGGTGAACAACTTTATATGCTGCTAAGGTGAGTTTTATTGCTCCCTTTTTAATTGCTTTTGCAATATATATTTTTGGGCTGAGAATACATGCAATTTATTTTAAACGCAATGGATACAAGTACATACTTAATTCTACACTGAGTTTGAATCGAAAATCCCTTAGCTTTGGTAACTAGTAGCTGCCAGTACATAGGATATGGACTGGTGGGCGTGAATAACAGTATATGGATCCATAGGGCCTGACATCCCCGTCCGAGCTAGAGCGCTAGCCTTTTAACGGACGTGTGTTATTTGAATTTAGGACACGTTGGTTTGCGTGTATTAAAACGAATGGGGTATTTATCATTATAACGTTAAAGCTTAGTTACCAGAGTGCTCTGTTACGTAGAATCTATTGACAAACTTTTGATAAACGTTTCTGGATGAAACAACTGAAATCTTGTGATCCACTTTTATATACAGATTATGCGAAACACTAAAACTATGAACTCACCAACCTTTGTGTTGACACTTGTTAGCATGTTTATTCTCAAGTTTCCTTGAAGTCTTTCGCTGTTTGCTTATATGTTAGACAAGCTATGTGCATGGAGTCGTACATGGCATATTTTTCAAGGAAACGTTGCATTTACCAAATCATCACCATGTATCTTATTTTGACTGCATTGTCAACGGAAGTACTATTGTAAACTATTATTTACAGTGATTGTCTATATGTAGAAATCATCAGATGTCGAAAACCTTTGATTTAAATATTCATTTATGGTGTGCCTTTTCAAAAGAATGCAATGTTTACAAAACGTATCATATAGAGGTCAAATACCTCGCAATGAAATCGATGAATGACGTGTTCATCCATATGGATTTGGAGCGATCGTCACAGTTATTATTATAAGTTATTATTAATATTAATTAAAGACTACTAGTTATTAATAATAATAATATTATTATTATTATTAATATAAGTATTAGTCACCATATATTATATTAACATACTTATAATTACAATTATGGTTATTATTAGTATTAATACTGTTAGTACTAATATTATTACCATTAACAATATTATTATTAAGTTATATTATTATTAATATTATAATTAGTAATAAGATTGTTATTGTTATTAGGTATTAGGAATTATTATCAAAAGTATTATTTTCATTATCACAATTCTTAAACTTTTATTTTTATTAAAATTTTTTGTTATTAACATTATTATTATTATTATTATAAGTATTATTAATACTTTTAATATTATTGTTACTACTATTAGTGAAAGGATTATTATTATTATAGATATTATAATTATTACTATTATTACTGTTATCATTAAAATTATTAAAATCATTATCATAACTATCATTAACTGTAAAATTAATATTTTTACAAGTATTATTATGAATATCACTGCTATTATCACTAATAAAGTTATTATTAACATAAGTATATTATTAATGTTATCATCATTATTTTTACTAATATTAACTCAGTATAATTAGAACTACTGTTTTGATAAATAAATTAAATACAAAAATATATATATTTAACACATATAACATAACAAAATATTTTATTATATAAAAGGAATATATGAAAAATAAATATATTATTAATATAAAAATAATATCATTAATAGGTTATATATATAAACTTATTCGATTACGATTATGTGTATTAATATATATATATATATATATATATATATATATATATATATATATATATATATATATATATATATATATATATACACACAAATGATATAGGTTCGTGAATCCAAGGCCAAACCCTGCATTGTTCAATGTCTTCATACGTATTTTTACTACAAAATACAGTACCGTGAGTTTCATTTGCTCCCTTTTTAAATGCTTTTGTAATATATATTTTTGGGACTGAGAATACATGCGCTGCTTTTATAAATGTTTTACGAAATAGACACAAGTAATCGAAACTACATTCTATGGTTGAATTGTTATACCGGATATCGCCCTTGTTGAACTTAGTAGCCTAAGAATTGGTGTTTATTATAATTGCCACCATTGACGCGAATCCTAAAGATAGATCTATGGGCTTTGACAAGCCCAAGTCAGAGAATTTGAACTGCTTTAGTACTTCGATGTTTATATGTTTGGGAATATTCTAGATGCATTTTGTTAATAACAGGTGTTCAATTCATACGAATGAATTTTAAACACTTGGGAGTGTATGATTATTGAATAAATGAAATCTTGTGGTCCATTAAAATTATGGAAATGATTGTTTATGATAAACTAATGAACTCACCAACCTTTTGGTTGACACTTGAAAGCATGTTTATTCTCAGGTATTAAAAAAATCTTCCGCTGTGCATTTGCTCATTTTAAAGATATTCCTTGGAGTCATTCATGGCATATTTCAAAAGACGTTGCATTTGAGTCGTTGAATTCATCAAGGTTAATATTAAGTCATTTATAGTTTGGATATATTATGAAAGGGTATGCATGCCTGTCAACTTTCAATAAAATGAAAGTTTGTCTTTTAAAAATGAATGTAATGTTTGTAAAATTTATCATATAGAGGTCAAATACCTCGCGATGTAACCATATGTTATTGTATTCGTCCTTATAGATTAGGACGGGTCGCTTCAAATAAGACATAGGAAAACCGAGGATGCGGCCTATATATGCTTTTGATTTCGAATTAGCAAATTCCCGTTCTATGCATTTACAGTTTAGTTTTGAAAAATGGTCATCAAGATGCCGTTCTTGCGACGGATATGACCACCTTCTTTTATATTGATATGTAACCTGTAATCCTGACTTAAAACCTATACTTTTACATTTTAGTTTTGGAAAATTGAGTTCATTACAAAACCATAGCAATTCGATTCACTCAAATCCGATTTGTAACGAAGAAATTATGGGCAAAACAATATTGGTTAGAAATGGCTAGTTTTAGCTACGATTTTGATTTGATAAAATCTATACTAACCATATCCTAGCTAACTTTTTCTATATCTTACATGTATTTAAAGATGTCATGATTATCTCCTTGTAATATACTAGTCTTGGTTAATTTCGAGATAATATAATATAGTCTTGATTAGTTAAGACAATATGTATGCAATACTTTCGGGTAAATCATAAGACACCATGTATACAATACGTCTGGGTTAATTTTAAGAGAACACGTGTACAATGGGTCGTGATTGAGTCTTGAACAATACTTACACAATACGTCTTGATTAAATTCTAAGATTATATATTGGACTATTGGACTACTAACTTGACAACTTAAATCATCACACGTAATTGAAAATATTATATGAATATATATATATATATATATATATATATATATATATATATATATATATATATAATTGTTATAGGTTCGTGAATCCTGTCGAAGGCCAAGTCTTATTTTTCAACTTATTGAAAAATCTTGTTATTTACCCTCCTCAAATCACAAGTGAGTCTACAGTCCCATACACTTTTAGTTTTTGGGATGAGATAACATGCTGTTTTAAACTGTTTTACGCATTAGACACGAGTACAAAACTGAATATACACAATGAGTTCGATCCAAAAGCCTCTAGCTTGAATATATTAATTACTTTGTAAGGCTCGAACTATAAGGACAGTACCGTAGGTTTAACAAACCTCACTCAACGAACTGGGTGCTTATAACCTTGTAACCGAATGCTTGATCAGCGTTTGCAATATGGGGTGAAGGAAGACGTGTAGCGCATTTACACTATCCGCGGGTTAAAGCTTTATATTCAAGTGCTCATAACTGTTAATTTTTACTGCTTTGGACTAAATCTCGTAGTCTAACAAAGATAAACTGATTTACTTAAACCTGTAGATTCACTAAACATTTTTGTTGATCGTTTTTTATGTTTTATCTCATGTTCTTAAAGGTATTTAGCTTCCGCATTACTTTGATGACTATGTTCTTACGTGGTGCATACACTGGATTGGAGTCCAGCATGGATCTTTATGTCAAGAACTATATCAATCGCATTTAAAACTGTTTCTTATTAAATAATGTTTATGGATTATTTACTATTGTCATTACATTAAATGTTTCGGATTATTTTACTTTAATGACAATGCTTTTGAAATAAATCTAATTACTTTTCGGAAAACGTCTCATATAAAGGGCGTGACCGTTAACTATGGGACTAGAAGTTAATATTAGGTTAGTGTGTTCTGACGGGGTGTTACAGTACGCCAACCTAAGCTTTGGATTCCGACAGAGATCCATTTCGTAGTGAAACCTCTTATTAGACTAGGAGTACATTGTCGGTCTCGAACCTTTCTGGTGTAGTCATTAAGCATATAAACTTAGTACTTGCATGCTGAAGCACAACGGTTGTTGTAAGCTGCACCAATGCTACGTAAGGCCATGGAAATAGTTGAGTGTTGACCAGTACACTACACCATAACGCGGTCTCAAGCATTGCACCCCGCTTGAGGGATTCTTAGTTAATTAAGGAACTATTTGTTTAAAAGCTATAAAGGATTGGATCATTAGGATAACCGACGTGTTCATGGAAGTTACCTAGTAAATTTTCCATGGTGTTCTTTATGGTTGAACTATTTTTAGGGCCTAACCTCCTTGTATTAACCAATTATTAACGAAAGTATCAAAACACATCACGTCTATCGAATTAGGAACACCTTATCTTCTGCTATGAATAAGAAAGTTTAGACCTTGTGGAATGTTAATATGCCGTCTTTTCCGAGCGCTCCTATTGATGAACCACCCATGCCTACACGTACTCGTGTTTGATGGACATCGGGGGTTCAGGGCATTGTTGTCTATTCAGATTCACCAAATCTAACGTAATTACCCAGTGACATTTCACTAAAGTGATATGGACGTCTAGGTACAACATAACGAATACAGTGCACTACCTATTCATGATCCATCATTTCACAATCTCAGCAGAGTAATTGATGAAATCATAACACGCACTTATCTTAACCTTATCTGAATTACAAATTATATCGCATTTACTTTCCTTTATTTATCTGTTTTCCTTAAACCTTTAGAAAACCCCAAAACTACTCCTCTATCTAATTAGTTATTAGGATAGGGCTACAGATACGGTTCAATTTTGTTGTCTTCTAAAGCGAACGACCATAGGTCATACTTCCCTTACTCACTCATAGGAAGGAGGAGTAGATTTAGGCACCACATATTATAAATTTAAAACCATACCCTCCTATTAATATCCTAAATAGACAGCCGATGACCTGACGACACCGTCACAAAATAAACATTTGTAAATAGCATTCGAAGACATTTATTTTGCGACTGTGTAGTTGTACTATACAATTATAATCAAAAACAGTATTATTGATAAAGTTTGTAATGAGTAAAGATCTTTACTCATAATAATCAGCGATGGTGAGAATCAACATAGTGACCTCTAAAAGTATTATTTAAGATATTACATCAGTTGGTGCCACAAGAAGATTTTGATTAATTGGTTTCTTGTCGTTTACTCTCTCGAAATCCAATAATACTAAACATTATGACAAAAAAATAGAAAAGATATCTCCATGGATGATTGCTATAAGATGTCACTACATGTAGTTCCTACAATGTCAATTTATAAACCACGATCGAAGGACTTTATTTTAAAAGGTAAAAAAATGCATATGCATAGAAGTCAAATGTAAATATGAGCCCATCCAAGAGCAATTGTATGAACACCGACATTTCCTCCATTGACAAAACATGTATATGACCCTGAAATAATATTTAATTTGAAGCATATTGTGGTTAATAAACATTAGTGTGTATCGGAACATGAGGGGACGTTAGTCTCACATAAAACCTTAAGAAAACTTGATGAAATAGTACACCAACAGTTCTTCCAATAGTTCTCATTTTTGACGGTATCCAAATTGCATAGTTCGACCACCATAAAATAAAAATGCTAGCATATTTATATGTTTTTATTCCTAATGAGATATAATCGTGGTTTCTCACCAAGAGTAGTAAAAGTCACTTAACAATAACCATTATTTAAACTGAAACAGATCATGCGGTCAATGCAGCAGGTAAGAAAGATCCACATGCTTGAATGACATCGTCAAACGCAACCTAAACGCTAAACCCTAGCCTTTGTTTCGTTAGTTAAAGGTGTGGTGTTCTACTCCTTTTTTCCATTATGCCAGTTTTGATCTGAACATAAGTTGTTACAACATAATAAGAAATCAATTATAATCATATCTATCTACAGCAGATCAAAACTTGTAAAATTATAATCAAAACTATACCAGATCATTTGTACTACAGCAAATCTATATACAAATAACTTGAGTACCATCATACAACCAATAGTTGTGGCTAACAATAAACAAATCTTAATTAACCGCTTATTATAAATTTATCATACCTTTTTTTTGAACGGTAAGATTATAAATTTATCATACCTATATCGAGCAAATTGATCGAAGTGAGTTATTATAAACTTATCATACCTGTAGCAAGGCAAATTAATTGATCACCATCCGGTTCAAAGCTATCGCCTTGAGAAATATCAGCTGAAAATGTGTCAATTGAAAATAATCAGAAGCTAAATCTGCACTCTGCTATTCCATTCTATTATCAGAAGGATCGGTCATAATATTTTGTATCGCTTTTCATTTCATTCTTATTATTATATTATTTTTGTTATCATTAGCCTCGAGCTCGTTTTTGCTGCCTGGTTTCTTCTGTATATGCTTTTTGCCTTTAGTATCTGTAAACGATCTTGGACTTTAGATTAAACGTTGTATCTAGATTAAAGGCGGAAAACAATAACCTAGAGTGAATCGAATACTAGTTTCACTTTGGGATCAATCTAACCAATGAAATATTGATAGAATCGACGCCTAGATGAGTGTATTCGGTTGGGGTATGGTCTGGGACAATAGTAACAGCGAAAAACAACGACTAGGGTATGTAGGGTGTGTAACCCAACAATGAAACCCAACACCCGTATATATATAAAGTTACAGTGACCATCGGCCGGTGGTCTATGACCTACGACCGATGGTGATATTCCCTCGACCGATGGTCTCTACCATCGGTCGATGGTCTGAGCAGCCAACCAAACTGCTCGAACCATTTCACGTCATTATATTAAACAATCCAAACACAATGTATTAATGACGTAGTCCTTACACGACTGAAATAGAAAATACAATACGAATAGAACTTATTACAAAATAGAACTCGGGATTATGCACCAACAAACTCCCCCTAAGACCTAGTTCTATATCAAAAGTCTTCAGTCGTCATCCAATTCATTCGTATGGATCGATTACCATGTTGTTCAAGTAACACAGCTTAGCTATTTTCACATAGTGTTCAGCCTGCACCTTGTTCTCTCGTCGATAAAGCATACGGTTATAGTACAACATGAAAATATCAGCCTCGGTACAGTTTCTTAACCAAATCGGATCCAACACACGAATGCACTCAATATCATTCTCATTCACCTTATCCAAAACAATCACAGCTTCTTCAGAACGATCATCATAAAACCACCATCTGAACCTCTGACTCCAATTTTGCGGCAATTTCCTCAATGGTACCTTCTTCATAGTCTTTGCCCGCTTGTACTTTACAATTCTTCGAGATTCACCAGTTCTAGGATTAACTTTGTAACTGATCCTAGGAAACTGTGGCCTAAAACCTTCCCAATTCTTCGAATTAAAAGCAATTCGAATCTTCTTCACCAGCAACGAAGATCGATCGTTCATTCCACAATACAGCATTCTCAACCTGGCAATCTGCATTAGCTCAAAGTACGGTAGTGACTTGAATTCGTGACCATGTTTGAATTAATCAACGCCAAACTCTCGCTTAACTGCAAACATGTTGAATTCTTCAATGTAAGCCCAGGCTAGAATTCTCCCTTTCGCACTCTTTCTCAGATTAATCATCTTCAAATACTTCGGCTCAAGCTTCGGTTTCTCACAATACTTTCTAATCCTCAAGATATCTCTCCATTCAACTTCCAACTTTTCAGTTCTTTCCTTATGATATTTAACTAGAAAAAATCCTTCAGGCGGGACTTCAGTTCGTTCTTTCTCTTTACACTTTCGATCCAAAAGTTCATCATTTGTTCTAAACAACTCCTCAAAACCAGGAAGATCCTCATTCTTATCATTTTGATATGTAGAAAAATCTTCATGAGTAACATCCTCAACTAAATCATCTATATCTCTATCACTAAAACCCTCTGTAACCTCAGGGCCAAAAGAATCATCCTCGGATGGAGAATCGTCGGACTGTGCGTCAGCAGCTTTAGCTTCCTCTTGCTCTAGACGCACCAGTTCGTCCAGCTCTTCTCTAGAGAGGTTGTGAGGGATCTCTCCCTCTTATAGTTCATCATAAACAATAGAATGCTTGAGCTCATCTTGTTTAGAAAAGAAATCACTAAAACTATAATCAATTTTAAGAGGAATTACTGACAGTGCTGTAGCTTTGGAGGAACCAGCAGCCTCCACCATTCGGTTATCAGTCTCATCCTCAGGCATCTTAACCAGATCAAACTTCTCTTCCTACACAGTCATCTTAGCCAGAGCTGATGCAGCCAACTCCTTAGCTTGAGAAGCTTCTCTTTTCGCATCAGTTAATAACAACGATTGATCACCAACTTTTCTTTACAGCATGTCAACTTGCAGCGATAGCCGTGTAACATCCTCAGACTTAACACGATTCTCCTCCTTCAACTGCTCAATCTTCTCATCCATTTCCTTCCTCATTCTCAAGTTATCATCCATAGCTTGAACATATAAATCATTCAAATTGCGGAGAGTCGAGGAACTAACACCTCCTTCAGTTCCAGCATGAATCGGAGCTTCCGGAGTAGGAGTAGAAACAGTCTCTTGGGAGACTTGTTGAACCACGGGTGGTGACTGTTGTGTTGAAGGACATTGCTGTTGTGAAGTTTGTTGTCCTTGAGTCTGCGGTGTGGTGTCACTGGTTGAGTTCCAGCTGATGATCCACCAGCATCTTTGTAAACCAACTTGAACCTCCTTTTCAACTTTAGCTTTGTTGAGACCTGAGAACTCTCATCTTTAACCATCCTCTTTTTTGATCCCCTGGAAGCTTCCTCAACACCAACATTAGGATTAACATCACCAGTCTCATCAACTAATCCACCAGCACCTGACCCACCAGCAGCTTGAGTATTCACTGGTTGTTCCACTTCTTCATCACTATTCGCTACCTCAAAATCAGGCTCTCGATCAGATAAGCTATTTTCATTTCTCCACTTCTTCCCTGGAGGACACTGATAAGTTTCTTTCGCAAGATGACACACAAGCTTTCCATCATCAGCACTTTTCATCTGATTCAGTCGATTGAAAGTAAGATCTGTCATATGTTTTAAATCAATGACATCTTTCCTCAATCTAGGAAAATCAACAGTTTGACGATTGATCATAATTTGTAAGAACCTCGGATAAATCAGATATGACTTGCTCGTCACATTCTCCACTAGTAGATCAAAGATAACCCCCGAGAAATTGAAATCAGCCTTCAAAACCAACGCAGCAAATATTCCTTGATAGATCTCGCTCAGTTCATCAAACCCTCCTTGTAACGGACTTAAACACCTCAGCACAACAAGTGACAAATATCTATACGGTGGAGTGAATCCACTTCTTTTAATCAATGCTCTCGTGATATCACCAGCATATTTGCATCTTAACACACATCCAGTAATCTTTGTCTTTGACAGCTTCTTCGGCATGTTCTCATCATCCTCGAACAAGAAAGTGTTTCGAATCGTATCTTCAGATATCTTAATTGTAGTGACCTGAACTTTTCCATGTTTATATATATTAATTGAGATTGATATTTACATGATTAACTGTTTCCAACATGTTAAGCAATCAAACTTGTTAAGACTTGATTAATTGAAATAGGTTTCATATAGACAATTGACCACCCAAGTTGACCGGTGATTCACGAACGTTAAAACTTGTAAAAACTATATGATGACATATATATGGTTATATATATAGTTAACATGATATTATGATAAGTAAACATATCATTAATTATATTAACAATGAACTACATATGTAAAAACAAGACTACTAACTTAATGATTTTGAAACGAGACATATATGTAACGATTATCGTTGTAACGACATTTAATGTATATATATCATATTAAGAGATATTCGTACATCATAATATCATGATAATATAATAATTTAAAAATCTCTTTTGATATTATAAACATTGGGTTAACAACATTTAACAAGATCGTTAACCTAAAGGTTTCAAAACAACATTTATATGTAACGACTAACGATGACTTAACGACTCAGTTAAAATGTATATACATGTAATGTTTTAATATGTATTCATACACTTTTGAAAGACTTCAAGACACTTATCAAAATACTTCTACTTAACAAAAATGCTTACAATTATATCCTCGTTCAGTTTCATCAACAATTCTACTCGTATGCACCCGTATTCGTACTCGTACAATACACAGCTTTTAGATGTATGTACTATTGGTATATACACTCCAATGATCAGCTCTTAGCAGCCCATGTGAGTCACCTAACACATGTGGGAACCATCATTTGGCAACTAGCATGAAATATCTCATAAAATTACAAAAATATGAGTAATCATTCATGACTTATTTACATGAAAACAAAATAACATATCCTTTATATCTAATCCATACACCAACGACCAAAAACACCTACAAACACTTTCATTCTTCAATTTTCTTCATCTAATTGATCTCTCTCAAGTTCTATCTTCAAGTTCTAAGTGTTCTTCATAAATTCCAAAAGTTCTAGTTTCATAAAATCAAGAATACTTTCAAGTTTGCTAGCTCACTTCCAATCTTGTAAGGTGATCATCCAACCTCAAGAAATCTTTGTTTCTTACAGTAGGTTATCATTCTAATACAAGGTAATAATCATATTCAAACTTTGGTTCAATTTCTATAACTATAACAATCTTATTTCAAGTGATGATCTTACTTGAACTTGTTTTCGTGTCATGATTCTGCTTCAAGAACTTCGAGCCATCCAAGGATCCATTGAAGCTAGATCCATTTTTTTCTTTTCCAGTAGGTTTATCCAAGGAACTTAAGGTAGTAATGATGTTCATAACATCATTCGATTCATACATATAAAGCTATCTTATTCGAAGGTTTAAACTTGTAATCACTAGAACATAGTTTAGTTAATTCTAAACTTGTTCGCAAATAAAAGTTAATCCTTCTAACTTGACTTTTAAAATAAACTAAACACATGTTCTATATCTATATGATATACTAACTTAATGATTTAAAACCTGGAAACACGAAAAACACCGTAAAACCGGATTTACGCCGTCGTAGTAACATCGCGGGCTGTTTTGGGTTAGTTAATTAAAAACTATGATAAACTTTGATTTAAAAGTTGTTATTCTGAGAAAATGATTTTTATTATGAACATGAAACTATATCCAAAAATTATGGTTAAACTCAAAGTGGAAGTATGTTTTCTAAAATGGTCATCTAGACGTCGTTCTTTCGACTGAAATGACTACCTTTACAAAAACGACTTGTAACTTATTTTTCCGACTATAAACCTATACTTTTTCTATTTAGATTCATAAAATAGGGTTCAATATGAAACCATAGCAATTTGATTCACTCAAAACGGATTTAAAATGAAGAAGTTATGGGTAAAACAAGATTGGATAATTTTTCTCATTTTAGCTACGTGAAAATTGGTAACAAATCTATTCCAACCATAACTTAATCAACTTGTATTGTATATTATGTAATCTTGAGATACCATAGACACGTATACAATGTTTCGACCTATCATGTCGACACATCTATATATATTTCGGAACAACCATAGACACTCTATATGTTAATGTTGGAGTTAGCTATACAGGGTTGAGGTTGATTCCAAAATATATATAGTTTGAGTTGTGATCAATACTGAGATACGTATACACTGGGTCGTGGATTGATTCAAGATAATATTTATCGATTTATTTCTGTACATCTAACTGTGGACAACTAGTTGTAGGTTACTAACGAGGACAGCTGACTTAATAAACTTAAAACATCAAAATATATTAAAAGTGTTGTAAATATATTTTGAACATACTTTGATATATATGTATATATTGTTATAGGTTCGTGAATCAACCAGTGGCCAAGTCTTACTTCCCGATGAAGTAAAAATCTGTGAAAGTGAGTTATAGTCCCACTTTTAAAATCTAATATTTTTGGGATGAGAATACATGCAGGTTTTATAAATGATTTACAAAATAGACACAAGTACGTGAAACTACATTATATGGTTGAATTATCGAAATCGAATATGCCCCTTTTTATTAAGTCTGGTAATCTAAGAATTAGGGAACAGACACCCTAATTGACGCGAATCCTAAAGATAGATCTATTGGGCCTAACAAACCCCATCCAAAGTACCGGATGCTTTAGTACTTCGAAATTTATATCATATCCGAAGGGTGTCCCGAAATGATGAGGATATTCTTATATATGCATCTTGTTAATGTCGGTTACCAGGTGTTCACCATATGAATGACTTTTATCTCTATGTATGGGATGTGTATTGAAATATGAAATCTTGTGGTCTATTGTTACGATTTGATATATATAGGTTAAACCTATAACTCACCAACATTTTTGTTGACGTTTAAAGCATGTTTATTCTCAGGTGAATATTAAGAGCTTCCACTATTGCATACTAAAATAAGGACAAGATTTGGAGTCCATGTTTGTATGATATTGTGTAAAAACTGCATTCAAGAAACTGATTTCGATGTAACATATTTGTATTGTAAACCATTATGTAATGGTCGTGTGTAAACAGGATATTTTAGATTATCATTATTTGATAATTTACGTAAAGCTTTTTAAACCTTTATTGATGAAATAAAGGTTATGGTTTGTTTTAAAATGAATGCAGTCTTTGAAAAACGTCTCATATAGAGGTCAAAACCTCGCAACGAAATCAATTAATATGGAACGTTTTTAATCAATAAGAACGGGACATTTCAGTTGGTATCCGAGCGTTGGTCTTAGAGAACCAGAATTTTGCATTAGTGTGTCTTATCGAGTTTGTTAGGATGCATTAGTGAGTCTGGACTTCGACCGTGTTTACTTGAAAAATGATTGCTTAACAAATTTTGTTGGAAACTATATATTTTTAACATGTGAATATTATGTGATATATTAATCTCTTAACGCGTTTGATATTATGTGATAGATGTCTACCTCTAGAACAAGTCCCATTGACTCACCTAATAATAATGAAGAGTCAAATGTAAATTGGAATGATTCGTGGACTGATTCACAAGTTCCCGAAGAGGAACCGGAAGAAGAGTCGGAACCGGAAGAAGAATCGGAACCGGAAGAAGAATCGGAACCGGATGAAGAAATAGAACCGGTGGGGGAAATAATAAAACAGTTAAGTAAAAGAAAATCCTCAACCAACCGACCAAGGTTAATTATGGTCAATGGTGTTTCCGCCAAGGAAGCAAAATATTGGGAGGATTACCAATTCTCCGATGAATCGGATTCCGACGAGAATTCCGATGATGTTATAGAAATTACCCCAACTGAATTTAAAAAGGCAAAAGAAAATAATAAGGGAAAGGGCATAAAAATAGAGAAATATAATTCCAACCCCGATGAACTTTATATGTATCGTCAACCCCCGAAGTCCTTAAGTTGTAACAATGACCCGGGAACCTCTAAACCACCAGGTTTTTCTAAACCAATGTGGATTACGACGACTCGTATTAGGGGACCATCATATATCCCTAGAAACTTGGCAAAACGAACCAAAACCGAAGACGAAGAAACAAGCGAGTCGGAATAAGATAGTTGTATTCGTGTGGTGTAATATATGTAATATAGTGTGCTTATGCTTTATGATATATGTAAAAATTGCTTGTATTAATAAGTATTTTTATTTTTATGAATCTAACTCTTGTCTATTTTACAGTATAAAAACACAAAATGGATAGACAACCCAATATTTTAAGAGACCTACTCGGAGACATGATTGATGAAATCTTGTCTAGAGTCGGTCAGAATTCTTCGGCACAACTATTTAAGGCGAGATCAGTTTGTAAGACATTCGAAGAACGTTCCAAGAATGCCTTGGTTTATAAAAGGCTTTCGTTCGAAAGATGGGGGATATCACATTGGGAAATCCATAAGTTACGATGTGTTTACTTTGACGCATATATTGCGGGGAACCCAAATGCTATTTTACGCAATGGGTTAAGAAATTATTTTGACTCAATATATCCGAATATTGGACTTCGTGATTTATAAAAAGTGGGTAACATGCAACATAAAGAAGCATGTTATGCTTACGGATTAGTAATGTTCGCTTCTCACCAAAGTGAGAACAAGAACATCGGGCTACAACTATTAAACAAAACGTTCCCACAAGTGAAGGAGTCGGTAATTGGGGTAAGAAATGAGGTTTTTAGATTGTTACGGGACTGTTGGACATTACGTAACCCTCGCCCCTTTGACGACGTTACAACACGCTGTCTTATCAACGGCCATAACGGTTATGTTCCACAAGACCAAGGATGGGAAGTAATCCTAGTAAAACCAGAATGCATGACTTGTTTCTGGACGTATGAATTACGTGTCTTTATTGCCTTTGCTGAACGACTTGTGTACTAGCTATAATTATCTTCACAACCATCTTGTATCAAATTTATTGTGTGCTATATTTCATGCTATATGTAAAATAAGCGGTATTGTAAGTTTGTAAAATATTGTGTAAAAGTTTGAACGCGAAATATTATTATAATCAGTTTTTCATATAGAATTGTAGTAGTTGAATTGTATATTAGCTACTAAGTATGAACTTAACGGGTAGGTACTACCCGAATTTAAACTTATAAAATGCTAATATGAAGAAAAAGCTTTTATAAATGAGTTCATATTATGCTACGAAATACTATTAACTACTCTTAATATTCTGTATGATTAACTTGTTCCATTTGACTATTTTGAAGGAAATGGCACCGACTACTCGACACACCGTGAATATGAATGAAGAGGAATTCCGTACTTTTCTAGCTTCAAACATAGCCGCAGTACAGGCTGCGCTACATACCAACAATAACCTTGGATCTAGCAGTACAGGAAATCGTGTAGGATGCACCTACAAAGAATTCACTGCCTGCAAACCTTTGGAATTTGATGGAACCGAAGGACCGATCGGATTGAAATGGTGGACCGAGAAGGTCGAATCGGTGTTTGCCATAAGTAAGTGTACAGAAGAGGACAAAGTGAAGTACGCTACGCATACCTTCACAGGTTCTGCGTTAACATGGTGGAATACCTATCTAGAGCAAGTGGGATAAGACGATGCGTACGCACTACCGTGGTCAGTATTCAAGCACTTGATGAACGAGAAGTACCGTCCCAGAACCGAGGTCAATAAGCTCAGGACAGAACTTAGAGGGTTACGAACCCAAGGATTTGATATTACCACGTACGAAAGACGATTCACAGAATTGTGCCTATTGTGTCCGGGAGCATTCGAAGATGAGGAAGAGAAGATCGACGCGTTTGTGAAAGGATTACCGGAAAGAATCCAAGAAGATATAAGTTCACACGAGCCCGCCTCCATACAACAAGCATGTAGAATGGCTCACAAACTAGTGAACCAGATTGAAGAAAGAATTAAAGAACAGACTGCTGAAGAGGCCAATGTGAAGCAAGTCAAAAGAAAGTGGGAGGAAAACGGTGATAAGAATCACCAATACAACAACAACAGCAATTACAACAATAATCGCAACAATTATCCCAACAATCGCAACATCAATCGCAACTACAACAAACAGCCCAACAACAACAACAACAACAACAACAACAACAACAACAACAACAACAACAGCAACTACAACAATCATCCCAACAACAATAATAACCGCAATAACAACAACAATCAGAAGCAGCTATGCCAAAGGTGTGAAAAGTATCACTCGGGGTTCTGCACCAAATTTTGCAACAAGTGTAAAAGAAATGGTCATAGCGCGGCGAAGTGTGAGGTCTACGGACCAGGGGTTAATAGAACGAAAGGAACAAATGGTGTCGGAACGAGTAATGGCGGAGCAAGTAGTGTCGGAGCAAGTTATGCCAATGTAGTTTGTTATAAATGTGGAAAACCGGGCCACATTATTAGAAATTGCCCGAACCAGGAGAACATGAATGGACAAGGCCGCGGAAGAGTTTTCAATATTAATGCGGCAGAGGCACAAGAAGACCCGGAGCTTGTTACGGGTACGTTTCTTATTGACAATAAATCTGCTTACGTTTTATTTGATTCGGGTGCGGATAGAAGCTATATGAGTAGAGATTTTTGTGCTAAATTAAGTTGTCCATTGACGCCTTTGGATAGTAAATTTTTACTCGAATTAGCAAATGGTAAATTAATTTCAGCAGATAATATATGTCGGAATCGAGAAATTAAACTGGTTAGCGAAACATTTAAGATTGATTTGATACCAGTAGAGTTAGGGAGTTTTGATGTGATAATCGGTATGGACTGGTTGAAAGAAGTGAAAGCAGAGATCGTTTGTTACAAAAATGCAATTCGCATTATACGAGAAAAAGGAAAACCCTTAATGGTGTACGGAGAAAAGGGCAACACGAAGCTACATCTTATTAGTAATTTGAAGGCACAAAAACTAATAAGTAAAGGTTGCTATGCTGTTCTAGCACACATCGAGAAAGTACAAACTGAAGAAAAGAGCATCAATGATGTTCCCATTGCAAAAGAATTTCCCGATGTATTTCCGAAAGAATTACCGGGATTACCCCCACATCGATCCGTTGAATTTCAAATAGATCTTGTACCAGGAGCTGCACCAATAGCTCGTGCTCCTTACAGACTCGCACCCAGCGAGATGAAAGAACTGCAAAGCCAATTACAAGAACTTTTAGAGCGTGGTTTCATTCGACCAAGCACATCACCGTGGGGAGCTCCTGTTTTGTTTGTCAAGAAGAAAGATGGTACATTCAGGTTGTGTATCGACTACCGAGAGTTGAACAAACTTACCATCAAGAACCGCTACCCACTACCGAGAATTGACGACTTATTTGATCAACTACAAGGCTCGTCTGTTTATTCAAAGATTGACTTACGTTCCGGGTATCATCAAATGCGGGTGAAAGAAGATGATATTCCAAAGACTGCTTTCAGAACACGTTACGGTCATTACGAGTTTATGGTCAGGCCATTTGGTTTAACTAATGCACCAGCTGTGTTCATGGACCTTATGAACCGAGTGTGTGGACCATACCTTGACAAGTTTGTCATTGTTTTCATTGATGACATACTTATTTACTCAAAGAATGACCAAGAACACGGTGAACATTTGAGAAAGGTGTTAGAAGTATTGAGGAAGGAAGAATTGTATGCTAAGTTTTCAAAGTGTGCATTTTGGTTGGAAGAAGTTCAATTCCTCGGTCACATAGTGAACAAAGAAGGTATTAAGGTGGATCCGGCAAAGATAGAAACTGTTGAAAAGTGGGAAACCCCGAAAACTCCGAAACACATACGCCAGTTTTTAGGACTAGCTGGTTACTACAGAAGGTTCATCCAAGACTTTTCCAGAATAGCAAAACCCTTGACTGCATTAACGCATAAAGGGAAGAAATTTGAATGGAATGAAGAACAAGAGAAAGCGTTTAGGTTATTGAATAAAAAGCTAACTACGGCACCTATATTGTCATTGCCTGAAGGGAATAATGATTTTGTGATTTATTGTGACGCATCAAAGCAAGGTCTCGGTTGTGTATTAATGCAACGAACGAAGGTGATTGCTTATGCGTCTAGACAATTGAAGATTCACGAACAAAATTATACGACGCATGATTTGGAATTAGGCGCAGTTGTTTTTGCATTAAAGACTTGGAGGCACTACTTATATGGGGTTAAAAGTATTATATATACCGACCACAAAAGTCTTCAACACATATTTAATCAGAAACAACTGAATATGAGGCAGCGTAGGTGGATTGAATTATTGAATGATTACGACTTTGAGATTTGTTACCACCCGGGGAAGGCAAATGTGGTAGCCGATGCCTTGAGCAGGAAGGACAGAGAATCCATTCGAGTAAAATCTATGAATATAATGATTCATAATAACCTTACTACTCAAATAAAGGAGGCGCAACAAGGAGTTTTAAAAGAGGGAAATTTAAAGGATGAAATACCCAAAGGATCGGAGAAGCATCTTAATATTCGGGAAGACGGAACCCGGTATAGGGCTGAAAGGATTTGGGTACCAAAATTTGGAGATATGAGAGAAATGGTACTTAGAGAAGCTCATAAAACCAGATACTCAATACATCCTGGAACGGTGAAGATGTACTAGGATCTCAAGAAACATTTTTTGTGGCCGGGTTTGAAAGCAGGTGTTGCTAAATACGTAGGAGAATGTTTAACGTGTTCTAAGGTCAAAGCTGAGCATCAGAAACCATCAGGTCTACTTCAACAACCCGAAATCCCGGAATGGAAATGGGAAAACATTACCATGGATTTCATCACTAAATTGCCAAGGACTGCAAGTAGTTTTGATACTATTTGGGTAATAGTTGATCGTCTCACCAAATCAGCACACTTCCTGCCAATAAGAGAAGATGACAAGATGGAGAAGTTAGCACGACTGTATTTGAAGGAAGTCATCTCCAGACATGGAATACCAATCTCTATTATCTCTGATAGGGATGGCAGATTTATTTCAAGATTCTGGCAGACATTACAGCAAGCATTAGGAACTCGTCTAGACATGAGTACTGCCTATCATCCACAAACTGATGGGCAGAGCGAAAGGACGATACAAACGCTTGAATACATGCTACGAGCATGTGTTATTGATTTCAGAAACAGTTGGGATCGACATCTACCGTTAGTAGAATTTTCCTACAACAACAGCTACCATTCAAGCATTGAGATGGCGCCGTTTGAAGCACTTTATGGTAGAAAGTGCAGGTCTCCGATTTGTTGGAGTGAAGTGGGGGATAGACGGATTACGGGTCCGGAGATTATACAAGAAACTACCGAGAAGATCATCCAAATTCAACAACGGTTGAAAACCGCCCAAAGTCGACAAAAGAGCTACGCTGACATTAAAAGAAAAGATATAGAATTTGAAATTGGAGAGATGGTCATGCTTAAAGTTGCACCTTGGAAAGGCGTTGTTCGATTTGGTAAACGAGGGAAATTAAATCCAAGGTATATTGGACCATTCAAGATTATTGATCGTGTCGGACCAGTAGCTTACCGACTTGAGTTACTTCAACAACTCGCGGCTGTACATAACACTTTCCACGTCTCGAATTTGAAGAAATGTTTTGCTAAAGAAGATCTCACTATTCCGTTAGATGAAATCCAAATCAACGAAAAACTTCAATTCATCGAAGAACCCGTCGAAATAATGGATCGTGAGGTTAAAAGACTTAAGCAAAACAAGATACCAATTGTTAAGGTTCGATGGAATGCTCGTAGAGGACCTGAGTTCACCTGGGAGCATGAAGATCAGATGAAGAAGAAATACCCGCATCTATTTCCAGAAGATTCGTCAACACCTTCAACAGCTTAAAATTTCGGGACGAAATTTATTTAACGGGTAGGTACTGTAGTGACCCGAACTTTTCCATGTTTATATATATTAATTGAGATTGATATTTACATGATTAACTGTTTCCAACATGTTAAGCAATCAAACTTGTTAAGACTTGATTAATTGAAATAGGTTTCATATAGACAATTGACCACCCAAGTTGACCGGTGATTCACGAACGTTAAAACTTGTAAAAACTATATGATGACATATATATGGTTATATATATAGTTAACATGATATTATGATAAGTAAACATATCATTAATTATATTAACAATGAACTACATATGTAAAAACAAGACTACTAACTTAATGATTTTGAAACGAGACATATATGTAACGATTATCGTTGTAACGACATTTAATGTATATATATCATATTAAGAGATATTCGTACATCATAATATCATGATAATATAATAATTTAAAAATCTCTTTTGATATTATAAATATTGGGTTAACAACATTTAACAAGATCGTTAACCTAAAGGTTTCAAAACAACATTTACATGTAACGACTAACGATGACTTAACGACTTAGTTAAAATGTATATACATGTAGTGTTTTAATATGTATTCATACACTTTTGAAAGACTTCAAGACACTTATCAAAATACTTCTACTTAACAAAAATGCTTACAATTATATCCTCGTTCAGTTTCATCAACAATTCTACTCGTATGCACCCGTATTCGTACAATACACAGCTTTTAGATGTATATACTATTGGTATATACACTCCAATGATCAGCTCTTAGCAGCCCATGTGAGTCACCTAACACATGTGGGAACCATCATTTGGCAACTAGCATGAAATATCTCATAAAATTACAAAAATATGAGTAATCATTCATGACTTATTTACATGAAAACAAAATAACACATCCTTTATATCTAATCCATACACCAACGACCAAAAACACCTACAAACACTTTCATTCTTCAATTTTATTCATCTAATTGATCTCTCTCAAGTTCTATCTTCAAGTTCTAAGTGTTCTTCATAAATTCCAAAAGTTCTAGTTTCATAAAATCAAGAATACTTTCAAGTTTGCTAGCTCACTTCCAATCTTGTAAGGTGATCATCCAACCTCAAGAAATCTTTGTTTCTTACAGTAGGTTATCATTCTAATACAAGGTAATAATCATATTCAAACTTTGGTTCAATTTCTATAACTATAACAATCTTATTTCAAGTGATGATCTTACTTGAACTTGTTTTCGTGTCATGATTCTGCTTCAAGAACTTCGAGCCATCCAAGGATCCATTGAAGCTAGATCCATTTTTCTCTTTTCCAGTAGGTTTATCCAAGGAACTTAAGGTAGTAATGATGTTCATAACATCATTCGATTCATACATATAAAGCTATCTTATTCGAAGGTTTAAACTTGCAATCACTAGAACATAGTTTAGTTAATTCTAAACTTGTTCGCAAACAAAAGTTAATCCTTCTAACTTGACTTTTAAAATAAACTAAACACATGTTCTATATCTATATGATATGCTAACTTAATGATTTAAAACCTGGAAACACGAAAAACACCGTAAAACCGGATTTACGCCGTCGTAGTAACATCGCGGGCTGTTTTGGGTTAGTTAATTAAAAACTATGATAAACTTTGATTTAAAAGTTGTTATTCTGAGAAAATGATTTTTATTATGAACATGAAACTATATCCAAAAATTATGGTTAAACTCAAAGTGGAAGTATGTTTTCTAAAATGGTCATCTAGACGTCGTTCTTTCGACTTAAATGACTACCTTTACAAAAACGACTTGTAACTTATTTTTCCGACTATAAACCTATACTTTTTCTATTTAGATTCATAAAATAGGGTTCAATATGAAACCATAGCAATTTGATTCACTCAAAACGGATTTAAAATGAAGAAGTTATGGGTAAAACAAGATTGGATAATTTTTCTCATTTTAGCTACGTGAAAATTGGTAACAAATCTATTCCAACCATAACTTAATCAACTTGTATTGTATATTATGTAATCTTGAGATACCATAGACACGTATACAATGTTTCGACCTATCATGTCGACACATCTATATATATTTCGGAACAACCATAGACACTCTATATGTGAATGTTGGAGTTAGCTATACAGGGTTGAGGTTGATTCCAAAATATATATAGTTTGAGTTGTGATCAATACTGAGATACGTATACACTGGGTCGTGGATTGATTCAAGATAATATTTATCGATTTATTTCTGTACATCTAACTGTGGACAACTAGTTGTAGGTTACTAACGAGGACAGCTGACTTAATAAACTTAAAACATCAAAATATATTAAAAGTGTTGTAAATATATTTTGAACATACTTTGATATATATGTATATATTGTTATAGGTTCGTGAATCAACCAGTGGTCAAGTCTTACTTCCCGACGAAGTAAAAATCTGTGAAAGTGAGTTATAGTCCCACTTTTAAAATCTAATATTTTTGGGATGAGAATACATGCAGGTTTTATAAATGATTTACAAAATAGACACAAGTACGTGAAACTACATTCTATGGTTGAATTATCGAAATCGAATATGCCCCTTTTTATTAAGTCTGGTAATCTAAGAATTAGGGAACAGACACCCTAATTGACGCGAATCCTAAAGATAGATCTATTGGGCCTAACAAACCCCATCCAAAGTACCGGATGCTTTAGTACTTAGAAATTTATATCATATCCGAAGGGTGTCCCAGAATGATGGGGATATTCTTATATATGCATCTTGTTAATGTCGGTTACCAGGTGTTCACCATATGAATGACTTTTATCTCTATGTATGGGATGTGTATTGAAATATGAAATCTTGTGGTCTATTGTTACGATTTGATATATATAGGTTAAACCTATAACTCACCAACATTTTTGTTGACGTTTAAAGCATGTTTATTCTCAGGTGAATATTAAGATCATGATAATATAATAATTTAAAATCTCATTTGATATTATAAACATTGGGTTAACAACATTTAACAAGATCGTTAACCTAAAAGTTTCAAAACAACACTTACATGTAACGACTAACGATGACTTAACGACTCAGTTAAAATGTATATACATGTAGTGTTTTAATATGTATTTATACACTTTTGAAAGACTTCAATACACTTATCAAAATACTTCTACTTAACAAAAATGCTTACAATTACATCCTCGTTCAGTTTCATCAACAATTCTACTCGTATGCACCCGTATTCGTACTCGTACAATACACAGCTTTTAGATGTATGTACTATTGGTATATACACTCCAATGATCAGCTCTTAGCAGCCCATGTGAGTCACCTAACACATGTGGGAACCATCATTTGGCAACTAGCATGAAATATCTCATAAAATTACAAAAATATGAGTAATCATTCATGACTTATTTACATGAAAACAAAATAACATATCCTTTATATCTAATCCATACACCAACGACCAAAAACACCTACAAACACTTTCATTCTTCAATTTTCTTCATCTAATTGATCTCTCTCAAGTTCTTTCTTCAAGTTCTAAGTGTTCTTCATAAATTCCAAAAGTTCTAGTTTCATAAAATCAAGAATACTTTCAAGTTTGCTAGCTCACTTCCAATCTTGTAAGGTGATCATCCAACCTCAAGAAATCTTTGTTTCTTACAGTAGGTTATCATTCTAATACAAGGTAATAATCATATTCAAACTTTGGTTCAATTTCTATAACTATAACAATCTTATTTTAAGTGATGATCTTACTTGAACTTGTTTTCGTGTCATGATTCTGCTTCAAGAACTTCGAGCCATCCAAGGATCCATTGAAGCTAGATCCATTTTTCTCTTTTCCAGTAGGTTTATCCAAGGAACTTAAGGTAGTAATGATGTTCATAACATCATTCGATTCATACATATAAAGCTATCTTATTCGAAGGTTTAAACTTGTAATCACTAGAACATAGTTTAGTTAATTCTAAACTTGTTCGCAAACAAAAGTTAATCCTTCTAACTTGACTTTTAAAATCAACTAAACACATGTTCTATATCTATATGATATGCTAACTTAATGATTTAAAACCTGGAAACACGAAAAACACCGTAAAACCGGATTTACGCCGTCGTAGTAACACCGCGGGCTGTTTTGGGTTAGTTAATTAAAAACTATGATAAACTTTGATTTAAAAGTTGTTATTCTGAGAACATTATTTTTATTATGAACATGAAACTATATCCAAAAATTATGGTTAAACTCAAAGTGGAAGTATGTTTTCTAAAATGGTCATCTAGACGTCGTTCTTTCGACTGAAATGACTACCTTTACAAAAACGACTTGTAACTTATTTTTCCGACTATAAACCTATACTTTTTCTGTTTGGATTCATAAAATAGAGTTCAATATGAAACCATAGCAATTTGATTCACTCAAAACGGATTTAAAATGAAGAAGTTATGGGTAAAACAAGATTGGATAATTTTTCTCATTTTAGCTACGTGAAAATTGGTAACAAATCTATTCCAACCATAACTTAATCAACTTGTATTGTATATTATGTAATCTTGAGATACCATAGACACGTATACAATGTTTCGACCTATCATGTCGACACATCTATATATATTTCGGAACAACCATAGACACTCTATATGTGAATGTTGGAGTTAGCTATACAGGGTTGAGGTTGATTCCAAAATATATTTAGTTTGAGTTGTGATCAATACTGAGATACGTATACACTGGGTCGTGGATTGATTCAAGATAATATTTATCGATTTATTTCTGTACATCTAACTGTGGACAACTAGTTGTAGGTTACTAACGAGGACAGCTGACTTAATAAACTTAAAACATCAAAATATATTAAAAGTGTTGTAAATATATTTTGAACATACTTTGATATATATGTATATATTGTTATAGGTTCGTGAATCAACCAGTGGCCAAGTCTTACTTCCCGACGAAGTAAAAATCTGTGAAAGTGAGTTATAGTCCCACTTTTAAAATCTAATATTTTTGGGATGAGAATACATGCAGGTTTTATAAATGATTTACAAAATAGACACAAGTACGTGAAACTACATTCTATGGTTGAATTATCGAAATCGAATATGCCCCTTGTTATTAAGTCTGGTAATCTAAGAATTAGGGAACAGATACCCTAATTGACGCGAATCCTAAAGATAGATCTATTGGGCTTAACAAACCCCATCCAAAGTACCGGATGCTTTAGTACTTCGAAATTTATATCATATCCGAAGGGTGTCCCGGAATGATGGGGATATTCTTATATATGCATCTTGTTAATGTCGGTTACCAGGTGTTCACCATATGAATGATTTTTATCTCTATGTATGGGATGTGTATTGAAATATGAAATCTTGTGGTCTATTATTATGATTTGATATATATAGGTTAAACCTATAACTCACCAACATTTTTGTTGACGTTTTAAGCATGTTTATTCTCAGGTGATTATTAAGAGCTTCCGCTGTCGCATACTTAAATAAGGACAAGATTTGGAGTCCATGCTTGTATGATATTGTGTAAAAACTGCATTCAAGAAACTTATTTTGTTGTAACATATTTGTATTGTAAACCATTGTGTAATGGATCGTGAGGTTAAAAGACTTAAGCAAAACAAGATACCAATTGTTAAGGTTCGATGGAATGCTCGTAGAGGACCCGAGTTCACCTGGGAGCGTGAAGATCAGATGAAGAAGAAATACCCGCATCTATTTCCAGAAGATTCATCAACACCTTCAACAGCTTAAAATTTCGGGACGAAATTTATTTAACGGGTAGGTACTGTAGTGACCCGAACTTTTCCATGTTTATATATATTAATTGAGATTGATATTTACATGATTAAATGTTTCCAACATGTTAAGCAATCAAACTTGTTAAGACTTGATTAATTGAAATATGTTTCATATAGACAATTGACCACCCAAGTTGACCGGTGATTCACGAACGTTAAAACTTGTAAAAACTATATGATGACATATATATGGATATATATATAGTTAACATGATACTTTGATAAGTAAACATATCATTAAGTATATTAACAATGAACTACATATGTAAAAACAAGACTACTAACTTAATGATTTTTAAACGAGACATATATGTAACGATTATCGTTGTAAAGACATTTAATGTATATATATCATATTAAGAGATATTCATACATGATAATATCATGATAATATAATAATTTAAAATCTCATTTGATATTATAAACATTGGGTTAACAACATTTAACAAGATCGTTAACCTAAAAGTTTCAAAACAACACTTACATGTAACGACTAACGATGACTTAACGACTCAGTTAAAATGTATATACATGTAGTGTTTTAATATGTATTTATACACTTTTGAAAGACTTCAATACACTTATCAAAATACTTCTACTTAACAAAAATGCTTACAATTACATCCTCGTTCAGTTTCATCAACAATTCTACTCGTATGCACCCGTATTCGTACTCGTACAATACACAGCTTTTAGATGTATGTACTATTGGTATATACACTCCAATGATCAGCTCTTAGCAGCCCATGTGAGTCACCTAACACATGTGGGAACCATCATTTGGCAACTAGCATGAAATATCTCATAAAATTACAAAAATATGAGTAATCATTCATGACTTATTTACATGAAAACAAAATAACATATCCTTTATATCTAATCCATACACCAACGACCAAAAACACCTACAAACACTTTCATTCTTCAATTTTCTTCATCTAATTGATCTCTCTCAAGTTCTATCTTCAAGTTCTAAGTGTTCTTCATAAATTCCAAAAGTTCTAGTTTCATAAAATCAAGAATACTTTCAAGTTTGCTAGCTCACTTCCAATCTTGTAAGGTGATCATCCAACCTCAAGAAATCTTTGTTTCTTACAGTAGGTTATCATTCTAATACAAGGTAATAATCATATTCAAACTTTGGTTCAATTTCTATAACTATAACAATCTTATTTTAAGTGATGATCTTACTTGAACTTGTTTTCGTGTCATGATTCTGCTTCAAGAACTTCGAGCCATCCAAGGATCCATTGAAGCTAGATCCATTTTTCTCTTTTCCAGTAGGTTTATCCAAGGAACTTAAGGTAGTAATGATGTTCATAACATCATTCGATTCATACATATAAAGCTATCTTATTCGAAGGTTTAAACTTGTAATCACTAGAACATAGTTTAGTTAATTCTAAACTTGTTCGCAAACAAAAGTTAATCCTTCTAACTTGACTTTTAAAATCAACTAAACACATGTTCTATATCTATATGATATGCTAACTTAATGATTTAAAACCTGGAAACACGAAAAACACCGTAAAACCGGATTTACGCCGTCGTAGTAACACCGCGGGCTGTTTTGGGTTAGTTAATTAAAAACTATGATAAACTTTGATTTAAAAGTTGTTATTCTGAGAACATTATTTTTATTATGAACATGAAACTATATCCAAAAATTATGGTTAAACTCAAAGTGGAAGTATGTTTTCTAAAATGGTCATCTAGACGTCGTTCTTTCGACTGAAATGACTACCTTTACAAAAACGACTTGTAACTTATTTTTCCGACTATAAACCTATACTTTTTCTGTTTAGATTCATAAAATAGAGTTCAATATGAAACCATAGCAATTTGATTCACTCAAAACGGATTTAAAATGAAGAAGTTATGGGTAAAACAAGATTGGATAATTTTTCTCATTTTAGCTACGTGAAAATTGGTAACAAATCTATTCCAACCATAACTTAATCAACTTGTATTGTATATTATGTAATCTTGAGATACCATAGACACGTATACAATGTTTCGACCTATCATGTCGACACATCTATATATATTTCGGAACAACCATAGACACTCTATATGTGAATGTTGGAGTTAGCTATACAGGGTTGAGGTTGATTCCAAAATATATTTAGTTTGAGTTGTGATCAATACTGAGATACGTATACACTGGGTCGTGGATTGATTCAAGATAATATTTATCGATTTATTTCTGTACATCTAACTGTGGACAACTAGTTGTAGGTTACTAACGAGGACAGCTGACTTAATAAACTTAAAACATCAAAATATATTAAAAGTGTTGTAAATATATTTTGAACATACTTTGATATATATGTATATATTGTTATAGGTTCGTGAATCAACCAGTGGCCAAGTCTTACTTCCCGACGAAGTAAAAATCTGTGAAAGTGAGTTATAGTCCCACTTTTAAAATCTAATATTTTTGGGATGAGAATACATGCAGGTTTTATAAATGATTTACAAAATAGACACAAGTACGTGAAACTACATTCTATGATTGAATTATCGAAATCGAATATGCCCCTTTTTATTAAGTCTGGTAATCTAAGAATTAGGGAACAGACACCCTAATTGACGCGAATCCTAAAGATAGATCTATTGGGCCTAACAAACCCCATCCAAAGTACCGGATGCTTTAGTACTTCGAAATTTATAGCATATCCGAAGGGTGTCCCGGAATGATGGGGATATTCTTATATATGCATCTTGTTAATGTCGGTTACCAGGTGTTCACCATATGAATGATTTTTATCTCTATGTATGGGATGTGTATTGAAATATGAAATCTTGTGGTCTATTATTATGATTTGATATATATAGGTTAAACCTATAACTCACCAACATTTTTGTTGACGTTTTAAGCATGTTTATTCTCAGGTGATTATTAAGAGCTTCCGCTGTCGCATACTTAAATAAGGACAAGATTTGGAGTCCATGCTTGTATGATATTGTGTAAAAACTGCATTCAAGAAACTTATTTTGTTGTAACATAGTTGCATACTAAAATAAGGACAAGATTTGGAGTCCATGTTTGTATGATATTGTGTAAAAACTGCATTCAAGAAACTGATTTCGATGTAACATATTTGTATTGTAAACCATTATGTAATGGTCGTGTGTAAACAGGATATTTTAGATTATCATTATTTGATAATCTACGTAAAGCTTTTTAAACCTTTATTGATGAAATAAAGGTTATGGTTTGTTTTAAAATGAATGCAGTCTTTGAAAAACGTCTCATATAGAGGTCAAAACCTCGCAACGAAATCAATTAATATGGAACGTTTTTAATCAATAAGAACGGGACATTTCATTAATCTCCTGACCACAAACAGTACTTACAATAACCTTCCTGTCATCTACGGTCTCAACCCTTGCATGTTCCCAGAACTCTCTCTGATGTGAGTAATATGCCGTACAGGGCATAGAGATAGCTGCAAATACTCTTGAACGTTTCAGAAACTCGATTACGCCCTTGTATTTACCAGCATTGGGACCTTTCTCATTTAGACAAGCTGTGAGATTGGAACCACTGTTAGCTTTTAACCCTGGAAGATCAATAGAAAACGGACCTCCCGATGACTCAGTATCGGATTCATGTGCAACGTTTTCTGGATCAGCGTGAACACCTGACATTATGAAAATAACTGCAAACACAATTCAAATCAGCACAGAGTATTCATGACTTATTAGACACCACATGGTGGTCCTAACAAAATATATTACATCATTCAGTCTATGAGATCAAGATCACAATTACATGTCCGAAGTATGATTATTACAGACATAGAATAGTGTATCAATGCTAACAGACTAGCATCATCAAATTACATATCAAGCTGAAAATACATAATAACAAAGACAAACACAGAAACATAAACTCAGAAACACTTATCCTAAATGGGATTCTCTGGCACTAGCTTTTCCTCATATTGAACCACACCAAGTTTCTCAAACACATTATGCAATAAGGCTGCATACGAAAATGGTTCTTCCATCTCAAGAAAATCTTTCATTACATGAATGAGGAAGTGGCTCATATTCACTTGAATACCCTCTATTAGGCAATACAAAAGCAGAGCTTCGGTACCAGATAATAGATTATCTCCTTCTCTCTTAAAGGTCACATTACTTTTGATCATCCTCAAGTGTATCTCATGTTGTTGTGACACCTCGTCATCACTAATCTCAACCCTACCAGCATTGACTACTTTCCCTGGATTGCATAACCTTGCAATTATGTCAGACAGTTTGAATCTGTTAGGAATCTTTCGTAGATCTTTGCTAGGATACAATATTTTAACCCCAGTGTACGGTACATTTAACAGGTTTGAGAATTCCTCCATGGTCCACTTATACTGTTGGTCAAATAAGCCTGAGTGGACAAATTTCTTCTTGCTATCTTCTAAGGCAACATTGGCAAAAAATTCCCACAACAAATCAGGACAAAAGTAATCCCCAATGTCTAAGAATGCTTGACATCCAATTTGTTCCCAAGGACTATAGGTCTGTCGAGTCGCAATGACCTTTTGTTCCACTAAGATGGGTCGTCCACTAGCTAGAATTCTCCTACGGTCGATGTTAAACATCCATTGCCCAACAAAGGAACCACCTGACATTCTAATACAGACTACAAGCACTAGCATTAGATAGGCATAACAAATATAATCAGAAACCTAAAATTCATTCAGATTTAAACATAAAAATTCACCATCGGTCCAATTAAGTGACCATCGGTAGATGGACTGGACCATCGGTCCGATGGTCTAGACCTACGGCAGTTGATCTAAAACACATCAACAAACTGATCAACTGAAGACCTACGGCCGAGTGACGAGTCATACGGCTGAGTGTAAGACACCATCGGTCGATGGTCAGAGACCATCAGCCGGAGGTAGTTCATCAGATCTGTTTCACCCAATAATTCAATTCGATCAATCCGTTGTTTCTGGTTCGAATCCTGGTCATAATAGTTGCTAAAGTGGCCGATTAACACATATACATCAACAATTTCAACAGATAACTAACAAAAATCACTCGATTGAAAGTTTAAACTTCGAAAACAAAATTAACGATTTAGAACAGATGGAAACGAGTTAGTGTACCTTGTTAATGGCGCTGGAATCACAAAAGAAAGATGCACAACATACGGACAAAAAACTCTTTTCTCTTTCACTTGAAAATCGATGGTAAAATCACACAAAATTGCACCAAGTGACTGACCCGATTGACTTTGGGTCCTTTTATATCCTGTCAGTGACCATCGGCAGATGGTCTAATCCTTCGGCTCGATGGTCCAGACACTCGGTTGAGTGTCTTAGTCCTTCGGCCGAGGGTAATTTCAGTCGGCCGGTGGTCTAGGCTTTGAAAAACTTAAAACTTAACACTTTTCACATTCAAACTTTACCTTCTTTTTCAGATTCACTCCCCCTGGGACTGATCTCCACAGTATAAGTCAAACACGCTTTGTTCCTTTAAGCTCCAAACAATTTAATCAAATTTAATGAAAAACATAGGATCCTTTCACAGTAAACCTTTCTGAGAACTGAGTTGTTTGGCTTAATACATAAACAGAAATGCATATGCAACTAATCTTATGAATGCAAACAATCTCAGATATGCATGCACATGCAAATACACAAAGCAAATTACTGTACAAGATCCAGTGTGTCATGATTATCAACATTATAACAGCAACAGTTAACCTTTTAGATCTGCAATAAATCAACTTCTAACATCAGTTTCATTAAACAATAGCGTAAGAAGAATATATGATGTTATCAGCATAGGAACAGATAAAACTGCTTATCATGAATCACACTACAAGGAGTATAACACATCTTTTTGTGAGTTGACATATCAAATTGATTAAATCCTTTGATTCGGGGATCAGAACTTAACTATATTGACATGTAGTTTCACTCTTCATTCATTAAGTGACTAGATAAAGCATATACAAAACAACTTTCAAATATATCAGTAAACATTTACCAACTTTCACCCCTGACTTCGATGATCACGTTATATTAATTACTTTAACACTTTTCAATGTTAGACTTTGATCACGAAGTCAGTCCTCATTTGAGATCGCACGATGTTTCAGGTAGAACAATTGAGCACAACATGTTGACGTTGTCCTCTTATCACATCAATGTACTTTCAATTTGATTGAACAGAACCATCTCACGATGTTTCTAGCAACCCTGTCAGCCATGAGCTTCTACCTTAAACTTACACCTTTTGTTTCAGATAACCTTGTGAATCTCAAATTTATTGCATACTTTGTTAAAGACGCATACCGGCCGCTATAAACCCCATATTTAAACAGAAATCGTATGATGTATGATGTTGAATGGATGGTAGTGATAAATATATTTGAGTGATGGAACGCTAAGATACCTTCCAGAAGATATTCCCTGCTATCCAGGTCAATAGGTACAATCCCATACCACAGACAAAAGATGTAAAGTCCACCAAATTAGAGATGTGAACTGAATGATTTAAGTTCTCTATATCTGATAATCTGATAAATTTCTCCCCCTCGGATGTAGATAACTAAATCGTTCAAATAATTCTCCGATTGGAATATCTGTTGTCTCAGACTTAGATAACATAGGAATCGCTGAAGCTTTGTTTAATTCTTGATCCATGATTCTCTTGCAATTATGTGGTGCATCATGTTATTTACAACTTCAAATAAATAAACATAAACAAAACATACCTTTTTTTTTTTTTGGATTTTTTGATGTTGCCTTTTCTCCATAAATAAAACAAACAAAATAAATAAGTAAATACAACTATACATGATGATGATACACTACTGTCTTTGACTTTAGTAGTAACTGCACGGAAAACCAATTTTCTGATGTTGAAATCTAGAACCCAATGACGTTGCAATATACAAATCATTCCGTGTCTGTGATACAAGATTGCACCTCTTAACCCTTTTAGAGAAAATACCTCCCTTCGGGTACCCGATATGTATGTTGTTGAATTTCGGTCCAAGTAATAAAGGTAAATAGAAACAAGTATGCATCCTAGACAAAGTATGCTCACCTTGGGGACTCACAAAATTATCCTTGCTACCGAGTATAAATCGTAGTAGGGGAAACCTCAACCGTCTGTTGAGTTTCTGAACAATCATTTCTCAGTACATATTCTGTGATAAGTAGGTGACTACCCTCAACCGCTGTAAATCTTTCCATGATTTCCTCATCATGATATTTACGCTTTGTTAATGTGATCATCTCTATCTAGAATTAGGCCAATAAAGTCCACCAACACATTATCAATCATTCTGTATTACTTGTTGTTCACAATTTACATGTCAGTTCAGTATTGCAATCACTTAACCATAACATAGAATAAGCAACTCATTTTCAGGTTTTTCAATTTTTTTTATAGATTTTGTATTTTTCAATTTTTATTTGTTTTTCTGGTTTTTCTGATTTTTATGGCTTTTTGATTTTCTCCGTACAAAAGCATAAAACTATCTAAAAACATAGGCAAACATGCAAAAATATCATCAAAAACTAATCTATCATGCAAAAGGAAAGTAAACATGCAGATGATCTACAAACTACCATGCAAAGCTACACATATTATACAAGCAGTTGCAAATCCTTCACAACTCAGTCTCTTAGTTAGGTTCCTCTGTTTCAGGAACCTCAGTTTCAGGAACCACGTCAGTAAGCAATTTAATACCTATTTCCTTTAACAGAAAATCAAAGCGTGGTTTATCAAAAGCTTTTGTGAAGAGATCAGCCCTTTGGGCTGTAGTGTCTATCTGCACTACATCTATCAGCTTTTTCTCATAGCAATCTCTAATGAAATGATATTTAATCCCTATATGTTTCGTTTTAGAATGATTTACGGGATTTTTAGTGACAGCTATGGCAGTAGTATTATCAACATAAATAGGAGTGTTAGAAATTTGCAAACTGTAGTCACGTAGTTGCTGTTGGATCCAGATGACCTGTGATGTACAGTTGGCCGCGGCAATGTATTCTGCTTCACAAGTGGACTGAGCCACTGCTGTCTGCTTCTTACACTGCCAAGTAACTATTTTGCTGCCAAGGAACTGACAACCTCCTGATGTTGACTTGAAATCCTTCTTGCATCCGCCATAGTCAGAATCACTGTAAGCTGTGAGATCAAACCCATCCTCACACGGATACCATAACCCTAAACTCGGTGTATCTTTCAAATATCTCATAATCTTCTTAACCACTAACATATGATGAACATTAGGATTTGCCTGATAACGAGCACACAGACAAACCACAAACATGATATCTGGTCGAGAAACTGTAAGATACATTAGAGAACCGATGATTGTCCTTTATAACGTTTGGTCCACTGAAGCACCCTCACAATCAGGAGATATCCCATGATTTATAGACAACGGAGTCTTAGCTGGTCTTTCTGCTTTCATTTGAAACCTCTTCAGAATATCAGCAACATACTTGGTTTGATGCAAAAAGATACCTTTATCCGTCTGAGCTACTTGTAGACCTAAGAAAAACTTTATCGTTCCCATTGAACTCATCTTGAACTTCTGCCGCATGACTTTCTCAAACTCATCAACCATTCCCTGATCTGTTGACCCGAAGATAATATCATCAACATAAACCTATACTAACATAAGATGCTGTCCCTTTTTCTTGATGAAAAGTGTCTGATCAATTACACCTCTCCTGAAACCGTTTTCAATCATGTAGTTGGACAATGTTGCATACCATGCTCTAGGAGCTTGGTGAAGGCCATAAAGTGCATTTTCAAGTCGATAAACCTTTTCTGGGAAATGCGGGTCTTCGAAACCAGGTGGTTGTTCAACAAACACTCTTTCATTGATCTCTCCGTACAAAAACGCACTTTTAACATCCATCTGAAAAACTTTAAAACCCATGAAGGATGCAAAAGCCAATAAAATCCTAATTGCTTCCAGTCGTGCAACCGGCGCAAAAATCTCATCATAGTCAATTTCAGGGATCTGTTTATCCCTTTACCACCAGTCTAGCTTTGTTTCTGATAACAATACCCTATTCATCCTTCTCAGTTTTCAAAACCCATCGAAGACCATAGGGCACACAACCATGCGGTGGATTGACTAGCTTCCAAACCTTTAAATGTTTGAATTGTAACAGCTCCTCTTGCATTGCACTAACTCACTCGTCAAACTTCAATGCTTCATAAGCATCTTTAGGTTCGATTTGACACACATAACATGAGTGAGCATGCACAAATATTCTTCCTGACTTATTCAACATTGAATAAAAAGCTGTTACCACATTCGCACTCTCTGTCTGAACATCTTCTGCTACTGTTGAACTTACACTTGTCACATGAACCTCTGATGTAGTCGGAACTCCTGACGTAGAAGCTTCATTAGACTTCGCTTGAGGAATACTAATGTGAGGAATGCCTCTTGAATCCACATAATAATCATCAAGACGTTTAGTTGGCAGAATAACACTATTAGATCTACGTACACCTCCTGCTTCAGTTGGTGGTTCAGTCACTGTTACAGTTGGTGGTTGATTATATAGAGGATTAAGATTTTCCTCTGTCAGTTGCATTCGACTAACTTCTTCGTCATCTTCAAGCTCACTATCTTCATCTGTATATACTACCCCGTCCTCATTTGAATCAAAGTCACCTCTAACACTCTGCGGACTTGGTTGCAAGCTAGAAATCGGATTTTGAACCTGCGCTGGAGTAGTGATAACATTCTCCGAAGAGTTTTGAGAATCAAACAATATCTGAGTCAGAACTTCTTCATCTGTAGCATCTGGTGGAAGATTGAAGGAATCAAATAACTTATCATATTCAAACTGCCATGCGAACCCTTTACTTACATGAGGTGGACCATTGCGTTGAATATCAACCTCATAACTTTCTTCCACACACTTTGACTCAGTATTATACACCCGTTTGTTCGGATTCCCATATCCCAAGAAGATACCAGAGATCACCTTTGAATTAAATTTTTCTCCAGCGTCTCATACCAGAATAGTACAAGGTGCACCAAAGGGTTCAAAATGTTTAATGTTCGGCTTTCTCTTGTGTAACAGTTCATAACATGTTTTACCATGTCTCTTCACCACTAGAACTCTGTTCATCACATAGCATGCAGTACTCACGGCTTCACCCCAGAAAACAATTGGAAGACATGAATCAGCAAGCATTGTTCTTGCGGTTTCAATTAGAGTCCTATTCTTTCTTTCAGCAACACCGTTTGATTAAGGTGTATAAGCAGGACTAAACTGTTATTGTATCCCCTTCTCATTACAGAACAGCAGCATCTGATTGTTCTTAAATTCCGTACCATTATCAGTACGAATCTTTCTAACCTTCAACTTATACAAACTTTCGAGCTTCAGAATCAAAACTTTAATATGATCGAAAGTATCTGACTTGTATTTCAACATCACAACCCACGAGAAACGGGAATATTCATCTGTAACTACCAAGAAATAAGACTCTCCGGTGAGAGTTTTACAGTTAACAGGACCAAAGAGATCCATGTGCAGTAATTCCAAAGGAATATTAACTGAATGATGCTTCTTGGCAGTATGTGACTTCTTAGTCTGTTTCCCTTGCTTACACGGAAGAAAACCTTCAGGAATATGAAAACTCTTAACATTCACACCTTTAACTAATTCATTGTGGACTAGATGATTCATCTTCCTTAGACTCAGATAACCCATACGCTTATGCCAGATAATCGACTCATGTTCAGTAGCCTTAGAAACGAATGCCTGATGGCCTGTAGCTGCTTTAACATGAGCCTTACGCATATCAAGGATATAGAGATCCTTGCACCTTGGAGCCGTCATCAGAATCATGTCTTCCGGAATAACAAACTCTTTTCTCAAAATATAACAAAACTTATCATCAAACGCAATGGTATACTTTTTGTCAGCAACTTGTGAAACTGAAAGCAGATTGTTTGACATCTGCTCTACATAATTAACTTTATCAAAGCTGACGTTCTCATTAGCAATAACACCCTAAGCAGTAATAAATCCTCCTTCACTACCTGCAAAAGAAACTGGTCCTCCATCCACTGTTTTCACATTAGAAAGCAAGGACAAGTTCCCTGTCATGTGCCTGGATGCCCCACTATCAACAATCCAAGTACTGCAGCGTGGATTGTAGGTGACCTGCACATTAAAGTAAGAGGATTAGTTAGAAAGGGCCACCCATGCCCTAATGGCAGTGGGTTTCCCATCAACACCAACAACTGGCAACTCCACCCATTGTCCTTTAGATCCAGAAGGACCTTCAGGATTTTGAACACCCTTAACTTCTGATTTAGGTTTCCAAATTGTGTTATTCGGTAATGGTTTTCTATAGTAAACATTAGTTTGAAAAACCTTTTTATCATTTGTTTTCACAGAAGAAGAATTAAGCACTGGTGAAGGTGATCTCCTATTAAAGGAAAATTTAGACTAAGATCAACCTTCCTTCTGGGTGTCTGTCGAATGGGTCTACAATTCATAGCCCTGTGTCCCAACCTCCCATAATTGAAGCAGTTAACATTATCAACATCATGAGAGTTAAACAATTTGCATCTAATTGGTGAACACTATCTCCTAGGTGGTTCAGTACGTTGTCTAGTCGTAGGGGTTGACGAGACTTGTTGCTTAACAGTCTGTTGACGACCAGACGGAACATACTTGGACACATTACCAGAATTGGAACTCGCACCTATTAGTGGTTGTTCTACCTTAGGACCTGTTTCGACTATCCTTCCCTTACTGACAAACTTAGGTGACACTCCCTGAGTGTTCTTCTTCTTATTCTGTTTGGGAGTCACAATGCTCTTAGACTGAGCCTTTTGACTTTCAGTCATTTTACTAGCATTAGCAGGATTTTTCAGAATGGTAACCGGTTTAGTGACAAGCTTAAAAGGTTTGCTGTCTTTCTCAGTGTCGATATCAGTATCTGACTCTGTTTCATAGACAACATCTAAAGGTTTCTTTGACTCAGCTACCTTACCAGAACTCTCAACAGGTGTTTCCTTAGGCTTACCATATCCTGGTTCTACAACTGGACCCTTACTTTTCTCAACCAGTTTGTTAATATATTCACCCAAAAGTGGCGGGGCAACCTGGTTATAACCTAAACCCTGCTGTATAGGAGGATTCAAAGTCTGTTTCACATAAGACATCCTCTGTCAATTGTCAATCCTAGCTTTTTCAGACTCATATTTCAACTTAAATGAATCTTTTTCTGCCTTAAGAGTCTATATCTTTCCCAAATATATAGTAATCACTTTCCCATCATCTATAACAGTTGATTTTAAGTGACCTACCTAATTTTCTAAAGACTTAATCATGTCAACATAGTCTTTCTGTTTATTAAGGTAGAAAAGCGCATCATCATAGTTCTTTTTATTAGTCTGATTCTCCAAACTTAGGTTCTTATGGTCAATTCTAAGCTTAGGACAAGTCTCACATATAACAGATTTCTCATTAAGCTTAGTGATAACACATTCAAGCCTCTCAATTTCCTGTTCATAACCAATGCATTTAGAACAATTAGAAACTGAGTCAATACATACCTTATCATTACCGGACATGTTGGCCATGAATGCATAGTCATTTCTTCCAACCTGAGAATCTGCATCTGATTCTGATTCTGACTCTGAGCTCGTACTATCTGAGTAATCATCCTCATAACCTCCTTTACCCTCACCTTGATCTGAACAAACTGGACTCTGAACAGTAACAATCTTCTCATCACCACTCTTAAGATCACAGTTGAGCAAATGTTCCAGCTCTTTTCTAAACCAAGTACCAACATGACAACTCATCCCTTCTTCTTCATCAGACGAGTCAGTAGTAAACTCAAGATCTGATAAGTCCTTAGCTTTGTGAAACTTATCATACAACCTATATTTAATCCTCTTCCTGAAGCAAAATTTCATAAGCTCTTCTGCTCTCTTCAACCTAGCATCACATTTGCACACATAGCATGTGCAATTCGGATTATCCTTACCAGTACAACCTGCATTTTTCCAAACAATTCTTTCCTCTTCAATTTCTGCTTCGCTTTTACCTACAAACACAACATTAGCTTTCTGTGTATCTACCGAGATGGACCAGTCACATACTTCATCCGCATACGTTGTAGTCAAAGCCTTAGATTGAACAGAACCCGAAGATTCTTTCTCTACAATTACATGTTGTGGTGTAACTGAGATGGTTGTCTGGTGAAAAGGATCATGAAAACCAGGCTTGGGTGGTCTCGTGCAAGTTTTCTTAAAGTGACCATATTCATCACAATTGTAGCACCTAACCTTTGACATATCAAAACCAAACTTCGAATCTCGATTTAAACTCAACGATCTTTGTCCTGTTCTCTTCAAGTACTTTCTAGCACGTCTCACAATGCTACCCATATAGTAGAGTATATCCATTCTCTCAAGCTCGTCCTCATCAATCTGATCATAGTCTTCATTTTCAAGATTACTATTAAGCACTTGTCCACCAATCATATCATTGTATGAGTTAACAACAATAGCTGCCAATGCCATATATTCCTGAATAGATTCGCGAGATCTCTTCTTGATATTCTCAGTTTGAAACACAGGAGTCTGAGTCTGTTGAATCGAAGAATCTTCAATCATCTTAATTGTTGAATTTTGAGCTTGTAATTTAGCATTAAAGTAGCCGGACTGAGACGATGGTGCAGACATTTGTGAAGCATTGGCTGATATGTATGCTGTCTATAGTGGAGCATGAGTACCAGAAGATGAAGCTAAAGTTGATGCAGTAGCAGCTACAGAACCAAGTCTCTTTCTCTTTGCTTCATCCTGAATGTCCTTCTCCATCAACTTCGAAGTAAAAGCTATTAGTGTCAACGGACGACCTGACGAACTGTACCTGTTCTGAATCTTTTCTATCTCATGATCCCACTTTTCTGGAAGACCATCTTTCAACACCCTTACTGCCTTTTCATCAGGCACCTCAATCCCATAATCTGCCATCTCTGCAACCAATAATCGATATCTCTCCAAAGTCTGTCCTAGAGATTTTGATGGGAGAGCTGCAAACACCCTCCATTCATCCTTCAAAACCTTACCCTTAGTAGCACGATAAGTAGCTGTACCTTCTGTTGCTGATTGAAGAGCCAACCAGATATTATACGATGTTTTGTTTCAGTTCTTAAATTGCTGAAAAATCTCCTTTGACAAAGCTTGGGTTAGCTGAGCATAACATCTACACTCAAGATTGTACTCTTCACGCTCTGTGGGACTAAACTGTGAAGTTTCTTTGGGTTCACCATCTGCTCCACATGGACATACATACGGATTCTCAATACATTCCCAAAGTCTAGAATCGACACCGTTTAAGTAAATAACAAACCTAACTTTCTAGTCCAATAAGTTCTTAAGATTGTCAAGTCTAGGTACTTTATTCGAAGAACCAGATTCACTTTCATTCAGTAATAGTTTTTGTAGTCCAGGTGCAATAACTAATGCACTGTATTCATTCATCACCTGTTCATTTGTGTCAGACATTTTAACTGATTAAGATTGATTAAGATTAATTAAATATAATTATAAGATTTTGTCTCAAAAGAGGATCGGCCGAAGGACAAGACAATCGGTCGGAGGTCTGTTACGATCGGTCGGAGGTCTATGACAAACGGTTGGAGGTCTATGACTAATGGCTGATGGTGTAGACTTTGTAACTGAATCTTAGAATTATGACCGTCGGTCGATGGAAGATACTATCGGCCGATGGTAGGGGACGATCGGTCGATGGTCAAGAGACGAACGGCCAATGGTAAAGACAAACGATTCTATGTTATGAAAGACTGTCCTCCGGTTCAATAAGAGACGCTCGGTCGATTGTGTATGACGAACGGTCGAGGGTCGGGACGAACGGTCGATGGTCAGAGACGATCGGCCGAGGGTAGTTTTTACGAATTCTGGGCAGAAAAAGCTAGGATTTTCGATAAAAACTTCAATTTTGATCGATTTTGACGTTCTAAACTTAAAAAAACAGGTAGAAACTTCAGAAAAACACCCAGTAACAATAATAAACACAAAAACACAAGATTTAAACATAAAAATCTCAACTTTTACTCAAAAACCCGTTTAGACCAAAAACCCTAAAACTAAAACACCTGATTCGACTTAAAAACATTTAGATCAGCAAGCCAGAGCTCTGATACCACTTTGTTAATGATCTTGGACCTTAGATTAAACTTTGTATCTAGATTAAAGGCGGAAAACAATAACCTAGAGTGAATCGAATACTAGTTTCACTTTGGGCTCAATCTAACCAATGAAATATTGATAGAATCAACGCCTAGATGAGTGTATTCGGTTGGGGTATGGTCTGGGACAATAGTAACAGCAAAAAACAACGACTAGGGTGTGTAGGGTGTGTAACCCAACAATGAAACCCAACACCCGTATATATATAAAGTTACAGTGACCATCGGCCGGTGGTCTATGACCTACGGTCGATGGTGATAGTCCCTCGACCGATGGTCTCTACCATCGGTCGATGGTCTGAGCAGCCAACCAAACTGCTCGAACCATTTCACGTCATTATATTAAACAATCCAAACACAATGTATTAATGACGTAGTCCTTACACGACTGAAATAGAAAATACAATACGAATAGAACTTATTACAAAATAGAACTCGGGATTATGCACCAACAGTATCCATTCAATCTTCACGGTTTAATTTAGGAACAAGTCAGTAAAACCAACGACCTTCCACTATATTGGAGAATATTTCTATAAGAGTTAATTGTCTTTAACAAAAATACAGTGCATATTTGGCAAACTTAGTAGCAAATCAAGTGTGTCAAATGAGGTAAAAGTTGTACCTTTTCAGCCCTTACCGTAACTTGAACATTTGATTTTTATGAGTAAAAATCTTTAAAATAAACATAATAGAACAATATACAATTACCCATTTGACCCAACCTATATGATCAGTTACCCAATTTAATTAACTGCCCATTTTACCACCCCTAGTGGATCATGAAAGTTTATCCACAAAACTTTTTGATCTTTTTCGTTTTGGTTATAGTGAGTCATCTATGATCACTGTGATTAGTCATTTCGATTCATTTCTATAGTTTTTTATATGATTACATAAGTTTAAGTATTTTGAATACGCTTTGGGATACTTTGATGAGTTCGACCAATTTGACAAGTTTCATCTTTTTTCCTTTATTGTCACAGATGAAATAAAGCCCGGATATTTGTTTTCTTTGCCCAAAAAGAAATGGAGCCCTATTGACCCCTTTAAGTTAAACTAGGTACTGCCTCATCTTGTCATGATTTGTAGTAGTAGTGGTGGCAATTTTTATCCATTTATAGATAGATGGATAGATATAGGTTATATAAAATCTAAATTGGGTTATAGCAAATATTCATCCAAATTAGAACCCGTAAAATGGTTGATTTTGCACAATGTAGGACAACGTGTGCTCAAAATGCATAAGACCTCTTAATTCAGTTTACTGAAAATGACGATTAGACTATAACTGTCACAACATGGTTTTTGTATGTTTAGCAAATTAATTATATATAAAAAGTAAAGAATAAAGATGTATGGTGGATCAACTCAACCTGTTTGACCTCCTACCCAACCCGCCCATTTTGTCACCTCTAATTTATCATACCACTGGAAATAAATGGATCCTTTTGAGTAAATGAACTACATTAGGTGCAGCATTGGCCACGCTTCTTAGCTTTTGAAACGAATCTGCCCGCTGTAAATGCACATGTTTCTCAAAATCCTCGCTGCATTTATACGCGGTAACATATCATCCAAAGCATCAATGATATCTTGAATCATTATAGATTGAGTTGGCTAAGGGTGAATCTTCAGAACATCACTTCAATAATTAGACTAAAAGACACAAAAAATATCATGATACCTTATATTAGAAAATCCATATCCTAAGTAAGCTTCCATCTAACGGATGATATATAGCAATTATGTGTCATATCTTTTTATTTAGGAAAAGATTATATATATCTTTTTATTTTTGTATAGCTATCCCTTGTAATTAGCTAGTTTGTTAATCTTGTACTCCTATATATTTTCAATAAAACGATACACACAATTAAGGGGTGATTTCACAAATCCTATATGGTATCAGCCATCTAAAAGCCGCCTTCTTCTTCTCTTTTCTTCCTTCTGTCGATCAACATTCATCAACAATGGCAGGTGACACCACTTCTTCTGAAAACACTAATTCCCCGCTGCCTCTTGCAACCATTCTTCACATGCTCTCCATCAAACTAAACTCAACCAACTATATTTTATGGCATAAACAAATGGAGCCTCTCTTGGCATATCGAAAACTCACTGGCTATGTTGATGGTACAATTCCTAAACCATCACCGATCCTTACCTCAGGCGATCATTCATCCCCAAATCCTGCTTATGCATCATGGATTGCAGCGGACCAACGTGCACTGATCCTCATTCAGTCGTCACTTTCGGAAGAAGCAATGGCTAAAACGCTTGGTCACACTACTTCTCATGCGGTTTGTTCTGCACTAGAAATCACATATCGCCATGACTCGCTTGAGCGTACTCATACTCTCAGGGATTCTCTTAGCCATCTTAAAAAGGGTTCCTCCACTGTCCCAGAATTTTTTCGCAAGTTTAAAGGGATATGTGATCAGCTTCAGGCTATTGGTCATCCTCTTGAAGAAGATGACAAAATTCATTGGTTTTTATGCGGACTTGGTTCGACCTTCGAGACGTTTTCCACTTCCCAACGATTGAAGTCTCCTCGGTCCAAGTTTCGTGATTTAGTATCTTAGGCTGAAAGCCATGAGATGTTTTTGCAATCCGTTAATGATTCTACTATTGCTCCTGTTGCATTTAATACAAATTCATTGACTACCTACTCAAATCCTTCTCGTGGTTGTGGTCGATCTAGTACTCGTGGCTCGTTTTCTTCCCGTGGTAGGGGACGTGGAACTCGTCGTCCACCTTGTTGCCAGTTATGTAGAACGGACGGTCATTATGCGAGCTGTAACATCCCGCCTTTTTCCGTTTGAATTTCCGTTTATTTATTTTAAGTCCGTTATATGATTATAACATCTTCCATTAATACGCATTTTAAAACATCTTGTTTAGGTAACTCACGCACCCGCAACCGAACTTGAGGGACTAATTTTGACAAGGTGACAAAGAGGTGACTATCTTTGACTAGTCAACCCGACCTCCCCATTTCCTTTTTCATTTCATTTCCATTTTCATTTAATACTTTCCAAATTTCTCTCAATCTTCATTTCAAAGATTCATCATCTAAATCACATCTAGCAAGCTTCAATCAAAACAAATTACATATTTGGAATCCTTGCAACTTCTTCTTCGATTCCATACCGATTTCATCAAGTTTGGGTAACTTTCTAAAATCACTAGATTTTGTGTTCTTGATGTTTTTAACTTATAAAGTTGTTAATTAGTGTCTATGGCTCAAGTCTAACATGATTATATGATTTATATGCTCGATCTCGTTGTTTGAAGTAACTAGCTTGAATATGAACTTTAGTGTGTTTGATTTGTTGATTTGGTTGCTTGAATGTTGTTAAATGATATAAGTACATGTATTAAATGTGTTCCTAGTATTAAATGTTTGATTTATATGCTTGATTACCTACAAAATGGCGTGTTTTATGTTTGCATTAAATGCCCGAATCTTAAATGTGCACTTGTAAAATTTGAAGCATTAAATGTGTGCATTGATTGATCATTTGATTTGAAAAGTCGGTTATTGCAAATAATGTTTTTGGTTGGTGAAATGTATTTAGTTGTGTTCTTTGTCAAATTACCTTTCTAACGATATAAGATACGAGTTCTAAGTGTTTACGGTTTGTGTTTTATGTTTGTTTGAATTTTGGGTTGGGACTTAGACAATTGAGACTGACCAGGTACCAGCACCCGTAATTCGCCGCGGCGCGACAATAGGCGTAGTTTGATTCTGACCTACATGGTCAAAATATGAAAAATGTTTGGCACGCTATGGACCTCCGATTCACATGTAACTTGTTCTAACATGCTTATATATGAATAAAAACCTCAGAAAAATAGTTCGGGACCCGACCCGAACGTGTTGACTTTTTCGTTGACTTTGACCGACCAAAGTTGACTTTTTAATCAAACTTAACTAAATGTTTGTGCAATCATTCTAACATGCTTTTATACTTGTACCTTACATGAAACATGACAATTTGATTCACATGCTATTATGATCGAGTCTTAACGAGCCATAGGACTACTTGAACACTTTGACCTATCGTGTTTACCGTTATTGATACAACCTATTTGTTTAGGTCAAGACTAGCATTCGTTCTTGCACACGTATACTTGTTGAAGTACTTTTACATACGTGCACTCAAGGTGAGATCATAGTCCCACTTTTACTCTTTTGAACTTACATTTGGGATGAGAAAACATAAACGTTTCTTTTTACTAAGTGAACACAAGTACGGGAAAACAAACATTCTACATACGAGTTTGAACAAAAATCCTCAATTCGATTATCATTAGTTACACTTGCCGGGTGTAAGCGAGAACTTATGTTATATGGCCATATGGGTTTGACAAACCCTCATTCAAATGGTTCGCTACCGTTTACGAATGAAATATATTTTCGAGAAACAGTGTATGTTCTAACACTATTGTGATGAGGTTCTATGGAAGGAATGTTAAGCATTGATAATTGGGTGCTCGTGAAACAAACTTTTGGAATGTATTACTATTATATCAATGTTACAAATCTTGTGGTTCACTTGTACTTACTTACTTAAACCTATGATTTCACCAACGTTTTCGTTGACAGATTTCTATATTTTTCTCAGGTCCTTGAACATTTTGTGATACATGCTTCCGCTCATTTCTTTTGATACTTGCTTGGATGTCGAGTATATACATGCATACATGGAGCATCTTTTGACTACTTTTAAATCGTGTCGCATAGATTTCAATTGTACTTATAACTTTGTAACGTAACTTTTGGATGAACGATTATTGTAAACTTGGGAACAAATCTTATCTTTTGAAATGAATGTGACATATTTTTCGGTCAAACGTTATTTTAAAGACTTATGACCATGTAATGGGACCTAAGTAGTCGGCGTCGTCAAACATGATTTGGTCGGGTCGCTATAGATGGTATCAGAGCGTTGGTTGTAGGGATTTAGAGTTCATTGGTGTCAACCCCTAGTCATAGGGTACATTAGTGAGTCTAGACTACAACCGGCATATAGACTTGAAGTAGGAATTACTTGACTACTTGTGCATTTATACTCAAACGTTTCTACTCACATCTACTCTTTGTTCATCTTAATATCACGTTGTTAAATTTGATTGACACGCCACCTTGACTATATGAAATGATGTCGAATGCACATATGAATCAGGGTAATATAATTTCCGGGATTATATTACGGTGACTCATATGAACGTTTCGACATTGTGGTATAAAGAATTTAAGGCGAGTCAAGGAAAATTTTTCTCTCTATCCTTATCCCATATCATGATTAGTATTATTGAAAATACTAATCAACGGTATTCTTGTGTTTTGAAGGAACAATGCCTCCTCGTCGTGTGCCACGCCATGAGACTCCCGAACAAGCCCTTCAACGGATGATAGCCACCGCCGTGGATGCGGCCATGGCCGGTCACTCCTCCAACAACAACAATAACAACAACCACAACAACAACAATCAAGGAGCCGGTAACTCAAGCGAGGGATGCTCCTATAAAGCTTTCATGGGGTGCAAACCTCATACTTTTGATGGGACCGGGGGACCGGTTACTTTCACTCGATGGTTCGAACAAACGGAGGCCGTATTTAGCATAAGCGGTTGTCGGGACCAAGATAAGGTCAAATACTCCACTCACACTTTCGCCGGTGTCGCCCTCACATGGTGGAACACCTATGTACAATCGGTGGGTACCGATGAAGCTCACGCCCTCTCTTGGGCCGACCTAAGGGAAAAGATGATCGTCGAATATTTCCCTCGTGAAGAAACCCGAAGGCTCGAACAATAGCTAAGAACTTTGAAGGCGGTCGGAAACGATCTCAAGGCTTATAATCAACGATTTTCCGAACTAGCCTTGATGTGCCCAAACCTTGTGAACCCCGAAGCTTTAAGGGTTGAACTTTACATGGATGGTCTCCCAAAGAGCATCAAACACGGGGTAATGTCATCCAAACCCACTAATCATCAAGAAGCTTTGAACATGGCCCGCAAGTTGATAGAAACGGTGGACGAAATTGTAGTGCCGGCACCTAAAGCCGAGGATAAGTCGGGTAACAACAAAAGAAAATGGGAAACCCCCCAATCAAGCAACAACAACTTTGCCAAGAAGCCTTACACCTCCGACGGCAAGAAAGGTTATGCCGGAAACCTACCTCTTTGCAACAAATGCAACAAGCACCACTTTGGTGAATGTGGCAAGCTAATTTGCGATCGGTGCCAAAGAGTTGGTCATAAGGCCAATGAATGTAAAAGTGTCGCCCCCATCGCTCGAAAGGGGCCCAACGCACCAAAAACGGGCACTTGTTACGAATGTGGCCAAACGGGCCATTATAGATATGCATGCCCGAAGAAGAAAGATAACCCCAATACGCGCGGCCGAGCTTTCAACATCAACACCAAGGAAGCCCGAGATGACAATGAATTAGTCACGGGTACGTTTCTCCTCAACAACACTTATGTTACTTGTTTATTCGATTCGGGTGCCGATAAGAGTTTTGTATCCAATACTTTGACTCATTCTTTTAGCACTCCACCACTTCCACTAGATACCACTTATAACATTGAAGTGGCCAACGAGAAACTATTGAGTGCCGACACATATTACCGGGGGTGTACGTTAAATATTTTGGGTAATGAGTTTGAAATTGACTTGATACCCATGGAACTAGGAAGCTTCGATGTAATAATCGGTATGAATTGGCTAGCCAAAACGAAATCTCACATTCTTTGTGATCTTAACACAATCCGAATTCCTATCGAGAATGGTGAACCCTTGATTGTTTATGGCGATAAGAGTTGCACCGGTCTCAACCTCGTTTCGTGCATTAAAGTTAGAAAACTACTCCGTAAGGGTTGTTTTGTGATCCTTGCTCACGTTAAGAAAGTCGAGTCCGATGAGAAGCACATCGATGATGTGCCAATTGTTAGCGACTATTCCGATGTATTTCCCGACGAATTGTCGGGTCTTCCACCTCATCGACCGGTTGAATTCCAAATCGATCTTATTCCGGGAGCCGCACCCGTAGCACGTGCACCATATAGACTCGCTCCATCCAAAATGCAAGAATTGCAAAGTCAAATCCAAGAACTACTTGATCGTGGTTTTATCCAACCTAGCCATTCACCTTGGGGCGCTTCGATTTTGTTTGTTAAAAAGAAAGACGGATCCCTACGAATGTGCATTGATTATCGTGAACTAAACAAATTGACGGTTAAAAACCGATATCCTCTTCCTCGCATCGATGACCTCTTTGATCAACTACAAGGGTCTTGTGTATATTCAAAAATCGATCTCCGCTCTGGTTACATTCAATTAAGGGTTAAGGGGGAAGATGTCTCCAAAACCGCTTTCCGAACTCGTTATGGTAGTTATGAATTCCTTGTCATGCCGTTTGGTCTTACTAACTCACTGGCGGTGTTCGTGGATCTTATGAACCGCGTGTGCAAACCGTATCTTGACAAATTCGTTATCGTGTTCATCGATTATATTTTGGTTTATTCTAAAAGCGAAGAAGAACACGAGGAACACCTCCGACTTGTGCTTGAACTTTAAAGCAAGAACGACTCTATGCTAAATTCTCCAAGTGTGAATTTTGGTTGAAGGAAGTTCAATTTCTTGGTCATGTTGTAAGTGACCAAGGTATTAAAGTCAATCCATCAAAAATCGAAGCCATTAGTAAATGGGAGACTCCTACTACTCCTACTCACATTCGTCAATTTTTGGGTCTCGCCGGATACTACCGTAGATTCATCAAGGATTTCTCTTTGGTTGCTCGTCCTCTAACCGCGTTAACTCACAAGGGAAAGAAATTCATTTGGGTAACCGAACAAGAATCCGCATTTCAAATCTTGAAAACAAAGCTAACCACCGCTCCTATCTTGTCACTTCCCGAAGGCAATGACGATTTTGTTGTATATTGCGATGCCTCGAAACATGGTTTTGGGTGTGTATTGATGCAACGAAAGAAAGTCATTGCTTATGCCTCTAGACAATTGAAAATCCATGAACGGAACTATACGACACATGATCTCGAACTCGGAGCCGTTGTCTTTGCACTTAAAATGTGGAGACATTATCTTTATGGAACCAAAAGTACCATCTTCACCGATAACAAAAGCCTCCAACACATCTTCGATCAAAAGCAATTAAACATGAGACAACGACTGTGGATTGAAACTTTAAACGATTATGATTGTGAGCTTCGCTACCATCCCGGGAAGGTAAACGTAGTAGCCGATGCCTTAAGTCGAAAAGAAAGAGCGGTGCCACTTCGTGTCCGAGCTTTAAACATCACCATTCACACCAACCTCAATAGCCAAATTCGTGTAGCCCAAGATGAGGCTCTCAGGGATGAAAACGTTTCACACGAGCTCTTGAACATTCTCGTCTCTCGATTCGAAATTAGGGAGACCGGACTCCGATATTTTGCAGGAAGGATTTGGGTGCCTAGATATGGGGACCTACGAAGCCTTATTTTAGATGAAGCCCATAAGTCACGATACTCGATTCACCCCAGTTCCAATAAGATGTACCACGACCTCAAAGAACAATATTGGTGGCCGAACATTAAAAAGGACGTTGCTACTTATGTTGGAAAATGCCTAACTTGCTCCAAAGTCAAAGCCGAACATCAAAGACCGTCCGGACTACTTCAACAACCCGAAATCCCGCAATGGAAGTGGGAAAGAATAACGATGGACTTCATCACCAAGTTACCAAAGACAACGGGCGGTTATGATACCATTTGGGTTATTGTTGACCGACTCACCAAATCCGCGCACTTCCTAGCCATGAAGGAAACCGATAAAATGGAGAAACTTGCACAACTTTACATTAAGGAGATCGTAGCCCGACACGGTGTACCGTTATCGATTATCTCCGACCGAGATGGCCGTTTTGTTTCTAGATTTTGGCGTACTTTACAAGAAGTGTTGGGAACGCGTTTAGACATGAGCACCGCATACCATCCACAAACCGACGGACACAGCGAACGCACAATTCAAACCTTGGAAGACATGCTACGAGCTTGTGTTGTCGACTTTGGAAAAGCTTAGGATAAGCACTTGCCTCTCGCTGAATTCTCCTACAATAATAATTATCACGCGAGTATTAACGCAGCACCATTCGAAGCTTTATATGGCCGAAAATGTCGTTCACCTCTTTGTTGGGCCGAAGTAGGCGACACACAAATCACCGGACCCGAACTCATTCACGAAACCACCGAGAAAATCGTTCAAATCCGAGATAGACTTAGGACGGCCCGAAGTCGTCAAAAGAGCTACACCGACAAACGATGCAACGACCTCGAATTTCAAGTCGGTGACCGAGTAATGTTAAAAGTCGCACCTTGGAAAGGTGTAATCCGTTTTGGGAAACACGGGAAGTTAAATCCGCGGTATATTGGTCCTTTCGAAATCTTGGAGCGTATTGGAACCGTTGCTTATCGTTTAGATCTTCCACCTCAATTGAGCTCCGTTCATCCTACCTTCTATGTATCTAACTTGAAAAAGTGTCTTGCCAAACCCGATATCGTCATCCCTCTCAAGGAACTTACTATTGATGACAAACTTCATTTTGTGGAGGAACCGGTTGAAATTGTGGACACCTCCGTCAAGACTTTGAAACAAAGACGAATTCCGATTGTCAAGGTCCGTTGAAACGCCAAAAGGGGACCCGAGTTTACTTGGTAAAGGGAAGATCAAATGCAAAGGAAATACCCTCACTTATTCCCGATTTTGGAAACGCAAGATTTCGAGGAAGAAACAACAACTACTACGCCTACTTAAATTTTGGGACGAAATTTCTTTTAAGGAGTAGGTAATGTAACATCCCGCCTTTTTCCGTTTGAATTTCCGTTTATTTATTTTAAGTCCGTTATATGATTATAACATCTTCCGTTAATACGCGTTTTAAAACATCTTGTTTAGGTAACTCACGCACCCGCAACCGAACTTGAGGGACTAATTTTGCCTAGGTGCCAAAGAGGTGACTAGCTTTGACTAGTCAACCCCACCTCCCCATTTCCTTTTTCATTTCATTTCCATTTTCATTTAATACTTTCCAAATTTCTCTCAATCTTCATTTCAAAGATTCATCATCTAAATCACATCTAGAAAGCTTCAATCAAAACAAATTACATATTTAGAATCCTTGCAACTTCCTATTCGATTCCATACCGATTTCATCAAGTATGGGTAACTTTATAAAATCACTAGATTTTGTGTTCTTGATATTTTTAACTTATAAAGTTGTTAATTAGTGTCTATGGCTCAAGTCCAACATGATTATATGATTTATATGCTCGATCTCGTTGTTTGAAGTAACTAGCTTGAATATGAACTTTGGTGTGTTTGATTTGATGATTTGGTTGCTTGAATGTTGTTAAATGATATAAGTACATGTATTAAATGTGTTCCTAGTATCACTAGCTTCAATTTGATGTGTAGGTTGCTTGAGAAAACTCCATAAACTTGATTAGTGATTTTGGTGAATTTGGATTAAGGTTTGATAAGCTTGAAATGATTATTTGATGCATTAAATGCCATGAATTATTGTTAGTAAGTAGTTAGTTGTATTGTATGCTTGATTACCTACAAAACGGCGTGTTTTATGTATGCATTAAATGCCCGAATCTTAAATGTACACTTGTAAAATTTGAAGCATTAAATGTGTGCATTGATTGATCATTTGATTTGAAAAGTCGGTTATTGCAAATAATGTTTTTGGTTGGTGAAATGTATTTAGTTGTGTTCTTTGTCAAATTACCTTTCTAACGATATAAGATACGAGTTCTAAGTGTTTACGGTTTGTGTTTTATGTTTGTTTGAATTTTGGGTTGGGACTTAGACAATTGAGACTGACCAGGTACCAGCACCCGTTATTCGCCGCGGCGCGGCCAGCCTTTGTCGCGGCGCGACAATAGGCGTAGTTTGATTCTGACCTACATGGTCAAAATATGAAAAATGTTTGGCACGCTATGGACCTCCGATTCACATGTAACTTGTTCTAACATGCTTATATATGAATAAAAACCTCAGAAAAATAGTTCGGGACCCGACCCGAACCTGTTGACTTTTTCATTGACTTTGACCGACCAAAGTTGACTTTTAATCAAACTTAACTAAATGTTTGTGCAATCATTCTAACATGCTTTTATACTTGTACCTTACATGAAACATGACAATTTGATTCACATGCTATTATGATCGAGTCTTAACGAGCCATAGGACTACTTGAACACTTTGACCTATCGTGTTTACCGTTATTGATACAACCTATTTGTTTAGGTCAAGACTAGCATTCGTTCTTGCACACGTATACTTGTTGAAGTACTTTTACATACGTGCACTCAAGGTGAGATCATAGTCCCACTTTTACTCTTTTGAACTTACATTTGGGATGAGAAAACATAAACGTTTCTTTTTACTAAGTGAACACAAGTACGGGAAAACAAACATTCTACATACGAGTTTGAACAAAAATCCTCAATTCGATTATCATTAGTTACACTTGCCGGGTGTAAGCGAGAACTTATGTTATATGGTCATATGGGTTTGACAAACCCTCATTCAAACAGTTCGCTACCGTTTACGAATGAAATATATTTTCGAGAAACAGTGTATGTTCTAACACTATTGTGATGGGGTTCTATGGAAGGAATGTTAAGCATTGATAATTGGGTGCTCGTGAAACAAACTTTTGGAATGTATTACTATTATATCAATGTTACAAATCTTGTGGTTCACTTGTACTTACTTACTTAAACCTATGATTTCACCAACGTTTTCGTTGACAGATTTCTATGTTTTTCTCAGGTCCTTGAACGTTTTGTGATACATGCTTCCACTCATTTCTTTTGATACTTGCTTGGATGTCGAGTATATACATGCATACATGGAGCATCTTTTGACTACTTTTAAATCGTGTCGCATAGATTTCAATTGTACTTATAACTTTGTAACGTAACTTTTGGATGAACGATTCTTTTAAACTTGGGAACAAATCTTATCTTTTGAAATGAATGTGACATATTTTTTGGTCAAACGTTATTTTAAAGACTTATGACCATGTAATGGGACCTAAGTAGTCGGCGCCGTCAAACATGATTTGGTCGGGTTGCTACAGATGGTATCAGAGCATTGGTTGTAGGGATTTAGAGTTCATTAGTGTCAACCCCTAGTCATAGGGTACATTAGTGAGTCTAGACTACAACCGGCATATAGACTTGAAGTAGGAATTACTTGACTACTTGTGCATTTATACTCGAACGTTTCTACTCACATATACTCTTTGTTCATCTTAATATCACGTTGTTAAATTTGATTGACACGCCACCTTGACTATATGAAATGATGTCGGATGCACATATGAATCAGGGTAATATAATTTCCGGGATTATATTACGGTGACTCATATGAACGTTCCGACATTGTGGCATAAAGAATTTAAGGCAAGTCAAGGAAAATTTTTCTCTCTATCCTTATCCCATATCATGATTAGTATTATTGAAAATACTAATCAACGGTATTCTTGTGTTTTGAAGGAAAAATGCCTCCTCGTCGTGTGCCACGCCATGAGACTCCCGAACAAGCCCTTCAACGGATGATAGCCACCGCCGTGGATGCGGCCATGGCCGGTCACTCCTCCAACAACAACAATAACAACAACCACAACAACAACAATCAAGGAGCCGGTAACTCAAGCGAGGGATGCTCCTATAAAGCTTTCATGGGGTGCAAACCTCATACTTTTGATGGGACCGGGGGACCGGTTACTTTCACTCAATGGTTCGAACAAACGGAGGCCGTCTTTAGCATAAGCGGTTGTCGGGACCAAGATAAGGTCAAATACTCCACTCACACTTTCGCCGGTGTCGCCCTCACATGGTGGAATACCTATGTATAATCGGTGGGTACCGATGAAGCTCACGCCCTCTCTTGGGCCGAACTAAGGGAAAAGATGATCGTCGAATATTTCCCTCGTGAAGAAACCCGAAGGCTCGAACAATAGCTAAGAACTTTGAAGGCGGTCGGAAACGATCTCAAGGCTTATAATCAACGATTTTCCGAACTAGCCTTGATGTGCTCAAACCTTGTGAACCCCGAAGCTTTAAGGGTTGAACTTTACATGGATGGTCTCCCAAAGAGCATCAAACACGGGGTAATGTCATCCAAACCCACTAATCATCAAGAAGCTTTGAACATGGCCCGCAAGTTGATAGAAACGGTGGACGAAATTGTAGTGCCGGCACCTAAAGCCGAGGATAAGTCGGGTAACAACAAAAGAAAATGGGAAACCCCCCAATCAAGCAACAACAACTTTGCCAAGAAGCCTTACACCTCCGACGGCAAGAAAGGTTATGCCGGAAACCTACCTCTTTGCAACAAATGCAACAAGCACCACTTTGGTGAATGTGGCAAGCTAATTTGCCATCGGTGCCAAGGAGTTGGTCATAAGGCCAACGAATGTAAAAGTGTCACCCCTATCGCTCGAAAGGGGCCCAATGCACCAAAAACGGGCACTTGTTACGAATGTGGCCAAACGGTCCATTAGAGAAATGCATGCCCAAAGAAGAAAGATAACCCCAATACGCGCGGCCGAGCTTTCAACATCAACACCGAGGAACCCTGAGATGACAATGAATTAGTCATGGGTACGTTTCTCCTCAACAACACTTATGTTACTTGTTTATTCGATTCGGATGCCGATAAGAGTTTTGTATCCAAGACTTTGACTCATTCTTTTAGCACTCCACCACTTCCACTAGATACCACTTATACCATTGAAGTGTCCAACGAGAAACTATTGAGTGCCGACACATATTACCGGGGGTGTACGTTAAACATTTTGGGTAATGAGTTTGAAATTGACTTGATACCCATAGAACTAGGAAGCTTTGATGTAATAATCGGTATGAATTTGCTAGCCAAAACGAAATCTCACATCCTTTGTGATCTTAATGCAATCCGAATTCCTATCGAGAATGGTGAACCCTTGATTGTTTATGGCGATAAGAGTTGCACCGGACACAACCTCGTTTCGTGCATTAAAGTTAGAAAACTACTCCGTAAGGGTTGTTTTACGATCCTTGCTCACGTTAAGAAAGTCGAGTCCGATGAGAAGCACATCGATGATGTGCCAATTGTTAGCGACTATTCCGATGTATTTCCCGACGAATTGCCGGGTCTTCCACCTCATCGACCGGTTGAATTCTAAATCGATCTTATTCCGGGAGCCGCACCCGTAGCACGTGCACCATATATACTCGCTCCATCTGAAATGCAAGAATTGAAAAGTCAAATCCAAGAACTACTTGATCGTGGTTTTATCCAACCTAGCCATTCACCTTGGGGCGCTCCGATTTTGTTTGTTAAAAAGAAAGACGGATCCCTACGAATGTGCATTGATTATCGTGAACTAAACAAATTGACGGTTAAAAACCGATATCCTCTTCCTCGCATCGATGACCTCTTTGATCAACTACAAGGGTCTTGTGTATATTCGAAAATCGATCTCCGCTCGGGTTATCATCAATTAAGGGTTAAGGGGGAAGATGTCTCCAAAACCGCTTTCCGAACTCGTTATGGTAGTTATGAATTCCTTGTCATGCCGTTTGATCTCACTAACTCACCGGCGGTGTTCGTGGATCTTATGAACCGAGTGTGCAAACCGTATCTTGACAAATTCGTTATCGTGTTCATCGATTATATTTTGGTTTATTCTAAAAGCGAAGAAGAACACGAGGAACACCTCCGACTTGTGCTTGAACATTAAAGCAAGAACGACTCTATGCCAAATTCTCTAAGTGTGAATTTTAGTTGAAGGAAGTTCAATTTCTTGGTCATGTTGTAAGTGACCAAGGTATTAAAGTTGATCCATCAAAAATCGAAGCCATTAGTAAATGGGAGACTCCTACTACTCCTACTCACATTCGTCAATTTTTGGGTCTCGCCGGATACTACCATAGATTCATCAAGGATTTCTCTTTGGTTGCTCGTCCTCTAACCGCGTTAACTCACAAGGGAAAGAAATTCATTTGGGCAACCGAACAAGAATCCGCATTTCAAATCTTGAAAACAAAGCTAACCACCGCTCCTATCTTGTCACTTCCCGAAGGCAATGACGATTTTGTTGTATATTGCGATGCCTCGAAACATGGTTTTGGGTGTGTATTGATGCAACGAAAGAAAGTCATTGCTTATGCCTCTCGACAATTGAAAATCCATGAACGGAACTATACGACACATGATCTCGAACTCGGAGCCGTTGTCTTCGCACTTAAAATGTGGAGACATTATCTTTATGGAACCAAAAGTACCATCTTCACCGATCACAAAAGCCTCCAACACATCTTCGATCAAAAGCAATTAAACATGAGACAACGACGGTGGATTGAAACTTTAAACGATTATGATTGTAAGCTTCGTTACCATCCCGGGAAGGCAAACGTAGTAGCCGATGCCTTAAGTCGAAAAGAAAGAGCGGTGCCTCTTCGTGTCCGAGCTTTAAACATCACCATTCACACCAACCTCAATAGCCAAATTCGTGTAGCCCAAGATGAGGCTCTCAGGGATGAAAACGTTTCACACGAGCTCTTGAACATTCTCGTCTCTCGATTCGAAATTAGGGAGACCGAACTCCGATATTTCGCCGGAAGGATTTGGGTGCCTAGATATGGGGACCTACGGAGCCTTATTTTAGATGAAGCCCATAAGTCACGATACTCGATTCACCCCGGTTCCAATAAGATGTACCACGACCTCAAAGAACAATATTGGTGGCCGAACATTAAAAAGGACGTTGCTACTTATGTTGGAAATGGCCTAACTTGCTCCAAAGTCAAAGCCGAACATCAAAGACCGTCCGGACTACTTCAACAACCCGAAATCCCGCAATGGAAGTGGGAAAGAATAATGATGGACTTCATCACCAAGTTACCAAAGACAACGGGCGGTTATGATACCATTTGGGTTATTGTTGACCGACTCACCAAATCCGCGCACTTCCTAGCTATGAAGGAAACCGATAAAATGGAGAAACTTGCACAACTTTACATTAAGGAGATCGTAGCCCGACACGGTGTACCGTTATCGATTATCTCCGACCGAGATGGCCGTTTTGTTTCTAGATTTTGGCGTACTTTACAAGAAGTGTTGGGAACGCGTTTAGACATGAGCACCGCATACCATCCACAAACTGACGGACACAGCGAACGCACAATTCAAACCTTGGAAGACATGCTACGAGCTTAAGTTATCGACTTTGGAAAAGCTTGGGATAAGCACTTGCCTCTGGCCGAATTCTCCTACAATAATAGTTATCATGCGAGTATTAACGCCGCACCATTCGAAGCTTTATATGGCCGAAAATGTCGTTCACCTCTTTGTTGGGCCGAAGTAGGCGATACACAAATCACCGGACCCGAACTCATTCACGAAACCACCGAGAAAATCATTCAAATCCGAGATAGGCTTAGGACGGCCCGAAGTCGTCAAAAGAGCTACACTGACAAACGACGCAACGACCTCGAATTTCAAGTCGGTGACTAAGTAATGTTAAAAGTCGCACCTTGGAAAGGTGTAATCCGTTTTGGGAAACACGGGAAGTTAAATCCGCGGTATATTGGTCCTTTCGAAATCTTGGAGCGTATTGGAACCGTTGCTTATCGTTTAGATCTTCCACCTCAATTGAGCTCCGTTCATCCTACCTTCCATGTATCTAACTTGAAAAAGTGTCTTGCCGAACCCGATATCGTCATCCCTCTCGAGGAACTTACTATTGATGACAAACTTCATTTTATGGAGGAACCGGTTGAAATTGTGGACACCTCCGTCAAGACTTTGAAACAAATCCAAATTCCGATTGTCAAGGTCCGTTGAAACGCCAAAAGGGGACCCGAGTTTACTTGGTAAAGGCAAGATCAAATGCAAAGGAAATACCCTCACTTATTCCCGATTTCGGAAACGCAAGATTTCGAGGAAGAAACAACGACTACTACGCCTACTTAAATTTCGGGACGAAATTTCTTTTAAGGAGTAGGTAATGTAACATCCCGCCTTTTTCCGTTTGAATTTCTGTTTATTTATTTTAAGTCCGTTATATGATTATAACATCTTCCGTTAATACGCATTTTAAAACATCTTGTTTAGGTAACTCACGCACCCGCAACCGAACTTGAGGGACTAATTTTGCCAAGGTGCCAAAGAGGTGACTAGTTTTGACTAGTCAACCCCACCTCCCCATTTCCTTTTTCATTTCATTTCCATTTTCATTTAATACTTTCCAAATTTTTTTCAATCTTCATTTCAAAGATTCATCATCTAAATCACATCTAGCAAGCTTCAATCAAAACAAATTACATATTTGGAATCCTTGCAACTTCCTCTTCGATTCCATACTGAATTCATCAAGTTTGGGTAACTTTCTAAAATCACTAGATTTTGTGTTCTTGATGTTTTTAACTTATAAAGTTGTTAATTAGTGTCTATGGCTCAAGTCTAACATGATTATATGATTTATATGCTCGATCTCGTTGTTTGAAGTAACTAGCTTGAATATGAACTTTGGTGTGTTTGATTTGATGATTTGGTTGCTTGAATGTTGTTAAATGATATAAGTACATGTATTAAATGTGTTCCTAGTATCACTAGCTTCAATTTGATGTGTAGGTTGCTTGAGAAAACTCCATAAACTTGATTAGTGATTTTGGTGAATTTGGGTTAGGGTTTGATAAGCTTGAAATGAATATTTGATGCATTAAATGCCATGAATTATTGTTAGTAAGTAGTTAGTTGTATTGTATGCTTGATTACCTACAAAACGGCGTGTTTTATGCATGCATTAAATGCCCGAATCTTAAATGTGCACTTGTAAAATTTGAAGCATTAAATGTGTGCATTGATTGATCATTTGATTTGAAAAGTCGGTTATTGCAAATAATGTTTTTGGTTGGTGAAATGTATTTAGTTGTGTTCTTTGTCAAATTACCTTTCTAACGATATAAGATACTAGTTCTAAGTGTTTACGGTTTGTGTTTTATGTTTGTTTGAATTTTGGGTTGGGACTTAGACAATTGAGACTGACCAGGTACCAGCACCCGTTATTCGCCGCGGCGCGGCCAGCCTTTGTCGCGGCGCGACAATAGGCGTAGTTTGATTCTGACCTACATGGTCAAAATATGAAAAATGTTTGGCACGCTATGGACCTCCGATTCACATGTAACTTGTTCTAACATGCTTATATATGAATAAAAACCTCAGAAAAATAGTTCGGGACCCGACCCGAACGTGTTGACTTTTTCTTGACTTTGACGTACCAAAGTTGACTTTTAATCAAACTTAACTAAATGTTTGTGCAATCATTCTAACACGCTTTTATACTTGTACCTTACATGAAACATGACAATTTGATTCACATGCTATTATGATCGAGTCTTAACGAGCCATAGGACTACTTGAACACTTTGACCTATCGCGTTTACCGTTATTGATACAACCTATTTGTTTAGGTCAAGACTAGCATTGGTTCTTGCACACGTATACTTGTTGAAGTACTTTTACATACGTGCACTCAAGGTGAGATCATAGTCCCACTTTTACTCTTTTGAACTTACATTTGGGATGAGAAAACATAAACGTTTCTTTTTACTAAGTGAACACAAGTACGGGAAAACAAACATTCTACATACGAGTTTGAACAAAAATCCTCAATTCGATTATCATTAGTTACACTTTCCGGGTGTAAGAGAGAACTTATGTTATATGGCCATATGGGTTTGACAAACCCTCATTCAAACGGTTCGCTACCGTTTACGAATGAAATATATTTTCGAGAAACAGTGTATGTTCTAACACTATTGTGATGGGGTTCTATGGAAGGAATGTTAAGCATTGATAATTGGGTGCTCGTGAAACAAACTTTTGGAATGTATTACTATTATATCAATGTTACAAATCTTGTGGTTCACTTGTACTTACTTACTTAAACCTATGATTTCACCAACTTTTTCGTTGACAGATTTCTATGTTTTTCTCAGGTCCTTGAACGTTTTGTGATACATGCTTCCGCTCATTTCTTTTGATACTTGCTTGGATGTCGAGTATACACATGCATACATGGAGCATCTTTTGACTACTTTTAAATTGTGTCGCATAGATTTCAATTGTACTTATAACTTTGTAACGTAAATTTTGGATGAACGATTCTTGTAAACATGGGAACAAATCTTATCTTTTGAAATGAATGCGACATATTTTTCGGTCAAACGTTATTTTAAAGACTTATGACCATGTAATGGGATCTAAGTAGTCGGCGCCGTCAAACATGATTTGGTCGGGTCGCTACACGAACCAATGCCCTGATAATCTCACTACTGCTCGCAATGCAGCTCCTAATTTTGATGCAAATCTTGCTGATGCATTTTAGGCACAATGCAATGCTTCTGACTGGTTTGTTGATACGGGTGCCTCATCCCACGTGACACCGTTGACTTCTCAACTTGATGTCACGGCTCCTTATAATGGTAATCAATATGTCACTTTTGCTAATGGTTATAATTCTTCTATAAGCCATGTTGGTCAAACTAAGCTTTCCCCACATATTTCTTTGCTTGACATTATTGTTGTTCCTAATCTTAAAAAGAACTTACTTTCTGTTAGTAAACTCACACAGGATAATCAAGTTGATGTGTTATTTTCTAACCCTTTGTTCTTTATTCAGAATCGTCAAACCAAAGAACCTCTAGCTCAAGGAAGACGTAGAAATGGTTTATATATACTTGAGAAGAGTCAACATGCTTTTTTGGCCAAGCTATCTTCAAAACGTCTCAAAGCTTCTTTTGAATTTTGGCATAGTCGATTAGGTCATGTATCTAATGACATTATTTCTATTTTAAATAAGTTGGGTTGTTTATCTGTTACTTCTTTGTTACTGAACCCACATTTATGTTCTTCTTGTCAGTTATCTAAAAGTAAACGTTTGCCATTTGATTTAAATTTAAAACGTTCTTTACATGTTTTGGATCTTGTTCATTGTGACTTGTGGGGACCTTCACCTGTTTTATCTGTTGATGGTTTTAAGTATTATGTTATTTTTATTGATGATTATTCTAGATTTACATGGTTTTATCCCATGAAAGCAAAGTCCGACTTCTTCAACATTTTTTCGGCTTTTATTGCATTAGTGCAACCGCAATTTTCATGTAAACTGAAGACATTTCAATCTGATGGTGGTACCGAGTTTATTAATAGTTCGGTGCGTACTTTGCTAGCCAATAATGGCACACATCATCGTATTTCATGTCCGTATACTCCTTAACAAAACGGACGTGCTGAGCGTAAGCATCGGCACCTCACCGAGACTGGCTTAGCCATGATGTTTAATGCACATGTTCCTACTGCATATTGGTCACATGCTTTTAGCTCAGCAGCCTTTATTATCAACAGGCTACCCACCTCAGTACTTGGTAACAAAACACCATATGCGTTACTCTTTGCTGCTCAGCCGAATTATGCTACTTTTCGGGTGTTTGGGTGTTGTGTTTATCCGTACCTTAGAGATTATTCATCTCATAAGCTAGCTACTCGGAGCACTCCTTGTGTATTTATTGGTTATAGCTCGCAATACAAAGGATATAGGTGCCTTGATTTGTCTACACAACGCATCTATACTACTCGGCATGCACAATTTGATGAGTCCGTCTTTCCTTTTAAAAGACAATCTTCACCGGTTAACTCACCTTTGCCGCCTTTGTTCACCTATGCAAAAAGTAATAATATGGATATATAGTAAAATAAAATCAGCACACATATTAGTAAAAATAAATATAGATCAAAACTTAAGTGGTCTAGTGGTACCATAACATTTTCAACTCAAGTGGTCTAGATCAAAACTTATGCAAAAAGTAATAATATAGATATATAGTAAAATAAAATCAGCACACACATCAGATGAACGTCTATATATATAACTCAAGTGGTCTAGTGGTACCTTAACATTTTCAACTTCAACCGTTTTATCAACAAACAAGATATGTGTCCCCTTTTTCTCATCTGCAGGTGATCAAATATTATCAAAAAAGGTCTTCTCATATTCTGTTAGAACCTTATTTTGTTAATAAAAGTTCATAGTGCTCAATACAAATTAAGAAATCCCAACAATTACAAAGTTCATATAGGTTAATATTAAACAGTAACCTTTTAAAATTTGGCTATTTCCATCAACAATAACAACAACAACAACTTAACAAATGCGGACATATGCAACAAATCCAAATCGACTCCTAATCAATAGTATCAAAATAAATAGAATAAAAAAATCAAAACTGATTATACCCGCGTACAATACCAATAAGCCATATTAACTGCTTGAAATCCAAACCGCATGTTAAAATTAACGAAACGGAGATCTGTATGCCAACCAAATCGAAATCGGATAAAAAAACATTCGTTCTACCCATACGTATGTAAATTGTCCAATATATAAGTATGTAAATTGTCCAATATATAAGTATAAGGAAAAACAGACCGTTAAATCATGCAACTGCCTTGCAACTTCACTGCAAACTTCATTACCCATACAATAGAAAACATCCTTCTGGTATTTTTAAGAAACCGTTGGCAATTAAAAAAAAAAAAAAATACACATTCTCTATTCATTCTATTCATTGGAGTAGTTTATAGTGGTTCTTATTTACTTTAACCCAAACATTTTTTTTAGACGGTTTTCTCTTACCAGATACATATTCATTTGGCAATAAGAACTCACTGAATAATGTTGAGTTCATTATGCTATTTTTTTCTCAATTTATTTCAGGTTTAATCTAATTCACACCACGCTGAGTTAGAAATCTGACAAAAATGAAGGAATGCATTCAAAACTTAATAACTGTTCCCACAACAAGCACATGTATGATTTTAAACAAATGAACGAACATTTTTGACTTTTCTCATATTTTAAAGTTCATTATATACTATCCAGTTAAATAATAATGTTACGTACAATTCTGTAAATTTATTGATCCATTACAATAAGTTTCATTGCAAAATTCCGTGAATTAGCGGGTTATATATATATATATATATATATATATATATATATATATATATATATATATATATATATATATATATATATATATATATATATATATAGGGGCAGGATCAATGGGGAAGTAACCAATCGGGGGAAGCGGGGGGAAGCAAAAAAAAAAAAATTCGTTTTTTTTTTAATTTTTTTTTTCCGGCATCAAGATCACACGAAAATATGAACATTTAGAAGAGACACTTCGTGATGAATGTTATTATTTAGGCGGAAAAACGATCAACAAAAACAACATTCAAGATAATATTGTTCGTGAAGAATATGAACGTTTTTTTTCATGTTTTATGAAGTAAAATTTAGCCCGATTTAGAGTTTAGGGTTAAGGGTTTAGGGTTTGGTGTTTTGGGTTTATTCCATAAACCCAAAACACCAAACCCTAAACCCTAAACTCTAAACTCTAAACCGTTCGTGTAGAAAACTCAATCTAAATCCTAAATCTGAACCCTAAATCTAAACCCTAAACCCTAAATTTCTAAACCCTAATATCTAAACCCTAATATCTAAACCCCAATAGCTAAAACCTCAAAATACGCTCGAAAAACACGATAATTGTTATATATTACTTCTTCGAGCGTTTTCCCGCCAAAATAAAAACATTTATCACAAAGTGTCTCTACTAAATGTTCATATTTTCATCTCATCTATAATGTTCATGAACAAAGTTTTTTCAAAAAACGAAGAAAAAAAAAATTGCTTCCCCCCGCTTCCTCTCGAATGGTTACTTCCCTCTTGATCCTACCACTATATATATATATATATATATATATATATATATATATATATATATATATATATATATATATATATATATATATATATATATATATATATATATATATATATATATATATATATATATATATATATATATAATGAAGGGATTCAAAAAGAACTAAGGGTGGAAGAGAACACATAGAACCCACATATTGAGCTCAATCTGCACATAGATTGACCTCAATCTGCACACAGATTGAGTCAATATGTACACAGATTGACCTCAATCTTCACACAGATTGAGTTTAGTCTGTGGGTCCTCTGAGTTCTCTCCTACGCTTGGTTGTCTCTGGATCCTCACCCTATATATATATATATATATATATATATATATATATATATATATATATACATACATACATACTATATTTTTGAGCCCGTGCGTTGTACGGGTGTGTAAAAAATCGTGCATAAAATGCAATTTGCAGTTCATATTGGTATGTAAATAGCGATACCAAAAAAATAGGAAAATTATAAGAATTATTTAAGAGATCGTGGTATTGAAAAATTTTAAAATTCTTTTGAGTTGAAGAGACCTTGTTATTCACAAATTTTAATACTTTTTTTGAGTTTAAGATCCCGTGGTGTTGAAAAATTTTAAAAGTTGATTCGGGCGGTGTAGTAACTTAAAGTCTACAATTTTTTTATTTGTCACCAATAATATCTTTTTAATTATATATAAATGATATACTACGTAATATTTAGACAAAATATTAGTCCATTAAAAATTTGTGATGGAACGTGTCACATAAAACACGTTAGTAAAATCTAAATTATATTATTTTATAATTATTATACATAATTATATTTTAAATAAAAGTGTACCCCTCGAGTTTAATTTTAAAACAGTTGTTAGTTATTTCAGCAAAATAAGGGTTATCGGGAAAGTCGTCATGTATAATTAATATTATAATAGTTATATCTGCATGTTCATAAATATTTTAAGGAGTTAAACTGTAAATTCAATACACTTCCATTGCTAAAAAGAAATGCTCCGTTGGTAATGCATCGAAGCTCCGTGTCGAATATAATTTATTGCATTTAGTTCGTAAAATTATTTCAATTTCAACGGTGATGGCGGTGAAACATAACTTGCAGCGAACAAAAAGAATATCATTGTTAGATTTTTTCTAAAACTTTCAAGTTGTCATAAGTTGGAAATTAGTTTACAATATTCTAAATATCATCTTTATATTTTACTTTGAAAATAACTTTAGTGAAAAAATATAATAAGAGTACATTTATTTATGAAAATAAATATTTATTTTGAAAGAAACTAAATCGAATTGTGAAGAATTACTTAAACGGATAAAGTATAATAAAAAATTTCAATTGATTAGTTACATCATCCTTTTCACATAAGTTAGTTTTGTGAAAGAATAAAAAATAAAAGAGATTTCGACAAAAAGGGTAAATGTTAGATTGCATCGTACATGGATTTCATTATATCCTAATTTAATAAATTCATTAATTTCGAAAATTAAGGACTTAAAATTTTTTAGTTAAAGTTAATATAAATATCTTTAAATAACTAATAATAATAATTATATATATATATATATATATATATATATATATATATATATATATATATATATATATATATATATATATATATATATATATATATATATATATATAATAGAGGGATCAAATGAGAACTTTTTTTGTGTGAGAATCCTGAGAACTCCAAAATACCCCAAAATACACTGAAATTCGAGCAAAAAAAGTGGCCGGCGAGCAAAAAAGGGGAAAGTCGAGCAAAAAGGGGGAAGGACGAACAAAAAAAAAGGCGGCAGAACAAAAAAGGGGATAGTCGAACAAAATGTGTTCTACATTTTTGATAGTCGAACAAAAAAATGTAGAACACAGCGGTAGTCGAACAAAAAACCTGGTAGTCGAACAAAAATGTGTTCTACATCTTTGTAATTCGAATAAAAAAACAAAATAAAATAAAAAAAATTTGTTCGTCCGTGTTTTTAATTTTGCTCGACTTCACCTTTTTTTCCTCGTCCGTGCCCCTTTTTTGTTCATCCGTGTCCCTTTTTGTTCAAATTTCAGTGTATTTTTTAGTTCCTAGAGTTCTCACACTAATATGAACTGCAAATTACATTATATATATATATATATATATATATATATATATATATATATATATATATATATATATATATATATATATATATATATATATATATATATATATATATATATATATATATATAATTTTCAATCCCAAACTTCAAAAACTTTGTGTTTTATATAAATGTTATATATATATATATATATATATATATATATTAGAGGTGCAGAAAAATCAGTTTTTTCGGTTTTCAGTTTTTGAAAAATCAGTTTTTTTTTAATCAGTTTTTTGAAAAATCAGTTTTAGTTCAGTTTCGGTTTTTCCGAATCAGTTTGTTGTCGGTTTTAAATGTTCGGAATCGGTCTTTTCAGTTTTCAACCGGTTTTTACCGGTTCGATTTTTTTCGGTTTTATTTCGGATTCGAGTTCGGTTTTTTCCGGATCCGATTTTTAAATGGTTATTCTATTACCGGTTCGACTATTTTTTTAGATATCGATTTTTAACGAATTAATTTTATAACATATAAACAACTATAAATAACATAAACAACATAATCATATTATAACGCTTAACAACTATATATAATATAAATCAAGATAATCGTTAACTTTTATTCAATTCAAACCATACAATTATACAACAAAAAAATACTAATACGAATACATTTCGAGCGTCGGCATGGCCATCACCCGGAAACGTATTCGAGTACTTAAGTATATCAAGCTTCGGCATGGCCATCACCCGTTATACTTAAGTTTAGTAGTACTCGGTGTCGTCGTCGTTCAGTGATCCACTATATATACCGATTGATTCTGGATCAGCTAGTTCACATTCACCTTCAACTAATTCAGCACGCGGAGGTGATAGTCCTCTTTCAATTTCTTCATTAACAATAACTTCTTCAACATCGTTTAACATATGACCTTCCAAAGATACTTGATTTTGTATCCTATCCACAGCATCCAAATAATCTTTCAAACAAACACATACTTCAACGGCTTCGGGAGTTAGTCTTGACCTTCTTTCGGATATAATTAGACCACTAACGGAAAATGCCGATTCAGAAGCAACCATCGAAGCTTGGACAGATAGTAAGTCACGAGCCATAGCTGCTAAAATTGGATAGGTTGATTCTTTTTCTTTCCAATAAGCCAAGATATCAAAGTGGGCAAATTGTTCGGGTTGCAAATTCATTACAAAGCTCGAACTGAGACCAATATAATTTCCTAATTCGCTTGTTGGAGCCGATGATCGCTGACGTTTACTAGCGTCTTCACGTATTTGATTAAAAAGGTTTATATTAATGTCGCGGGTCATTCGCGACGATGATGATGATGATGATCCGGCCCGAAAAGGATCAACGATTGGGTTTGGGCGTTGACCAAATTTTATTGCATAAATTTCAAATAATTTTTTAAAATTATCATTAAATTTAAAAATTTCATTATTTATATAGTCGTGGTCGGCTTCTTCGGGGTCCATCCCATCTTGCAATCCCAAATTATCCATTATGTTTCTTATTAGATATTCTACCCCTCCAACATTTAAACACGGATTAAGTGTCGCGGCACAAGTGAAAACCAAAGGTAACATATAAAAATATTTAATAAATTTGTTTCTCATATTTCAAACCATTGTTCTAAACATTGGACTATGGTGGTTTTAAAATTCGTTTAATTTAAATAAAGTTGGTTTAAAACTGTAAGACCCAAATGTTTATTATACACAATGTATTTATGGTGTACGATGCGTGTATGAAGTGTACGTGTTGCTTGCTCGAACGGCGAAGGAAACTGGACGTTGTCTGAAGTGACAAGGTGTGTACGTATCTTTTCAACCCCAAATAAAGTTTGTGTTGATGTTTCAAAGCCTTACCATTGGAAAGGAAATCTTATTACGTTTCCAACGATATTTGATTCATCGAAAACGGAGCTACGGTCGAAAAGTTATGGCCAAAACAAGTTGCTGAAACCTGTTTTGGGCTCGACCACAATTTCCAGTTGTTTGGAGAGGCGCTCCACCTTTTGGCGCGGCGCTCCGATTGCTGCTGAGTCAATTTTCAGCCTTTTTAAAAGGTTTAAATGAGGGGTACTTTGGTCTTTTCATTTAGGGTCGGTTTAGGGTCACCAAAACTGATCTAGAACTCCATTGGAGCTCATTTCTCACCCACACATACACTCTCATCAAACCCTAGTGAGAGAAACCCACTTTTAGTGAGAGAGAGCTTGATTTGGAGAAGAAGGAGTTGGATTCTCACCAAAGCTCGGGTTTTAAAGTTGCTCTACTCGTCAACGGCATCATTTTGGTGGTATTGGTAAGTTCAAACTTCGAATTACATTGTTTGATTTGATATTCAAGTTAGGGTTTGAGTTTGATTTGTAATGAAACCCTCTTAGATGATGAAATGGGTTTATGGTGACTAGTTATTCTTGTCACTTGGCGGGTTTTGGGTTGGTTGACGATTTGGCCTTGATTAGGCTTTAATCTTGAGTTTAATCACTAGGTTTAGTGATTATGGAAGTGTTGGAACCACTTTAGGTGAATTTGGGTTGACTAATTTTGACTAGAGTCAAAATTAGGGTTTGGTGATGATTATGACCCAATTGTCGATTTAATAAGGTTTATAAACTTAAAATGGATTAAGTTGAAGTATAAAACCGAGTTAAATATGTTTTGGTGTCAAAACTCGCTAATGGCGCGATGTTGACTCCTTTGGGTCAAAATTAGAGTTTAAGTGTCTTTATGGGCAAGATAGGTGTTTAACACCTATGATTGGGTTTAATTGGCGTATTAGGACCATTCTCACTTGTGTTAGTGATTATTGATTAATTTTGGACGCGGTTTGTACTTGGAAGTGCATTTGGGTCAAAATTGCACTAGTTGTCGATTTGGGTTGATTTGTAAATCCACCCTAATTGTGTTGTTGTAATTGTTGTTAATGGAATAGGTACGTTCCATTGGCGTGTTATGGATTATTCGGTTGCATTCATCGAGGCGTTTAAGGTGAGTGTAAATTTACTATGCACATGTGTATGTGTAAGATGGGTGCGTGCGTGTAGGGTGACCCTTGTTCGGGTTTACTCTATGTTCGTGTGGAAGAATGAACCTTGTGCTTCGGGTCCATGTGATACGCTTATGCGTTGTGGGTCTTTACCCTTGGTATTGTGAATTGGCTAGCGTTTTGGATAACCCTTTTGGAGATGGGTTGCTAGCATTTGTTATTGAGGAAATGAATCTTGGTTAGTGCGGATTCATGATGACTCGGGTTGTTTCGGTCATCTTGGTGATGAGGTGGTGAATTTCGGGTTGTGCGAATTCACTAAGGCTCGGGTATTTCGGCCAACCTCGGTTGTAGAAGTGGTAAAGGAAGTGAATCTCGGGTAGTGCGAATTCACTAAGGCTCGGGTAGTTCGGCCAACCTTCATGTGGTTTGGGTTAAGGGGTTAACCTTATCATTATTGTTTGATTATATTTGTTATATACGCGTATATACTTATTGTTGTGTTGTAGCTAATTGTGTGCTGTTAGCTTGGTGATTACGTAGCGTGTAGCTACTTTGTGTAATGTGCTCTTTGTAGTTTGTTTACCATGCTGAGACGGTATGTGCTATTTTGATGCTTGGTGATGCGTAGCCATTTTATGCATATGTATGTGTATAGTATCTTTACATTCACTAAGCGTTAGCTTACCCTCTCGTTGTTTACATTTTTATAGATTGCATGGAGACGATGGATCGGGTAAGCTTGGGGACTAGTGGACTTGCGTAGTTTGCTTTAGAGGATGTGCTTTTGGATCGTTTAGGATTGGGTAGCGTATCCCCAATCGTCATGCTCGGCTTTATTTTGTATTAAAAGTCATATGGTCGAAGTTCGTACTTTGTACTTAAAGGGTTAATTTGGGCATATGTGGGCCCGGTGTCGTAAGACCCTTTTTATTAATGGAACGTGTTAATTTTAACTATTGTAATATGTTGTGAAAACCGTTTGGTCTAAATGTGTCGGGAAGTGATCAAACATTTTCGCATTTGGGACTTTTTGGGACAGCAGCCTGTCCAGGCTATTCTGCGCACCGCGCAGAAAGGTGGTGCGCCACGCCATGTGCTGTACCAGCAAAATATTTTTTTTTATTCCGCGTTATTGGTTGGTTAACGGGTTGGGTTGTTACAAGTGGTATCAGAGCATGGTCTAAGGGATTTAGGTGACTTGAGATAGGTGCCTAGACTTAGACTTTTGTGTGTGCTTAATTTGTTGCGGGACTTGTAGGATTACGGGTCGAAATAGGTTATAGTTAGTGCCTTGTTTATAGATGGACTAACGTTTATATTAATATGTGGATATTATTAATATGTGCCTGCGTTGTGTTTTGTTTATGTTTGCGTTTGCATATATCATCGAGCGAGACGGTCGTTGTACTAACGAACTGATACGGCGTGTATGCGTAATAAGGACTTGCAAACCTTATTACGGGTGCAAATCGTGTTTAGCAAGTGATGTACGACGAGTGTTTAGCAAGATGGGGCGGTGTTGTGTGTGTGCTTTATACGTTCGTGATCTAATCGCTTTGCATTCCTTAGAATGGCGACGCGAAACGGGATCGAGACGAACGATGCAGAATTTAACGCTAGAGTTGCGGCCGCCGTTGCGGAGCAAGTGGGTGCGTTACGAGAAGAAATGGATAGGAAGTTGTAACAACCCAAACCAAACCACGACAAAACGCCGTTAATTTTCACAACATAAAAAAAAAATTACTGAACAGCATACCCGCGCGCCGCGCCCCCTACCTGGCGCGCCGCGTCAAAACGGGCTGTCCCCGAGACTTTTAAATGCGAAAAAGATTGACTAGTTCCCGACGTATTTAGCCCAAACGCTTTTAACCACATGTTCCATATATAAAAACTAGCACGTTCTATTAATAAAATTATGTTTACGAAGCGGGGCCCATATCGACCCAAATTACCCTTTAAGTATCAAAATACAATTTTCGACCATAAGACTTTTAATACAAAATAAAGCCGAGCATGGCGATTGGGGATACGCTACCCAATCCTAACAAATCCAAAAGCAAGCCTTCTACGCAAACTATGCAAGTCCTCTAATCCTCGCGCTTACCCGAGCCACCATCCGCATGCAATCTATAAAAAGAGTCAACAACGAGAGGGTAAGCTAACGCTTAGTGAATGATAATATACTACATACATATATATGTATAAAATGGACACGCCACAAAATAACAAATACCGCATACCGAGGCATCCATATAAGGCACTACACTAAGCATACCATACGATCTCTAAGCAACGAGCTAAAGATACAACAACAATATAAGTTCACCAACGACGATGTGAACAACGCCAAATAGCTACACCCGGAGGGTTAGCTACAACACAACAATACATTAATATGTAACAATATAAATATAACAACGCGTAACACTCCCAAGTTTAACCATAACGCTATGGTGCTACCGGCTCGTGGTTCACACCATACGCAATTGAGTCATACTCTTTTATAGTGCTACCGGCTCGTGGTTCACACTCGATGCTACCGGCTCGTGGTTCACATCAATTATTTTATAGTGCTACCGGCTCGTGGTTCACACTCGATGCTACCGGCTCGTGGTTCACATCTTAGTTTATAGTGCTACCGGCTCGTGGTTCACACTCGATGCTACCGGCTCGTGGTTCACATCTTAGTTTATAGTGCTACCGGCTCGTGGTTCACACTCGATGCTACCATAACATCCACAAACAAATACGCCATAAACATGAACGCATAATTATTCCACTCACAATATTAACCCTTCGCCATTGGGGTTATATAATCCACATCGCCCGCCCATGTGATAACGTACACACAAAGTGTGCACCTCGTCAAAGGTGGTCAACCAAAATGCACAACCGTGCCAATTGGACCTATACACAAGTCCATCAATCCACCTATATGTGAAGTGAGCTCTATGACCGAGAACCACTTTACCCGACCCGCACCCATCCTACACATACATATGCACATAGGATATTAACACTCACCTTGAAGTCTTGAAGAAAGCTTCCATGTAAACCGCAACTCGCCAATGGAAATACCTATTCCATTATCACAATTACAACAATACACTTAGAGTGGATTTACAAATCAACCCAATTCGTCACTTAGTGTAATTTCGACCCAAATGCACTTCCAAGCCCAAACCGTGCCCAAAACTAACCAATAATCACTAACACAAGTGAGAATGGTCCTAATACGCCAATTAAACCCGAACTTAAGTGTTAAACACGTCTCATACCCATTTTGACACTTAAACCCTAATTTTGACCCATAAGGTCAAAATCTCACCATTTACAAGTTTTGACACCAAAACACATTTAACTTGGTTTAATACTCCAACTTAATCCATTTTAAGTTTATAAACCTCATTAACTCGCCAATTGGGTCATAATTACCACCAAACCCTAATTTGACCCAAAGTCATAGTTAGTCAACCAAGTAACCCTAAATGGGTTTCAATACTTCCATAATCACTAACTTAAGTGATTAAACTCAATTTCAAGTTCTAAACATGACCAATTAGTTCACCAACCCAAAATCCACCAACAATTTACAATAAACCCGATTATTAGCATCACTAAACCCATTTTATCATCTAAAAGGGTTTTACAACTAATTAACTCAAAACCCTAACTTGAATATCAAATCAAACAAATGAAATTCGGAGTTTGAGCTTACCAATACTATCACCGCGTAGCCAAGAACGAAAGGGACAACTTTAAAACCCGAGACTTTGAACAATTTGAGCTTCTTCTTCACCAAAACCTCCAATCTCTCTCTAGAATCACTCTCTCTCTCTCTCTCTAGATAGTTGGGAGTGATGAATGGATGCCAAAATGATCCAAAAGTGGATCTAAAACTGATATTAAGGCCACAAATCCGTCCACAAGTGAAAGGACCATAATACCCTTCATTTAGACACTTAAAATGCTGAAAAAACGCATCAGGCCCAATCGGCGCGCCGCGCCAAAAGGTGGGGCGCCGCTCCACCCTGCAGGTCAGATTTCAGAAACTCGTTTTGGCCATAACTTTTTGACCGTAGCTCCGTTTTCGATGAATCAAATATCGTTGGAAACGTAATAAGATTTTCTTTCCAATGGTAAGGCTTTGAAACATCAACACAAACTTTATTTGAGGTTGAAAAGGTACGTACACACCTTGTACCTCAAACAACGTCCAGTTTCCTTCGACGGTCGAGCAAGCAACACCTACATGCTGTGCACACTCCATACACACATAGTACACCTTAAATACATTATGTACAATAAATATTTGGGTCTTACAACTCTCCCCCACTTAGAATCGATCACGTCCTCGTGATCCTCGTCACTTAACCAAACGAACCACACTCCACGGTCCTCAACATAAGTCCCAATCCGACCTTCCTAAGCAATTCTTCCTAACGAATCGCCTTCAACAACTAAATCGTCATCCACGATTTTCTCAAATCCACAATCCGAGCATTAAAACCATGCTCCTTCCCTAACATCGGGAAACTCATCCCATCTCTAACCGAGATATCAATCCTCTAGCGTACCATTACCAAGTACCGTGCTAAAGTAACCAAGTCTCAACCTAAGGTCAACAACCCGAAACGATGAAGACCGAACCAAACTAATCCTTATGGATCCCATCAATCAATAAACATCCATTGTAGTGCGCAATACGACCAATACGCAACTATCGTAACGTCATAATCCAACGGTTAGAAACCGATAGCGCCCAAAATGACTATGGAAACGCAAAACCCAAGGTGTACGAAATCAACCATCGTCACACCCGTAACAAACATGTGAGCGAAACACGGCTATCGCCTCACTAATCCCACAACATGGTCCTCACGACCCCACCATCGGTGTATAAAACAACCGACAGATCACACAACACGAAGGCTGGCCGAAAACACACGCGCCTTAGTGAATCCGAACTACACGCGACTCACTACCTTCACCACAACACAATCGGGAATGGCCGAACTACACACGCCATAGTGAACCCGAACTACACGAGAGTCACTATCCCGGAGGAATGACCGAACTACACGAGTCAATTGTGAATCCGAACTACACGAGATTCACTCCTCAATACAATGACCGAAACCACACGAGTCATTCGTGAATCCGAACTACACGAGATTCACTTCCACAACATCGAGGTTGGCCGAACTACACGAGCCTTAGTAATCCGAAACCACACGAGATTACTACCTCAATAAGATGACCGAACTACACGAGTCACCATGAATCCGAACTACACGAGATTCATTCCAATAAGATGACCGAACTACACGCGTCATCGTGAATCCGAAACCACACGCGATTCACAATCTCAACATAGGAATGGTACTCGCATTTCCCACCGGTACTCGCATTTCCCGATAGTGTTACACCATACCGACATAACACTACTCCCTTGATGAAGTCAGCGGACCCCGAAGGTCATGCTCCACCAATCATAACACCGGATGAAGTCAGCGGACCCGAAGATCATGCTTCACCGATATAACACCGCGCTCATGATGAAGTCAGCGGACCCCGAAAGTCATGCTCCACCAATCACAACACCGGATGAAGTCAGTGGACCCGAAGATCATGCTTCACCGATATAACACCACGCTCATGATGAAGTCAGCGGACCCCGAAAGTCATGCTCCACCAATCACGTATTCCCATGATGAAGTCAGCGGACCCTAAAGATCATGCTTCATCAAACAACCATACCATAATCGAGCAAGAACCACCTATACCAAACATAGGTACCAAACAATAATTCTCCACAAGAGAACCCGACACACACCTCCCTTAACCGGAGGATTTCACCTTGCTCGCCAAACACGTCCATTATCTCTCAACGAGATTTACCACATTACCACCTCAGTGATGATTCAAATCCAAACCATAAGTACAATTTATCCGAAATTGTACTCTACCACAAATCGACCAAAACCAGGTCTCGACAACATTTTCCGGATCTACCAAAAGCATCATCCGAAATCTCACACTAAAACTTCCTCGTGCGGGAGTGTAACTCCCCCACTTGGAACCACGTTCCATATCCAAAACTCGTATAACCGCACAATGCTACCACACGTAGACTTTACCAACGATTGGGCTCACACGACCCATTACCACATCTTGCTCTAACCTAGAGCACACGAAGGATTTTAACCAACCCTTAAACACTTTGTACGAAAAGTGTACCGCAACACAATCGGAGTCGAACACCACGCTAGTAGGTATAAAAGAGGCACCTAATGTCGCGTCATAAAGACTCCATTACCAACACACATCGAGATTTAAAACACTCGATCTCAAGGGTTCCAACCAACCGACGAACCTCATGATTCGTCAGTTCAACATAAAAGCGAACACGCGCTTAACAACCAAACACCAAAACCATTTCCGTGGCTTGGTAGAAAAGTTTCCCAAATACTAAGGAATGCTTGGTTGCACCAAGTCTTACGCCCTTCGCCCATCAATCAAACATCAACATAGGGTACTTCCATTAGGAACGTCACCCATAGCATAACATGCACAACAAAGGCACGTAACTCAAACTCAAACGGCATTTAATAAATAATCAAAAGACATATTTATCAAAATTAAACGTACCTTAACGTCTCCTGGTCGCACCCGTCCCCGCTAACTTGGGACATTCCGACTTACGATGTCCTTCTTTTTGGCAATTGAAGCACACCATACCATCACCCTTTGGTACCGAACATTCCCAAGACTTGTGACCCCTCACGCCACAATTGTAGCATCTAGCCGCACTAGAATCCGACGTACCCGCTCGCGTACCACCCGTGCTCACACTCGGACCCTTAGCCCTCTTATTCGGAGCACCATAAGAAACGACCCTTCGCTCACTTGAAGGTTCACCCTTTTTTGATCGTGAATACGACTCGAAACCTCTAGCCAAGTCGAATAATTCCGAAAACGATTTCGCTTGACCCCGGCTAATTTTACTTTTCAAGTCATCATTCAAGGTCCGATAGAAATCTCCCATCAACAAACGATCATTCCCCAAATACTCCGGACAAAAACGAGCCTTTGCCATAAAGGTCGTCTTGAGATTACTCAAATCCATAGATCCTTGTCGCAAATTTCGCAACTCATTACGCAATTCCCACAAATCGGCCGAAGTCCGGAACTCCTCGAAGAATTCCTCCTTAAAGTCGTCCCACGATAAAGCCATAAACGTCTCGCCACCGACAAGATCAATCTTACCATCCAACCAATCCCTTGCCCTACCCCGCAACAAACTCGTAGCGAGTCTCGTCTTTCTCTCGAGAGGGCAATCAATAGTACGGAAACACCCATCGACGTCCGAAATCCAAGTTGTGCTTACCAAAGGATCCGGCTTTCCGTCATACATCGGGGGTTTAGTTCTCATGAAGCTCTTAAGATAACGCTCCATTTCACTACTACTTTGAAGTTCGGAATACCTCCTTTCCATTCTTTCTTCTAACGTACCCATTTGCTCCGCAACGGCGGCCCCAACCCTAGCGTTAAACTCCACGTCATTCGCCTCGGTCTCGTTTCGCGTCGTCATTCTAAAGAATGCAAAACGATTAGTCCACGAACGTGTAGAACCGTACGCACGACACAGCCCCATCTTGCTAAACACTCATCGTACATCACTTGTTAGACACGATTTGCACCCGTAATACGGTTTGCAAGTTCTTATTACGCACACCTGCCGCATCGACTCGTTAGTACAACGACCGTCTCGCTCGATGATATACACAAACACAACCAAAATTCTACGCGGTACAAACACACGCGAGAATTATTATCACAACACAACAACATATTAATAATATCCGCATTACTAATATAAACGTTAGTCAACCTATAGCCAAGGCACTAACCAAACCCATTTCGACCCGTAATCCTACAAGTCCCGCAACAAATTAAGCACACACAAAAGTCTAAGTCTAGGCACCTATCTCAAGTCACCTAAATCCCTTAGACCATGCTCTGATACCACTTGTAACAACCCAAACTAAACCACGACAAAACCCCGTTAATTTTCACAACATAAAAAAAAAATTTCCTGAACAGCATACCCGCGCGCCGCGCCCCCTACCTGGCGCGCCGCGCCAAAACGGGCTGTCCCCGGGACTTTTAAATGCGAAAAAGATTGACTAGTTCCCGACGTATTTAGCCCAAACGCTTTTAACCACATGTTCCATATATAAAAACTAGCACGTTCTATTAATAAAATTATGTTTACGAAGCGGGGCTCACATCGACCCAAATTACCCTTTAAGTATCAAAATATAATTTTCGACCATAAGACTTTTAATACAAAATAAAGCCGAGCATGGCGATTGGGGATACGCTACCCGATCCTAACAAATCCAAAAGCAAGCCTTCTACGCAAACTATGCAAGTCCTCTAATCCTCGCGCTTACCCGAGCCACCATCCGTATGCAATCTATAAAAAGAGTCAACAACGAGAGGGTAAGCTAACGCTTAGTGAATGATAATATACTACATACATATATATGTATAAAATGGACACGCCACAAAATAACAAATACCGCATACCGAGGCATCCATATAAGGCACTACACTAAGCATACCATACGATCTCTAAGCAACGAGCTAAAGATACAACAACAATATAAGTTCACCAACGACGATGTGAACAACGCCAAATAGCTACACCCGGAGGGTTAGCTACAACACAACAATACATTAATATGTAACAATATAAATATAACAACGCGTAACACTCCCAAGTTTAACCATAACGCTATGGTGCTACCGGCTCGTGGTTCACACCATACGCAATTGAGTCATACTCTTTTATAGTGCTACCGGCTCGTGGTTCACACTCGATGCTACCGGCTCGTGGTTCACATCAATTATTTTATAGTGCTACCGGCTCGTGGTTCACACTCGATGCTACCGGCTCGTGGTTCACATCTTAGTTTATAGTGCTACCGGCTCGTGGTTCACACTCGATGCTACCGGCTCGTGGTTCACATCTTAGTTTATAGTGCTACCGGTTCGTGGTTCACACTCGATGCTACCATAACATCCACAAACAAATACGCCATAAACATGAACGTATAATTATTCCACTCACAATATTAACCCTTCGCCATTGGGGTTATATAATCCACATCGCCCGCCCATGTGATAACGTACACACAAAGTGTGCACCTCGTCAAAGGTGGTCAACCAAAATGCACAACCGTGCCAATTGGACCTATACACAAGTCCATCAATCCACCTATATGTGAAGTGAGCTCTATGACCGAGAACCACTTCACCCGACCCGCACCCATCCTACACATACATATGCACATAGGATATTAACACTCACCTTGAAGTCTTGAAGAAAGCTTCCAAGTAAACCGCAACTCGCCAATGGAAATACCTATTCCATTATCACAATTACAACAATACACTTAGAGTGGATTTACAAATCAACCCAATTCGTCACTTAGTGTAATTTCGACCCAAATGCACTTCCAAGCACAAACCGTGCCCAAAACTAACCAATAATCACTAACACAAGTGAGAATGGTCCTAATACGCCAATTAAACCCGAACTCAAGTGTTAAACACGTCTCATACCCATTTTGACACTTAAACCCTAATTTTGACCCATAAGGTCAAAATCTCACCATTTACAAGTTTTGACACCAAAACACATTTAACTTGGTTTAATACTCCAACTTAATCCATTTTAAGTTTATAAACCTCATTAACTCGCCAATTGGGTCATAATTACCACCAAACCCTAATTTGACCCAAAGTCATAGTTAGTCAACCAAGTAACCCTAAATGGGTTTCAATACTTCCATAATCACTAACTTAAGTGATTAAACTCAATTTCAAGTTCTAAACATGACCAATTAATTCACCAACCCAAAATCCACCAACAATTTACAATAAACCCGATTATTAGCATCACTAAACCCATTTTATCATCTAAAAGGGTTTTACAACTAATTAACTCAAAACCCTAACTTGAATATCAAATCAAACAAATGAAATTCGGAGTTTGAGCTTACCAATACTATCACCGCGTAGCCAAGAACGAAAGGGACAACTTTAAAACCCGAGACTTTGAACAATTTGAGCTTCTTCTTCACCAAAACCTCCAATCTCTCTCTAGAATCACTCTCTCTCTCTCTCTCTAGATAGTTGGGAGTGATGAATGGATGCCAAAATGATCCAAAAGTGGATCTAAAACTGATATTAAGGCCACAAATCCGTCCACAAGTGAAAGGACCAAAATACCCTTCATTTAGACACTTAAAATGCTGAAAAAACGCATCAGGCCCAATCGGCGCGCCGCGCCAAAAGGTGGGGCGCCGCTCCACCCTGCAGGTCAGATTTCAGAAACTCGTTTTGGCCATAACTTTTTGACCGTAGCTCTGTTTTCGATGAATCAAATATCGTTGGAAACGTAATAAGATTTTCTTTCCAATGGTAAGGCTTTGAAACATCAACACAAACTTTATTTGAGGTTGAAAAGGTACGTACACACCTTGTACCTCAAACAACGTCCAGTTTCCTTCGACGGTCGAGCAAGCAACACCTACATGCTGTGCACACTCCATACACACATAGTACACCTTAAATACATTATGTACAATAAATATTTGGGTCTTACAGAAGTATTCCGAATTTCGGGGTAGTAGTGAAATGGAGCGTTGTCTTAAGAGCTTCATGAGGACTAAACCCCCGATGTATGACGGGAAACCGGATCCTTTGATAAGCACAACTTGGATTTCGGATGTCGAAGGGTGTTTTCGTACTATTGAATGCCCTCCCGAGAAGAGGACAAGACTCGCTACTAGTTTGTTGCGGGGTAGGGCGAGGGATTGGTTGGATGGTAAGATTGATCTTGTCGGTGGCGAAACGTTTATGACCTTATCGTGGGACGAATTTAAGGAGGATATCTTCGAGGAGTTCCAGACTTCAGCCGATTTGTGGGAGTTGCGTAATGAGTTGCAAAATTTGCGACAAGGATCTATGGATTTGAATACTCTCAAGACGACCTTTATGGCGAAGGCTCGATTTTGCCTGGAGTATTTGGGGAATGATCGTTTGTTGATGGGGGATTTCTATCGGATCTTAAATGATGACTTGAAGAATAAGATTAGCCGGGGTCAAGCGAAATCATTTGCGGAGTTATTTGCCTTGGCTAGAGGTTTCGAGTCTTATTCGCGATCGAAGGTTGGTGAACCTTCAAGTGAGAGAAGGGTTGTTTCTTATGGTGCTCCAAGTAAGAAAACTAAGGGCGCGAGTGCGAGTATGTGTAACGTGGTGAAAGGTTCGACGAGTTCTCATGCGCCTAGATGTTTCAATTGTGGTGTTAGGGGCCACAAGTTATGGGAATGCACAATGCCGAGAAGTAATGACGGAATGTGTTACTATTGTCATAAAGAGGGACATCGCAAGCCGGATTGTCCCGAGTTGGCGGCGGCGAATGCCGCAAGGAGACGTTGAGGTACGTTTCGTTTTAATAGATACGTCCTTTGATTATTTATTTTGTGCCGATGAGTTTGAGTTGTTAAATGCCTTGTGTTGTGCATATTGTTGTTATGGGTGACGTTCCTAATGGAAGTACCCTATGGTGATGTTTTGATTGTCGGGCGAAGGGCGTAAGACTTGGTGCAACCAAGCATTCCTTAGTATTGGGAATTGTTTCTACCAAGCCATGTGTGTGGGCTTCGGTGTTCGGATGTTAGAGCGTGTCGCTCTCGTGTTAAAGTTGATGAACCATGAGGTTCGTCGAGTGGGATGAAACCCGAGAGATCGAGTGTTGGATCTCGATGTATGTTGGTAAAGGAGTCTACGTGACGAGACATTAGGTGCCTCTTTCATACCTACTAGCGTGGTGTTCGACTCCGATTGTGTTGTGGTTACATTGTACTTAGGGTACCGAGATGAAACCCTTAAGTACATGAGTGACTAGGTGAAGTTGACAAGCTATAGCAATTGGATGATTGCGAGAGTGTAGTTGTGTAATTTGTGGTACACTTTTCGTTTGAAGTGTTTAAGGATAGGTTAAAATCCTTCGTATGCTCAAGGTTGGAGCAAGGAATGGTGATGGGTCGTGTGAACCCAATTGTTGGTAAAGTCTACCTTTGGTAGCATTGTACGGTTGTTCGAGTTGTGACATTGGAACGTAGTTCCAAGTGGGGGAGTTACACTCCCGCACGAGGAAGTTTTAGTGCGAGATTTCGGATGATGCTTTTGATAGATCCGGAAAATGTTGTCGAGACCTGGTTTTGGTCGATTTGTGGTAGATTACAATTTCGGATAAATTGTACTTATGGTTTGGATTTAAATTATCACCGAGGTGGTAATGTGGTAAATCTCGTTGAGAGATAATGGACGTGTTTGGTGAGCAAGGTGAAATCCTTCGGTTGAAGGAGGTGTGTGTCGGATTCTCTTCTAGAGAATTATTGTTTTGTGCCTATGTTTGATATAGGTGGTTATTGCTCTAGTGTGTGAATGGTTAGTGGTATCCCTTAGGATTCACTATGGCGTAGCAGAGCGCGATGTTATGCTACTCGTTGTTCGAGGCCAAAAGGGCGTTGATTGATGAAGCATGACCTTCGGGGTCCGCTGACTTCATCATGGTTGTTGATTGGTGAAGCATGATCTTCGGGTCCGCTGACTTCATCATGGTTGTAGATTGGTGAAGCATGATCTTCGGGTCCGCTGACTTCATCAAGGGAGTACTGTTATGTCGGTATGGTGTAACATTATCGGGAAATGCGAGTACCGGTGGGAAATGCGAGTACCATTCCTGAGTTGTGTTGTGGGACGTGAATATCGGGTTGTTCGTATTCACAATATTTCGAGTAGTACGATTGTCCCTGTTGGTTGGACTCATAGTTTGAGGTAGTGAATGTCGGGTAGTTCGGATTCACTAAGGCTCTGGTTGTACGTCCATCCTCGGTTATACTATGTGGCGTTGGTGGTGAATGTCGGGTTGTGCGCATTCACGATGACTCGGGTTGTGCGGTCATTTCGTTGTGAGATATATGGATTGGGTAGGTGAATTTTGGGTTGTGCAAATTCACTAAGGTTCGGGTTGTTTCGACCATCCTCCATATGTGTTCAGGCTCGGGTTGTTTCGGCCATGTTGAGTTGTGATCTATTGGTTGTTTTATGCACCAATGGTGGGGTCGTAAGGACCACGTTGTGTAAACTAACGGTGGTTTTATACACCGATGGTGGGGTCGTGAGGACCATGTCCTGGGATTAGTGAGGCGATAGCCGTGTTTCGTTCACATGTTGTTACGGGTGTAACAATAGTCGATTTTTGTGAACCTTGGGTTTAGCGTTGCGATAGTCGCTTTGGACGATATCGGTCTTAGCCGTTGCTTATGATGTTAGGTTAGTGGCGTATTGGTTGTATTGCACACTACAAAGGATGTTTAGTGGTAAGTGTAATCCGTAAGGATTCATGTGGTTCGATCTTCAACGTTCGGATCGTTGACTTTAGGTTGAGACTTGGTCGCTTTTAGCGTTGTCCTTGGTAAAGGTACGCTAAGGAATTGATATCTCGGTACGAGATTGGTTGAGTTTTTCCCGATATGGGGAAAAGAGCAGGTTTTAGTGCTCGGATAGTGGTTTTGATAAATCGCGGGTGACGATTTTAGTTGTTAAAGGTGATTCATTGGGAAGAATTGTCTAGGAAAGTTTAGATTGGAACTTAGAATTGAGGGCCGTTGAGTAGTTCCGGATTGGTTAAGTGGAGAAGATCACGAGGACGTGATCGAGTTTAAGTAGGGGAGAGTTGTAAGACCCAAATATTTATTATACACAATGTATTTATGGTGTACGATGCGTGTATGAAGTGTACGTGTTGCTTGCTCAAACGGCGAAGGAAACTGGATGTTGTCTGAAGTGACAAGGTGTGTACGTATCTTTTCAACCCCAAATAAAGTTTGTGTTGATGTTTCAAAGCCTTACCATTGGAAAGGAAATCTTATTACGTTTCCAAAGATATTTGATTCATCGAAAATGGAGCTACGGTCGAAAAGTTATGGCCAAAACAAGTTGCTGAAACCTGTTTTGGGCTCGACCACAATTTCCAGTTGCTGAGTCAATTTTCAGCCTTTTTAAAAGGTTTAAATGAGGGGTACTTTGGTCTTTTCATTTAGGGTCGGTTTAGGGTCACCAAAACTGATCTAGAACTCCATTGGAGCTCATTTCTCACCCACACATACACTCTCATCAAACCCTAGTGAGAGAAACCCACTTTTAGTGAGAGAGAGCTTGATTTGGAGAAGAAGGAGTTGGATTCTCACCAAAGCTCGGGTTTTAAAGTTGCTCTACTCGTCAACGGCATCATTTTGGTGGTATTGGTAAGTTCAAACTCCGAATTACATTGTTTGATTTGATATTCAAGTTAGGGTTTGAGTTTGATTTGTAATGAAACCCTCTTAGATGATGAAATGGGTTTATGGTGACTAGTTATTCTTATCACTTGGCGGGTTTTGGGTTGGTTGACGATTTGGCCTTGATTAGGCTTTAATCTTGAGTTTAATCACTAGGTTTAGTGATTATGGAAGTGTTGGAACCACTTTAGGTGAATTTGGGTTGACTAATTTTGACTAGAGTCAAAATTAGGGTTTGGTGATGATTATGATCCAATTGTCGATTTAATAAGGTTTATAAACTTAAAATGGATTAAGTTGAAGTATAAAACCGAGTTAAATATGTTTTGGTGTCAAAACTCGCTAATGGCGCGATGTTGACTCCTTTGGGTCAAAATTAGGGTTTAAGTGTCTTTATGGGCAAGATAGGTGTTTAACACCTTTGATTGGGTTTAATTGGCGTATTAGGACCATTCTCACTTGTGTTAGTGATTATTGGTTAATTTTGGACGCGGTTTGTACTTGGAAGTGCATTTGGGTCAAAATTGCACTAGTTGTCGATTTGGGTTGATTTGTAAATCCACCCTAATTGTGTTGTTGTAATTGTTGTTAATGGAATAGGTACGTTCCATTGGCGTGTTGTGGATTATTCGGTTGCATTCATCGAGGCGTTTAAGGTGAGTGTAAATTTACTATGCACATGTGTATGTGTAAGATGGGTGCGTGCGTGTAGGGTGACCCTTGTTTGGGTTTACTCTATGTTCGTGTGGAAGAATGAACCTTGTGCTTCGAGTCCATGTGATACGCTTATGCGTTGTGGGTCTTTACCCTTGGTATTGTGAATTGGCTAGCGTTTTGGATAACCCTTTTGGAGATGGGTTGCTAGCATTTGTTGTTGAGGAAATGAATCTCGGTTAGTGCGGATTCATGATGACTCGGGTTGTTTCGGTCATCTTGGTGATGAGGTGGTGAATTTCGGGTTGTGCGAATTCACTAAGGCTCGGGTAGTTCGGCCAACCTCGGTTGTAGAAGTGGTAAAGGAAGTGAATCTCGGGTAGTGCGAATTCACTAAGGCTCGGGTAGTTCGGCCAACCTTCATGTGGTTTGGGTTAAGGGGTTAACCTTATCGTTATTGTTTGATTATATTTGTTATATACGCGTATATACTTATTGTTGTGTTGTAGCTAATTGTGTGCTGTTAGCTTGGTGATTACGTAGCGTGTAGCCACTTTGTGTAATGTGCTCTTTGTAGTTTGTTTACCATGCTGAGACGGTATGTGCTATTTTGATGCTTGGTGATGCGTAGCCATTTTATGCATATGTATGTGTATAGTATCTTTACATTCACTAAGCGTTAGCTTACCCTCTCGTTGTTTACATTTTTATAGATTGCATGGAGACGATGGATCGGGTAAGCGTGGGGACTAGTGGACTTGCGTAGTTTGCTTTAGAGGATGTGCTTTTGGATCGTTTAGGATTGGGTAGCGTATCCCCAATCACCATGCTCAGCTTTATTTTGTATTAAAAGTCATATGGTCGAAGTTCGTACTTTGTACTTAAAGGGTTAATTTGGGCATATGTGGGCCCGGTGTCGTAAGACCCTTTTTATTAATGGAACGTGTTAATTTTAACTATTGTAATATGTTGTGAAAACCGTTTGGTCTAAATGTGTCGGGAAGTGAACAAACATTTTCACATTTGGGACTTTTTGGGACAGCAGCCTGTCCAGGCTATTCTGCGCGCCGCGCAGAAAGGTGGCGCGCCGCGCCATGTGCTGTACCAGCAAAATATATTTTTTTATTCCGCGTTATTTGTTGGTTAACGGGTTGGGTTGTTACAAAAACTAACGAACTAGTTGGGTAATAAACACCAGATAATTCGGTAGTTGCCTCTTTAAAAACTTGTAAAAAACTAGTTAATTCACCTAGTTGCCCCCACTCTTGTTCGGAAATAGAAACGGACTTATTTTGACGTACAAGACCTTCATTAAAAGTGTGTAACATTTGACGTTGTCGTAATATATTTTCAAACATTATACAAGTTGAATTTCACCTAGTATTATTATCATAACAAGGTCCTAACGGTACTTCATTAAATTGTATACGAAAAAATCTATAATTCATTTGTCGTTCGTTGCTCGTACTATATATAGTTTGTAATAAATTTCTAAACAAAATTTTTAAGGAATCGCATATTCTTAATGCCGATTTCACGGACAAATTTATAACATGAGCAACACAACGGGAATGAAAAAATGCTCCATCTAAAATTGGTTTTATACGACATTTTAATAAGTTCATACCTCTATTATTATTAGAAGCGTTGTATAGTGAAATCGTGAAAACTTTGTCACCCAAATTATATTCACTTAAAGTGTCATGTAAAATTGTTCGTATATTATTTCCATTATGTGGATAAGAAAATATTTTAAAAGCAACTGTCCGTTTTATTAACAACCAAGACTCGGGATGAAACCAATGAGCCGTAAGGGCAATATACGAATTTTCCGTACCATGTGGTGCTGTCCAAACGTCAGTAGTTATAGAAACACCATATTTGTAATTTTGAAAACCTTCAATAATTTCATTTTTAGACCGTGCCCATAAATTAAAAGCGTCAGTTGTAAGAGTTGTACGACTTACAGCTTGATAACGTGGTTGTAGTCGGTTCTTGATGATTTCTGTAAGTTGAGTGTTGTCGAAGTGGTTAAATGAAAGTGCTCTTTGGATGACGAACCTTGCCAAATCTTGTCGAAGCGCTTCTTGATCATATATGAAAACACGACCATCTGAACCGATATTAGCTTGCAATGAATCTTGACTTGCCACTTTACAAGAAGTAGTAGTATGCTGTTTCTATGTACTATTAGCCGTTGTTGCATAAAAGTTGCAACATTTCTTACAACGAGCCTTTTTCGCCCCATCAGTCATAATACATAACTAGTAATTATCCCAAATTTCGGGATTTCGGGAAGTTTTTTTAATTTCCCGAATATCGTTATTTAAGTAAGTTTTGCTTTGTAAATTGGAAGTAGAACCCGAAGCGGATGCTTGTTGTGATAAGTTATCCATAATAACGAAATAAGAAAGATTATAGTATTATAGAGAATTGAGAGTGTTTTGGTGTGTTTTGAAACTAACCCAACAATCTATATTTATACTAACAATTTTATGGGGGTAAAATAGTCTAAATACTACCAAAATATACAAAAAAACGGCTAGTATCAAAAATTCAAAAAAATAAACGTTCCAGCAAGTTTAAGGGTTCATGTGTAACATTAAACAAATTTTAGGAGGTTTTTAGTAAAATAATAAAAAAGTAAACAGAATTCAGAAGCATAAAAGCACCACACGTTTTCTTATGTATGTAGACCCCACCCTTTTTCATTTATCTTCTTCAATGCTCATCTTCAAACTTCACAACACCCAGCTACCTGTGACTACTCGGGAATTTCCGACTAAATTTAAACTTTAATCTTTATATGTTTCCGACACGATAAGCAAAGTTTGTTAAATTAAATATCAAGGATTTTAAACTATGTTCATACATTCATTTAACTTCGACCAAATTTCAATGATTCACGAACCACTAAATGAACGTATATAATTAGATATGTTTATGTATAAATATATTAACTTGAAAATGTTACGCGTTAAACTATCTTTCTAAGCAAAATAAAAATAAACTTTGAAAAATAAATAGTTTTGAAAAACTAAATGTTATACTATTAAATAAAAGATTTTGGATACAAACTTATATTTCTAAATACGTAACTATATATTTTTACTTAGTCATAAAACGTCCTAATTTAAAATAATATATTTTGGTTAACAACGAGTCACTGATTTATAGAAGGAAATGACCACAACACTCAAATTTTATAAGATACATTTTCACAAAGTAAATTTTTGATAAAAAAGTCAAATTATTATTAAAAGTACACGTCGCATAACGAAAAAGGCTAGTTTTCTAAATGTACGAGAGTGCGCTCGAAAAACTGAAAGTGGTACATGAGTCGTGAGACCACGACCGTGTCATTTTTGTAAAAATTATATTTTTACCATGAGCGTAAATATAATATAATATTTAATTAATTCTAAAGATTAAATATAATATATATTAAATATATATATATAATTATAAACGTGTGTCGGCATAGCACAAAATGAATGTGAATTGAAAAAGTGTCTCATGCACTTGCATGAGCTCTCCACACAATTCTCATGCAAGTGAATGGGGAGTAGGTGAAGGAAAGTTGCTATAAAACGAACGTTTTTCTGGCTTTCTGGTTCACTTATCTCTCTATCAGATATATATACTCCGTAATATTATCATTATTTATATTTTATTATTTATTATTATTATTATTATTATTAAGATTAAGATTATTATTAATCTTATTAGTAATATTAATATTTTTACTATTATTACATAAAATATTATGACGAGGTCATGAGCGTGTCACTTTCAAAACACGTTTTGTGAGCGGAATAGGGCTAAGGAAATTATGGGTTATAGCTATGGAGGTCATGGGTATGGATCATGGGTATGTTCGTGAGGTCAATTTGGTATTTATCGTCTCCGTTGCGTCTACGTACCTTTCCTGCAATATTGAATCTCAATATTGATACGTGAGTACTCGTAAATAAATTTTGGCATACTAATAGTGTATCCCTGACTAGTGCTCGAGAATATAGGATTATGCATGCTTGTATTTTTGATATTGCCCTTAGATAGGTTATGTTGAATCTTGAATTAGTTACACCTGTGATTGAGATAAGGTATAAGATATGCATGTCCTTGGAAAGCTAGCGAAAAATTAAGAACTTTTCATTTAGATGTCGAATGGATTCGATGAACGGATTAGAAGTTATAGCCAATTGAATTTTTGATATTATTATTAAAAATGATTATTTTCATCGTCGTTATTAACATCGTTCTAGTTTCTATCAAATTATTATTATCATTATTATTATCCATAAAAAGTAATATCATTAAAAATTGATATTTTTATTATTATTACTATTGCTAAAGTTATAATTAGTATTATTATTATTATTAATCATTAAAATAGTTGTTAGTAATATCATTATCATAACATTTATTATTATTAGTATTATAATATTAAGTAACACTTAATTATTATAATTACTATTATTATCATTAAAATGAACGAGATATAAAAGACGATTTAAAAGCTATTAACAAATTGATTAGGAAATAATGAGTATGAGTATCATGATAAAATTTAAAGATATTGATTTAGATAAAATTATCATTTTCCATTATTTTTATCACTATTATTATTAAAAGTATTATTAATAATATTAAAAATATCATCTTTACAAAAATTATTATTTTAATAGGAATATCATTGTTAATATAAAATTTCATTATTAATAAGAATTATCATATTGTTATAATACCATTTTCGTAAATATAATTATTATTATTATTATTAGTAGAATAATAATAATTATTAATACAAAATAATACAACTTTTACTTATTATTATTATCAATGTTATTTTATCAAATAAAAATATAATACAAATAATATAATTACCTTAATAAAACCTATCGTAATATTTTTATGATATTCAATGAACTTTATAAATTTTATTATCTAAGATATAAAAGTATATTTCTATATAAAGTTTTATTTATTAATAAATAAATTATATTATTTACTCTAATAAATCTTTTAAAAATATTTAAAAATATAAGACGACGATATTTAAACTATATAATAATCATGTATAAATCTTGGAAATCATTTTGAGTCAAATTGACTTTTGTTAACTTTTGCATATTAGTCTCGAGCATTAGGATTGTGGTACACTATGACTTGACTTAATTTGATAGACAGATATTGACCAACATATAAATATATATAATCAATTTAGGTTCGTGAATCCGAGGCCAACCTTACACTTGTTCAATGATGTTATATGTATTTTTACTACAAAATACAGTATGGTGAGTTTCATTTGCCTTTTTACCCTTTATATTTTTGGGCTAAGAATACATGCGCAATTTTTATAAATGTTTTACGAAATAGACACAAGTAATCGAAACTACATTATATGGTTGAATTATAGAAATCGAATATGCCCCTTTTTATTAAGTCTGGTAATCTAAGAATTATGGAACAGACACCCTAATTGACGCGAATCCTAAAGATAGATCTATCGGACCCAACAAGCCCCATCCAAAGTACCGGATGCTTTAGTACTTCGAAATTTATATCATGTCCGAAGGAGGATCCCGGAATGATGGGGATATTCTTATATACATATTGTGAATATCGGTTACCAAGTGTTCAATCCATATGAATGATATTTTGTCTCTATGTATGGGACGTATGTTTAGGATAAATGAAAATATGAAATCTTGTGGTCTATTAAAATTATGAAATGATTATTTATGTTAAACTAATGAACTTACCAACCTTTTAGTTGACACTTTAAAGCATGTTTATTCTCAGGTATGAAAGAAATCTTCCGCTGTGCATTTGTTCATCTTAGAGATATTACTTGGAGTCATTCATGGCATATTTCAAAAGAAGTTGCATTTGAGTCGTCGAGTTCATCAAGATTATTATTATTAAGTCAATTATAGTTGGATATATTCTAAAATGGTATGCATGCCATCAATTTTCGTTGTAAAGAAAGATTGTCTTTTAAAATTGAATGCAATGTTTGTAAAATGTATCATATAGAGGTCAAATACCTCGCGATGTAATCAACTGTTGTGAATCGTTTATAATCGATATGGACTGCATCTGGATGGATTAGGATGGGTCTCTTCAGTTGGTATCAGAGCGGTGGTCTTAGCGAACCAGGTCTTGCATTAGTATGTCTAACTGATAGTTGTTTAGATGCATTAGTGAGTCTGGACTTCGACCGTGTCTGCATGTCAAAAGTTTTGCTTATCATTTCGTGTCGAAAATTACCTGCTTATCATTCTTAGAGAATCACTTGCTTATCATTCTTAATCTAGACATATCTTACTGCCTGGATTGCATGAATAGTGTATAGACAAAAATTCATATCTTAACGTATCTGCTACTTCATATCTTAGCGTATCTGTTACTGTAACTTTGCCTGACATATTCCGTAGATTCCTCCGTAACTTATAGAATTTTAGTATTATATATGCAAATGTAAATTATGTATTGCAGGGTACTAATCTACATCCTATAATCTATTTTTATCGAAAATCCTTCATCTGATTGTACGATATGAATCCCTCAACCAGTTCGAGTCCCTCAGATTTCGATAGCTATTTCGATAGTTATTCCGACAGCTATTTCGATATGGATTTCCACTCGAACTCCGAAAGCAGTATAACCAGAATGAATCAATCAATCAGTCATCCCCAATTCATCTGATGCATTCGTAGTCGACTTAATCAATGGAGACGCGAAGAAGGCGATCCCTTCCACCAACCGAATTCACCTCTTGACAATGAACCCGAAGCGTTTACCGGCGAACTTGTTCGAAGCACCATTTTCTCTCTCATTTCCAGAGTATCTCGTCATGATTATATTCTATCCACAATTCTAAACCTTATTCATCCGCTCATTTCGACCGACAATCATCCCGTAGTAATAAGTTAACGAACTTCACGTTCGAGTAATCAATTTGGAGGATATGGTGATAAACGTACCAGCTTCAGCAACATCACCGGCATCAACAGTACCACCAACAACCCAAGTTCAACATCACACACCTCAACATCTCATTATGTACCTCGAGCATAATCATCAATCTGCGAATCGTTCTATATCATTTATCTTCGTTCGACATGGCGATTATGTAATCTCTAAAGTTTTAGAGATTATATATTCTTGTTCTAACGGTAAATCAAATGAGTTTAATATCATATTGACTCATTAAATCCATGATTACATCTGAAGAAAATATATATGTATATATATTTTCATAAAGATTGTAAGTAAAAATTCTTTTGTACAAACTGTTAATGGTGAAAACATTTTAACGGGTATGTAATACTCGAGAAATATTTAAATTTCACATTAATAAGTTACACAGTACATTCTTCCAATCTGATTCAACAGTCATTTACTATCCTATTTACAACCACCGATATACATATCCGTTCACCAAAGAATAACTATTTTCATTCAAATTCAATTTCATATTTGGATTTTAACCTATCAGAATCCAACAAGTGGCATAATAAAGAAATAATGGACACAATAAAAATTGATTAGAAACAGACTAATTAACAATATGAAATTTTGTTAAAAAAACCACGCTAACTGTTCCAGCTAACTGTTCCTAGCTAACTGATTACATTTTATTTATCATAGTTTGTTTATCGCAATTTAATTATCGCAATTTTATTTATCGTCATTTAATTACTGTTATTTACTTTACGCACTTTATTTATCGTCATTTAAATTCTGTATTTATTTTACGCACTTTAAATATCGGGACACGTATACAAGGTTTTGACATATCATATCGACGCATATATATATATTATTTGGAATAACCATAGACACTCTATATGCAGTAATGATCGAGTTCTCTATACAGGGTTGAGGTTGATTCTATAATAATATATATACTTTGAGTGGTGATCGAGTCTGAGACATGTACACGGGTCACGATATGTATTAATTAATTCGAATATTATATATTAAGCTATATATGAATTATTGGACTGTTAAATGAGGACTATCAACTGTGGACTACCAACATTGGATAATTAAAATGAATTAAAATATTGTTTATAACATATGAAACTAAACAATTCTTCAAGTTGCCACTTAATTTCATCTTAAACCTCATTTGTATCTTGACGATTACAATCTGCGTTCAAACCTTTCATGATTCTTGAAAACACCTCAATCGAGAGGATGATTCAACCACACGTTATCTATGGAAGAAAAGATCGATGTATCTAGTTATGCACCTGAAAACTCTCAAAAACTGAGTAAACGTTTAACACGTATCTGTGCTAGCTCCTTTGGCATTATTATTACCGAAAGTAATTTTGCAATCCCTTTCCAAATTAGCCAATTTTGTCACAGCTTCAATAAATCAAGTTCGACTTTTCATTCGAATAAACACTATTATAACCTCGATATATAAGTTTGCCTGTCGTCATCGTTATCGGGGAACCGTTTATATTCCACCACATTAGCAGTAAACTTACCAGCAACTTCAATGAATTTGGACTTTCCGAAAAATCATTATATTCATTGAAATCCCATCATGTATACATCTATATCCTGCAACAAGAATTGCCATACCAATTACCGGGAAGCAGCAAATCTGTATTGTGAGTCTCACAACGTTTCCACATCAATAGTTATATATATCCATATAATATTTATCCCTTAGAACTATGATCTTCCATTATGAAATTCTGAAAAGCACCCAGTCTGCGAATTAATACTCTGAATTTTGAAAAGTTGAATGAAGCAACCAAAAACTGTAAACGACCTCAACAGCCAAAAGTTGATGATAAAGAATGGAGTACTGGAAACACTCAATAGAAAAATTTAGTACCGAAAAGCGGGATATGAAAAACTATGAAAGAAGCCGTGGACAAATCACAAAGAATAAGTTTGACTTCGAAGAATATAAATGATTCAATGTCTGTTGAAGTCTTTAGCGAATATCTTGCTCCTTACTCTAAACCCTTACGGACAATAGTCTCCATCATCCTCTGATCTTAGAAATTCCAAGATATCATCGTATCTTTCATTATAAATATCCTCCATATTTCTGAAGATATTTTTATAACTGTTCTTATCTAAAATCATTAATCTCTTCGTGCTATCAGTGTTACATCATATAGAAACTGTTAGTTTCTATATTCTGTAAACTTTCGAGCTTAAAATATGAATGTTATTGAAGTAATGTTGGGAACTGATGCATGAGTTAGTATAATATAATGACACTTGATCAACGTAATTATATTACAGTAAGTCATGCTGAGTTTCTAAAATGGAACATGATGATTCACAGATTATAACATCATCATGTGTCATGATACATAACTCTTTCATTATGCTTAACTTCTGAACATATCAAGAAAGTATATTCTTGATAGTTCTATTCTCAGTGATTCTGGTAATTTGACAAATCAAATCGTGCTATTACATTCTTTCTTGCTTAGAATATTAAGTTCATTCAGAACTCCATACCTACAAATTCTGGACCAATACTTGCGAAAAGAAAACAAAGGCATGAAGCTCCGAAATAGAAAGGGGGTATAAATTGTAGCAAATAAAATAGAGCATTAACTGAGGATGACAATGATTATAGGAAACAGAAATAGGGACATTGAAATATAAGGGGAGATATAAAGCCCGATAACAACACAAAAATTACAAACCGTGTATATCAATGTTTATCGCAACATAAAGACACTGGAGAATTATAAGTACTATAACCCCAAAGGCAAAGTAGAAGTAAGCAGATTCCTCTGGTGAAAGTTAGAAAAGGAGAATAATTGTTGTAATAGTAAGGATAAGGACAAGGATTAGAACTGGATTAAGCATTTTCATAATCTTTTGAATTTGAGAATTGAGTATAGGAATGGTAAAAGTAACGGAACGAAAGAAGTTAATTTATAGTAAAATATCTGATAGAAAAATCAAAACAGATCTCCGCATTTAATTAGAGAAATCTTGATTTCCTTATTCGCCGAAGAATCAAATCTTTTAGATTTAGAAGATTTTCTTTAAATCCCTTGAATTCCGAAATTCAACCAAGACAACGTCAAAAGTTAAAACAAAAACTTTAATTCTCATTTCCTTTCTTTTATGATAGCCTCACTTGTACTCTTCAAGTAATCGAATCGTTTTATCTATATTACTCAATAATGATAAAACTCTACATATCAACTCATATTCGTCATAAAAACATTTTTATGAGTAACCATAACCACCCCACTCAAATTTCGGGACGGAATTTCTTTAACGGGTAGGTACTGTGACGACCCGGGAATTTCCGACTAAATTTAAACTTTAATCTTTATATGTTTCCGACACGATAAGCAAAGTTTGTTAAATTAAATATCAAGGATTTTAAACTATGTTCATACATTCATTTAACTTCGACCAAATTTCAATGATTCACGAACCACTAAATGAACGTATATGATTAGATATGTTTATGTATAAATATATTAACTTGAAAACGTTACGCGTTAAACTATCTTTCTAAGCAAAATAAAAATAAACTTTGAAAAATAAATAGTTTTGAAAAACTAAATGTTATACTATTAAATAAAAGATTTTGGATACAAACTTATATTTCTAAATACGTAACTATATATTTTTACTTAGTCATAAAACGTCCTAATTTAAAATAATATATTTTGGTTAACAACGAGTCACTGCTTTATAGAAGGAAATGACCACAACACTCAAATTTTATAAGATACATTTTCACAAAGTAATTTTTTGATAAAAAAAAGTCAAATTATTATTAAAAGTACACGTCGCATAACGAAAAAGGCTAGTTTTCTAAATGTACGAGAGTGCGCTCGAAAAACCGAAAGTGGTACATGAGTCGTGAGACCACGACCGTGTCATTTTTGTAAAAATTATATTTTTACCATGAGCGTAAATATAATATAATATTTAATTAATTCTAAAGATTAAATATAATATATATTAAATATATATACATAATTATAAACGTGTGTCGGCATAGCACAAAATGAATGTGAATTGAAAAAGTGTCTCATGCACTTGCATGAGCTCTCCACACAATTCTCATGCAAGTGAATGGGGAGTAGGTGAAGGAAAGTTGCTATAAAACGAACGTTTTTCTGGCTTTCTGGTTCACTTATCTCTCTATCAGAGATATATACTCCGTAATATTATCATTATTTATATTTTATTATTTATTATTATTATTATTATTATTAAGATTAAGATTATTATTAATCTTATTAGTAATATTAATATTTTTACTATTATTACATAAAATATTATGACGAGGTCATGAGCGTGTCACTTTCAAAACACGTTTTGTGAGCGGAATAGGGCTAAGGAAATTATGGGTTATAGCTATGGAGGTCATGGGTATGGATCATGGGTATGTTCGTGAGGTCAATTTGGTATTTATCGTCTCCGTTGCGTCTACGTACCTTTCCTGCAATATTGAATCTCAATATTGATACGTGAGTACTCGTAAATAAATTTTGGCATACTAATAGTGTATCCCTGACTAGTGCTCGAGAATATAGGATTATGCATGCTTGTATTTTTGATATTGCCCTTAGATAGGTTATGTTGAATCTTGAATTAGTTACACCTGTGATTGAGATAAGGTATAAGATATGCATGTCCTTGGAAAGCTAGCGAAAAATTAAGAACTTTTCATTTAGATGTCGAATGGATTCGATGAACGGATTAGAAGTTATAGCCAATTGAATTTTTGATATTATTATTAAAAATGATTATTTTCATCGTCGTTATTAACATCGTTCTAGTTTCTATCAAATTATTATTATCATTATTATTATCCATAAAAAGTAATATCATTAAAAATTGATATTTTTATTATTATTACTATTGTTAAAGTTATAATTAGTATTATTATTATTATTAATCATTAAAATAGTTGTTAGTAATATCATTATCATAACATTTATTATTATTAGTATTATAATATTAAGTAACACTTAATTATTATAATTACTATTATTATCATTAAAATGAACGAGATATAAAAGACGATTTAAAAGCTATTAACAAATTGATTAGGAAATAATGAGTATGAGTATCATGATAAAATTTAAAGATATTGATTTAGATAAAATTATCATTTTCCATTATTTTTATCACTATTATTATTAAAAGTATTATTAATAATATTAAAAATATCATCTTTACAAAAATTATTATTTTAATAGGAATATCATTGTTAATATAAAATTTCATTATTAATAAGAATTATCATATTGTTATAATACCATTTTCGTAAATATAATTATTATTATTATTATTAGTAGAATAATAATAATTATTAATACAAAATAATACAACTTTTACTTATTATTATTATCAATGTTATTTTATCAAATAAAAATATAATAAAATAATATAATTACCTTAATAAAACCTATCGTAATATTTTTATGATATTCAATGAACTTTATAAATTTTATTATCTAAGATATAAAAGTATATTTCTATATAAAGTTTTATTTATTAATAAATAAATTATATTATTTACTCTAATAAATCTTTTAAAAATATTTAAAAATATAAGACGACGATATTTAAACTATATAATAATCATGTATAAATCTGGGAAATCTTTTTGAGTCAAATTGACTTTTGTTAACTTTTGCATATTAGTCTCGAGCATTAGGATTGTGGTACACTATGACTTGACTTAATTTGATAGACAGATATTGACCAACATATAAATATATATAATCAATTTAGGTTCGTGAATCCGAGGCCAACCTTACACTTGTTCAATGATGTTATATGTATTTTTACTACAAAATACAGTATGGTGAGTTTCATTTGCCTTTTTACCCTTTATATTTTTGGGCTGAGAATACATGCGCAATTTTTATAAATGTTTTATGAAATAGACACAAGTAATAGAAACTACATTATATGGTTGAATTATCGAAATCGAATATGCCCCTTTTTATTAAGTCTGGTAATCTAAGAATTAGGGAACAGACACCCTAATTGACGCGAATTCTAAAGATAGATCTATCGGGCCCAACAAGCCCCATCCAAAGTACCGGATGCTTTAGTACTTCAAAATTTATATCATGTCCGAAGGAGGATCCCGGAATGATGGGGATATTCTTATATACATATTGTGAATGTCGGTTACCAGGTGTTCAATCCATATGAATGATATTTTGTCTCTATGTATGGGACGTATGTTTAGGAGAAATGGAAATATGAAATCTTGTGGTCTATTAAAATTATGAAATGATTATTTATGTTAAACTAATGAACTTACCAACCTTTTGGTTGACACTTTAAAGCATGTTTATTCTCAGGTATGAAAGAAATCTTCTGCTGTGCATTTGTTCATCTTAGAGATATTACTTGGAGTCATTCATGGCATATTTCAAAAGACGTTGCATTTGAGTCGTCGAGTTCATCAAGATTATTATTATTAAGTCAATTATAGTTGGAATATAATTCTGAAATGGTATGCATGCCGTCAATTTTCATTGTAAAGAAAGATTGTCTTTTAAAATTGAATGCAATGTTTGTAAAATGTATCATATAGAGGTCAAATACCTCGCAATGTAATCAACTGTTGTGAATCGTTTATAATCGATATGGACTTCGTCCGGATGGATTAGGACTGGTCTCTTCACTACCTCTGCTTCGTAAATTCAAAAAAAAATAATACCGTTCAACGTTTAAAAATCGATTTAAATCGATTTTGTAAATAAACCGATTAAAACCGGAATAAAACCGGTAAAAAAACCGGTGTGAATCAAAAATCGAAACTGGTTCAAACCGATTGGTTTAAACCGGTTGGACCGGTTATTGAAAAAACCGGTTCGCATGAAAAATCGGTTTCGGTTTAATTGTCGGGTCGGTTTAAAAATCGATTTTAACTTTCACCTCTAATATATATATATATATACTTATACAACTTGGGCCAGTTTAACCTTTTTGTTGGGCTTAGAAATCAAAAGGCCCAAATAAGCATAAAAAAAGTGGAGGGAATGATTCCATTTCACGATTCCGTTTATTCCTCCGGCGATCTCGTTTTCTTTTTTTATTTAATTTAATTAACTTCAACTCACTCACCATCCATATACATACATATCTATCTCACATATATATGCACTGTATATCATATTAATAATTCGTAATTAAGTTTGTATTTCAAGATAACAAGATTGAAAAATTCAGAGCAGAAAGTTATAGCCGTGATCATGGTTGCTGGTGAAACAAAAGGTTAAAGGTCCAAATTTCATCTGCACATGTTTATTCTTTCATCTAGTTTATAAGTTTTGCTTCATTTCGTTTATTTAATACTATTGTTTAAGAACTTTATTAACGTCAAGTCTTTTTTGTCCCAACAAATTTCTAACTCATCATGGCATTGTTTATGTTTTAGTATCAATAAAATTCAAAAAGTTATGTACTCATTTAAAAGAAGTTAAAAGCTAGGTGCTCATTTGGAAGAAGTCAAAAGTTCACTATTTATTATTTTTCTGTTTTAGAAGGTTTAAGTTAAAACTATGTGCTCATTTGAAAGAAGTAAAAAGTTCACTATTTGTTATTTTTCTGTTTTAGAAGGTTAAATATCTAATATCTAATACTCCCTCTGTCCCATAATTATTATCCAGTTTAACTTTTTTAGTCTTTGTTCTTCAATTTTAACTTCAAAATATTTTAATTTATATTATATAATATTTGATTAGATTTACGGAAATGGATATAGTTTTTGAACGTGTTTTCATTAATATAACTTTCATCGGGTGTTATATAACACAACGAAAGAAATTTTTAGCAAAGTTGTAAACAAAAGACTCAAAAAAGTCAAACAGGACAATAATTATGGGACGGGGGAAGTAATCATTTTAAGAATTGGATTTACTTGAAAGCATATGTTATCAAGTTATATTTAATAACGAGTTTGAAGACATTTTGCTTGTTCGTAAAAGTTGACTTTGATACTATCGCGGATATAGCAGGTGTCAAGAGGGTTGCTTCCTCTTGTACGAGTCTAGGGGGCAGCACCCCCTTGTTAGGGCCCGCTAAATGAAAATTTGGGTCCAATGAGTCTTCCTGCCAAATACCAAATCGTTATTTTCCCGTCAAAACAAAAAGTTAGAACACTTTCATTTTTCAACCGAACACAACTCTTTTTTCCTCCACAATAACATAAGCATGCCTTCATCTCAAAACCCATAAAGCTTGTGGATTCACTCTTATAATGTTATATGTGTTTTTACTACCAAAACACAAATTGCATTCTTGTCCCATTCTGATAAAGATTTCGTAAATTAGACACAACTAGGGTCGATATATGTTATAGAGAAGATATTTACACGATTTAGAAACTGTTCAAATTGTTAATTCTCATACCCTGTTTTCTTACAGGATTTCTTCTTTTCTTTTTTGAATTCATAAAATACTAGCTATGGCCATGATTTCAACAACTTAGTATTCTCAGAATCGCCATCAGGGACGGATATATTAGGTTAGCACTGGTAGTACGAGCTACCAGTGAAATAAGCCATCAAGTGAAAAAAATTGGTTTTTAACTAGTGACACCATTTGATAGTGGTTTTTTTATAAGGTTTTAACTAGTGATATCTGTAACTATGATTTCTAGACTTGCTACTAATCGCGAACATCTTCATCCTAGCAGTGGCGGAACATGGGGTATTACAAAGGGGGCGTCAGCCCCACCTGGATTTAACAGAAAAAAAAATGTTACACTAAAAAAAAAAAAAATTAACAAAAAATAAGGTTTTTTTTTTAGGGTTTGCCCCTGCTGACAATGAAAAATTTATTAAATTTTTAGACTTGTCTCATCTGTAGTCGGGTTCAAGTTCCGCCACTGTATCCTGGTTGTTACATACATCATCGTGTGGGGGTGATGTCACAAATGACTAGTTGCATGCATAATTCAATAATTTTTTCAAATGAAACCTCTAGTAAGATTATTGCATTATTTCAATACAAACAATATAATATCAAGATAATATATTGTTTGGGGGTCCTAAAATGCCTCTTAAAATCTACTCCAGACACCCCTGAAAAATTTAATTAAGTGATATTTGACTTTGTGGTGAATTTAAATGGGCAAATTACATAAAAAGGTAACATATTTTTTCTGTTTTCTTATTCTAGGTAATGTATTTCATTCGGATATAAAAAAAAGAGTCTTTTTTCAAAAGTTAATCAAAAAGAGGGGTTTCGTTAACTTTTGTTAACTTTCTCAGTTAAGTGTCAACTTCGCATAACATTTCAAGTCCTTTATCGACCAACATTTTCAACTCGCGTTTTGGAGGCGCGTTTTTTACCAGAGTTTTCGACTAGCGTTCTGGAGACGTGTTTTCAAATCGTGATTTCGAGGCGCGTTTTCGCGCAAAAAACGCGTCTCGAAAACGCTCCTCGTAAACGCGCACCGAAAAACCCGCCTCGTAAACCTCCTTGAAAACGCACCCTGAAATCGCCTGTCGAAAACGTGCGTCGAAATCACAAGTTGAAAATGTTTGTCGATAAAGGACTTGACATGTTATGGTAAGCTTAACTGAGAAAGTTAACAAAAGTTAACGAAACCCTTCTTTTTGATTAACTTTTGAAAAAAGACTTCTTTTTTTTATATCCGAATGAAATAGATTACCTAGAATAGAAAAATAGAGAAAATACGTTACCTTTTTTTTATGTAATTTGCCCAATTTAAATTTAGGACAAGTTGTTCAAATAACTATATTTCGAAAATGGTGAAAGTTCATTCCACATCAATTCGTGTCCACTGAGACACAAAACATGCTTCATTAGTGTAGGTTCATGAGGCTGTGTAGATCACATGTTATATATATTCTTTTTATGCCGTCGAGCTTGGTCGGGCTCGGGCTATGATCAGGGCCGGACTTTGGGCGGGGCTGAAGGTGCAATCGCACATAGGCAACACAATCCAAAGGGCATCATAGTATTGGTCCAGTTTTAATATATACTAGGTTCATTAAGCCCAATATTTTAGCCTATATAAATAATAAACTGTTTTACAAAAACTAAAAAAAGAGCCCACTATCATTGAAGTAAAATTAAATACGTAGTAGAATTGATTCGTCGTATCATTGGGGCATCCAAACATCCTCTATTCCTCTATCCCCTCATCAATTCGACGATTCCCAAATCCTAAATCAAGATAATCAAATTCTTTTTATCTATTCTATACAATACCATAAATAATCTCTATGACTCCACCATCATTTTATATATCTGATTCATTTCCCCAAATTGTCGTGGACGTCACTTGAGAATTGAGATTATGGAGTTTACAAAGAAGATGGATATTTTTTTAAATGTTTTATTTGCATACAAGATTTTGCTAACCGTCCCGCTCACTGTAGCATCTGCAGAACGGAGTTTTTCAAAATTGAAATTGTTGAAGAATTATTTACGAAGTACAATAAGTCAAAAACGGTTAAACGGGTTAGCAATTATAAGTATTGAAAATAGATTTCTATCAAATGTATATTATGATAAAATTGATTGAAGTTTTTGCATCAAAAATGCACGTAGACATCATTTTAGGTGATTTGTAGTTCCGAACATGTGTATTTGAATTGTATTTGTTAAATAAAAATTAGCGTGGGGATGAGCCGTCTAGCTTGACTAGGTTTCAAACCCCTAAATATTTGTATTGTGCTATTAATATATTTTGAGGGAGGGCAGGGGGCATATTTTTGAGATGTTCGCACTAGGCATCCAAATTCTCAAGACCGGCCCTGGCTATGATGTAAATATACATTTCAATACATTACTACACTAAGTTATTTAAATTTTTTTTTTTTTAGAAAGGCAACATTTTATTAAACTACCCGAACAATTACATTTGGCATGAGAGAATGCCGTACAAAAGGAAATGAGATCAACCTAACTACACGAAAATACTAAGGTATCATCAAAACATTTGCTAGAAATATACATTTGGATTTATGAGCCATTGTGACCAAATAGGTTTAGTCCCTGATCCGTGATTGGAAATCCATTCAAAGGATTTAACTTGAATTTCGTTTAAGATCGATGTAGCAGAGCATTTTTTTCTTTTTGAAGACGACTTGGTTTCGGTTACTCCAGATTGCGTGTGCGGTTGTCCACTCTATTGCTTGCCAGGTGTTCGAAGTGTCGTTCGGATTCAAACCAATTCGTTTTCCTTGTAACATGGACTGAAAGTTAAGGTCCCTTGGTATTGGTTCAATGCACCATTGAAAAATACACCTCCAAATTTTAACCGATAACTCACATTTGAAGAGGGCATGCTCTACCGATTCGATTACGTTTCCACAAACCAGACATAGTAGTGAATCCAAGTCAATACCCCGTCTATTTAGCTCACAAAGTGTCGGTAACCGGGATTGTCTCGCGCGCCAAACAAAAATTTCGATCTTTTTTGGAACGAGCCTGTTCAATAACGTGGTTCCCGAATTGATATCGTTTGATAAGATTTTGATGTTAATGAGCTCTGTGAGAATAGATGAACGAAACTGGTCATTCGTGTTTAATTTCCACTTCCAACCATCATCGATGTCATCCCTAAAGGTGACAGTCCGAAGGGGATTGTCTAGTTCGCTAAGTTCAGTTGCCGTTCGCCCCGTTGGAGTTCTAGTCCAGCACCACCTGAAGGATCCGTTAAGATCATTATTTGCACTGATATTACGTTGATCACTAATCAAACAACGAGGGTTGCACTCGAGCCTATACAGCCTGGGGAATCTGTCTGCTAGTCGAACATTAGAGATCCAAATATCATCCCATAGCCGCGTGTGTGTTCCATTGTTGACAGTCCTCGCAAACGAATCAGTGAGGTTGATGCCCAAGTTGTTGATTATCAATCCTGCTTCTAGAATGCCATCCCAAGTTGTACCCATGTTTCGAAAATTAGATAAATCGTGAGTTCCCAACCCCCCGTCCCACCCATATATGCTTTTGATAATTTTTACCCAATATGCATTGGGTTCGGTTTTCACTCGCCACCACCACTTGCCTAGAAGCGAAAGATTTTTTGCTTTGACTAAGTTATTTAAATGAAATAGTATTATTTGTGCATAAATGAGTCTTGTATGTTAATTTGATTTAAAAGAGAACATCAGAAATAATCTTTTTTTTTTTCCTTTCTAAAAAGGAAGCATTTTATTAATAACCGACGAAAATATACAATAAAAAACACTATACATGAGGGCCAAGACATGAACCCATTTTAGTTGAAATTATATATTTTGAATTTCAACTATTGATTTAATTAATAATATCATAATTATGTCTCTCTTGTTTTAATTATTGATTGAATTTACAATCAACTATTGATTTAAACTAGTTCTCGAACCCTCGCTTCGCGGCGGGGGTTCGATTTTTAATGTATTTTATTGTGTTTAGTTACGGAGCCTGCGAGTAAAAAATCAACATATATGAAAAGTACCTTAAATATTTAGCGTTTTTTTAAAAGTGTCCGTTTTGCGTATAGTTAGTGACATTGTGTTCATAAAATTATTTCGAGTTTAAGGATGGTGTCGGAAAAATTTAACTCGTTGCGAGCGAGAAGATATGACCTGTTGAATATTTGAGTGGAGTTTATTTAAGATATTTTATGAAAATTTTGATTTGACACTTTAACCCCCTGTGTTGGGGGCCGATTTTAATTTTTGAACAAAGTGTGTGGGGCTTTTGTGGTGTTACTTGAAAGAAAGAAGGAAAAAAAGGTGGAAAAACGAAAATACCACTGGTACTATTTATAAGTTTTGTCTAATAGTTAATATGGTAATGTCCCTCTTTCTTAATTTTTTATTTGAAAAACAACTATCATTTTAAATTTATAACACTAATTTGATAATTCAAATAAAAACTCTCATTCTATATTATTACATTACATTACAATTATATTAATAAGAAATATGGTTTTACTGTTCACCGTAATATAATAATCTAGTTGATTTCATAATGGGGGATGATTCTCACACACTGTTTTTTGATCCTCACACACCAATTTACTTGAACTCCTCCCTAATAATAGGGTAAAAGGGTGTGTGAGGATCAAAAAACAGTGTGTGAGAATCATCCCCCTATCATAATAATTGCAATTTGTATGTTCAATACCATAGTCACCCACAAAAGAATATGGTATTTGAGGAAAGCTGGTTACTGTTCATGAAAATTTTTTATTCCAAAAATCAGGGTATTTTAATCTTTTCACTGTTATTTTATACCGTATATTAATATTATTTGAGCAAAGTAACTATTTTATACAGTATATTAACATATTATCTATTAGACAAAATTTGTCTTATATGCCATGAATAGTATTATTTACATTTTCGCTTTTCACAAAAACTAACCCCCTTAACTTCCACTAAAATACAAATCAAACCCCCCCACTTTATACATATATTCTAAATTCTAAATTATTATTTATCCCATTACTAAAACCAAAAATACTGAATAATAACACCCACCACGCTTTACTGACTTGTACGCTGCGCTCAAACAGTTGGACCCACAGGGGCCACTACTGTGCTACATTTTTTTTTGATCTCCAACGATAAAAGAATCAACTTTCGTAAAAGAACCAACCCTTCAATGTTACCAAAAGATGTCGAAAAAAATTCTTTTTTACAAAAAAATCAATTAACTTTTTTTTTTTCCTTTTTTTTTATTCCTCAACGATAAAAGAGGCAACTTTCATAAAAAGAACAACCCTTCAATGCTACTAAAAGATGTCGAAAAACATTTTTTTTTACAAAATAGATCAATTAACTTAAAAAAAAACCCGAACGCTAAAAGAAGCAACTTTCACAAAAGGAACAACCCTTCAATATTAGATGTCGAAAAAAATTCTTTTTTTACAAAATAAATCAAAATTTTTTTTTTAACTCGCATTCAAAATAGAGCCTTCGGCACGAAACGAGGGCTCCACAACTAGTTAATATTATTTGAGCAAAGTGAGTTACTTTTTCATGAAATTTATTTTTTCCAAAATTCAAGGTATTATATTTATCACCTACCTGACCTACTTTCCGCTTTCCATTCCATCACTACCTTTGCTCTGTATCCCATTTTTATATTCATCATAAGGAATTGTATCTCATACGATCGATCATTCAATATAAAGAGTTGATGTATAGACAAGTCTAAAGGTTACCTTATACGGAGTATAACCTTATTTTAATTATGATATCATCATATCATAGTTATATATCATTATATTATTTTGCGAAGTCAAATGTTAAATTAGTATGACATAAAAAAAATAGGAAAAAAGTCCATTGTATTTGACATTGTAATCCTTTGTGTTTAACATAACAATTGGCATCGTTAGAGAGGCAATAACCAACTCCATCCATCCATAAATGGAGTAGTATAAACTTGATAGCGACTAGCACTAGTATATTTTTAACAATACACTTAAGTAACTTTGGCATTCTTTTAGTCATTTAAAAAATAAAGTCTTAGTAGGCCATTACCAACGCGAAATACATCCTCGTCGTTCAGATCTTCAGGAGGGCTTCGATGGGGATGCACCCGCCCTCGTCGCCCTAGCCAAGCTCGAGCTGCTATTTCTTGTTTCGAAATATTTGAGGGCGAGAAAATTGGAGCTTTTTTCATTTCTTTTTTCTTCTTTGGTTACTACTGTAAAAATAGTGAATAGTGATATACATGTATTTGTATCAATAAAAAAATAAGGAAGAAGGAAGACGATGGGGTTCTTTAGGGATTTTTTCTTTTTAATGTTAACAAGTTTTTGGGTCACCGCGCTTCGCTGCGGTTGAAGTGTGGTTGATCTTGTAAGAGCTTTTAACGGATATTGTTTGTACATATCTTCGTAAAGTTTTTTTCGTACAAAACTATATGTTTTCATTTAAATTAATTTAACGTTTGTGAGGCTAACGTAACCCATAAAACAATAGGTATATTTAACTAAGACAGTATGTTCTATTGTTGAAATATATCGATTTTACGTCTAATTGGTAAAAATTATTAAAAAAGGCTTTTCGGAATTGAACACCTTACTACTTTAATAATACACGCACTTCTAACTACTCTTCCATGAGTAATATTCAATAATGAATAGAACATTATTTATTTAAAATCTAAAAATATAGAGTTTTCAGAATTGCTTTAAAAAATAAAGTGAGGTGGGGATCAAAACCGAGAAAATTTAATTAATAGCTGCCTTCATAACCACTGTTCCATGAATTGCGTTTTTATCTTTGAATGTGATTGTTATTACAAAATAGTCCTAATTGAATAGTAGCAATTGTGAATTTTCCAATTGAATATATATATAATATAATATAATATGTACTATAGTGGATCAGAGTTGGTGGGGTCCGTTTTTTAATTGGAAGAAGCAATTTGACATGTGGTGGTGTGCTTTGCTCTGACTACTTTACCCCTTAAATTGGGTGTTATTCAAGAGTGACAATCTAAAATTTTCAACTGAATATATATAACCAGTAAAAAACAATATGACACTTCTATCTCAAAATTTCAAACCCTCTTTTCCAAACTCCGTTTCCATTAACCAGCAACATAATTACCAATCCTTCAACCAAAAATCCAACCACTCCAGCAACCCCAACAATTCTAGTTTTCCAAAAAAATCAACCATCTTCTTAGGCGGTCTTTCACGTTTCTCAAACCCATCCACTATCAAGTTTAACTTTCAATCGTTTGGCAAAATTCAGGGCATTTCATGGAAAAAAACAGGATCTTTGCTTTCGTTAAATTCGAAGACGTTATTCAAACTTCCAAGGCTATTGAGAAAACGAATGGCAAAATTATCAACGGCAGAAAGATCTTTGTAGGCTATGCAAAAAATGAAATGATTATAAAAAAGATTTCGGATGTTTCAAAAGAAGAGTGCAAGGTGTATCTTTCGGTTAACCAAGAAATCAATGATAAGTTGAATTTTACAGTACACATAGTTGATAAAGAACCAATCAAAGCCCTCAAATTGTTCAAGTGGTTATAAAGTAGGAGTATAGCCTTAAAAGCAGTCTCTGTGAGGGGAATGTTTGGTTATGTGGTCCAATGTAAAGATGCCGAAAGCTTCAAGAGGATGACCATGGGACCTACTATGAATGAAGTGGAATTTTTAGAAGTACTTCTGATGGTTCAACAGCGAGGTAAGTATTCCAGGATCACGCGATTGGCTATCAAAGGTATCCCGTTTGAATGTTGTTCACCGGAATGCACCATTGAAGCTGCAAAAGAATTTGGGAGAGTCCTTCAGGTTGACTGTAACACCCATCGGTTAAAGCATACCGATACTTTATTTGCTATGGTTGAAGTCGATGATCCAAAACCCATTAGACAGTATGTTTCGGTTAAACTTCCAAATCAGTCTGAATGTAAATTATGGGTTGAAGAATTTTATTATGAAGACGATATGGAAACAGTGTCTGATGAAATTATAGACGAATACAATTATGCTCTCGAGTGCACCATTTCTGCGGTGGAGGAATTAAAAAACGCCAAAGAAAATTTGGTGGTCATTCAAGAAAGTCTGGTAGGTTCGCCGGTTGCTCAGCCAGAGGAGGGTGAGATCCTCATAGGTGAGGAAGATTCAAAACATTGCACTCCAATCAAATCAAGTTGCAACGGTAACATGTCTGAAGTGGTGCATAACTCGATAGAAAAAGTAACCCAAGCTGTCAAAGATCAAAAGGAAAGAGAAAATGGCATAAAAAATTCCCTATTTTCAGGAAAAGTACACAATGTAATGCCGAACAGTGACCACTCACCTATTCCCCACTCAAAACCCTATTCCTTTAAGCAAAGTGACTTTCCTACCCTTTCACCCTTATCCAAATTTACTCAAAAATCCTCCAATCCTAGTCAAGATACTAAAGTGGACTGTTTACCTTCCAAATGTGAACAAACCAAACCAAAAAATCCGGCTACCAAAAGTAATCCAAACACAGGCAACTTTGGGTCACCAAATAGCCAATGTCTTGATGATGAATGTAAAACGGAGTGTGATTTAATTCGCAATAGAAGGCTCAAACAAGTTGTAACTCTCAACCCTTCACACCAGAGGATGCTCCTGCTTCCATTTCTAACCACTGGTCTGATAAAGTTTTTAAACTTTCTAGTGAATTTGACACTTCGAGTGAAATAAATCATGTTGTTGGTGAAGTCTCTAAAAGCAAAAACTTCAAACACAGTGGTAATTGATTGGGGCAAAAAAATTAACCTTTAAAGAAGAAATGGTAAACTTTGATGTCATTATGAAGAATATGGTGGAGTATGAATCCACTTCACCCAAACCAAAGTAATGAGGCTAGCCTCATGGAATACCCACGGCCTCGGTAACAAATCAAGAGGGCGTATGGCGGGTTCTTTTGTTACGAACTTTCAAATTCAATTCTTAGCCATCCAAGAAACAATGGTTAAAATAGTGTCTCAACCAATTTTGAACGAAATTTGGAAACAATACGCTTTTGAAGCTATTCAAGTAGAATCGGATGGAAGGTCAGGTGGTTTGGTGTCAATATGGAGATCATATTTTTTCTCTTTAATTAATTGTTGGAAATGTAAACATTGGATTGCATCCGTTTTGAGGTACATTCCTTCTGATAATGTTGTTCTTATAGTAAACGTTTATGCTCCTCATTTAGAATCGAGTAAACGAAGGGTGTGGGAGCAATTGAAAAATATTGCGTGCAATTGGTCGGGTCCTATTTGTTTTCTAGGCGATTTTAATTCCGTTTGCACACCTGATGAAAGGTGTAGAGAATCAATTGATATGAATAGTATTGAAACATTCAACGATTTTATTCTTAATGCCAGTTTGATCGATCAACCCCTTTCAAACGAAGAGTTCACATGGGAAGGTCCACTTGGTAAGATGTCGCGTATTGACAGAGTCCTTTTAAATTCATGTTGGATCGATTTGTGGCCTGATTCTATTTTGTTAGCTGCCAAGCCTGATAGATCAGACCATAAACCACTTGTTTGGGGAAAAAAGTTAGTGTCTTGGGGCACAAAATTGTTTAGGTTCAACAAAGCTTGGTTTTCTAAACTTGGTTTCTTAGATATGTGTTTTGACAATTGGGCCAATTACCCGTTCAATGGGTGGGCTGCATTGTAGTGACCCGAACTTTTCCATGTTTATATATATATATTAAATGAAATTGTTATTTACATGATTAAGTGTTTCCAACATGTTAAACAATCAAACTTGTTAAGACTTGATTAATTGAAATAGGTTTCATATAGACAATTGACCACCCAAGTTGACCGGTGATTCATATAGACTACTAACTTAATGATTTTGAAACGAGACATATATGTAACGATTATCGTTGTAACGATATTTATTTAATGTACATATATCATATTAAGAGATATTCATACATCATATTATCATGATAATATAATAATTTAAAATCTCATTTGATATTATAAACATTGGGTTAACAACATTTAACAAGATCGTTAACCTAAAGGTTTCAAAACAACACTTACATGTAACGACTAACGATGACTTAACGACTCAGTTAAAATGTATATACATGTAGTGTTTTAATATGTATTCATACACTTTTGAAAGACTTCAAGACACTTATCAAAATACTTCTACTTAACAAAAATTCTTACAATTACATCCTCGTTCAGTTTCATCAACAATTCTACTCGTATGTACCCGTATTCGTACTCGTACAATACACAGCTTTTAGATGTATGTACTATTGGTATATACACTCCAATGATCAGCTCTTAGCAGCCCATGTGAGTCACCTAACACATGTGGAAACCATCATTTGGCAACTAGCATGAAATATCTCATAAAATTACAAAAATATGAGTAATCATTCATGACTTATTTACATGAAAACAAAATTACATATCCTTTATATCTAATCCATACACCAACGATCAAAAACACCTACAAACACTTTCATTCTTCAATTTTCTTCATCTAATTGATCTCTCTCAAGTTCTAACTTTAAGTTCTAAGTGTTCTTCATAAATTCTACAAGTTCTAGTTACATAAAATCAAGAATACTATCAAGTTTGCTAGCTCACTTCCAATCTTGTAAGGTGATCATCCAACCTCAAGAAATCTTTATTTCTTACAGTAGGTTATCATTCTAATATAAGGTAATAATCATATTCAAACTTTGGTTCAATTTCTATAATTATAACAATCTTATTTCAAGTGATGATCTTACTTGAACTTGTTTTCCGTGTCATGATTCTGCTTCAAGAACTTCGAGCCATCCAAGGATCCGTTGAAGCTAGATCCATTTTTCTCTTTTCCAGTAGGTTTATCCAAGGAACTTAAGGTATTAATGATGTTCATAACATCATTCGATTCATACATAAAAAGCTATCATATTCGAAGTGGTAAACTAGTAATCACTAGAACATAGTTTAGTTAATTCTAAACTTGTTCGCAAATAAAGTTAATCCTTCTAACTACACTTTTAAAATCAACTATACACATGATCTATATCTATATGATATGCTAACTTAATGATTTAAAACCCGGAAACACGATAAACACCATAAAATCTGATTTACGCCGTCGTTGTTACAACCGGGGGCTGTTTTGGTTTGGATAATTAAAAACTATGAAAAACTTTGATTTAAAAGCTATACTTCTGGGAAAATGATTTTTCTTATGAGCATAAAACCATATCCAAAAATCATGGTTAGACTCAAAGTGAAAGTATGTTTTTCAAAACAGTCATCAAGATGTCGTTCTTTCGACTGAAATGACTACCTCTTTCAAAAATGACTTGTAACTTATATTTCCGACTATAAACCTATACCTTTTCTGTTTAGTTTCATAAAGTCAAGTTCAATACGAAACCGTGGCCGCTTAAATCACTCAAAACGGATTAGAAACGAAGAAATGGCGAGCAAAACAAAATTGGTAAAAACTACTCATTTTAGCTACGTGAAAATTGGTAACAAATCTATTCCAACCATAACTTAATCAACTTGTATTGTATATTATGTAATCTTGAGATACCATAGACACGTATACAATGTTTCGACCTATCATGTCGACACATCTATATATATTTCGGAACAACCATAGACACTCTATATGTGAATGTTGGAGTTAGCTATACAGGGTTGAGGTTGATTCCAAAATATATATAGTTTGAGTTGTGATCAATACTGAGATATGTATACACTGGGTCGTGGATTGATTCAAGATAATATATATCGTTTTATTTCTGTATATCTAACTGTGGACAACTAGTTGTAGGTTACTAACGAGGACAGCTGACTTAATAAACTTAAAACATAAAAATGTATTAAAAGTGTTGTAAATATATTTTGAACATACTTTGATATATATGTACATATTTGTTATAGGTTCGTGAATCGACCAGTGGCCAAGTCTTACTTCTCGACGAAGTAAAAAATCTGTGAAAGTGAGTTATAGTCCCACTTTTAAAATCTAATATTTTTGGGATGAGAATACATGCAGGTTTTATAAATGATTTACAAAATAGACACAAGTACGTGAAACTACATTCTATGGTTGAATTATCGAAATCGAATATGCCCTTTTTATTAAGTCTGGTCATCTAAGAATTAGGGAACAGACACCCTAATTGACGCGAATCCTAAATATAGATCTATTGGGCCTAACAAACCCCATCCAAAGTACCGGATGCTTTAGTACTTCAAAATTTATATCATATCCGAAAGGTGTCCCGGAATGATGGGGATATTCTTAAATATGCATCTTGTTAATGTCGGTTACCAGGTGTTCACCATATGAATGATTTTTATCTCTATGTATGGGATGTATATTGAAATATGAAATCTTGTGGTCTATTGTTACGATTTGATATATATAGGTTAAACCTATAACTCACCAACATTTTTGTTGACGTTTTAAGCATGTTTATTCTCAGGTGATTATTAAGAGCTTCCGCTGTCGCATACTTAAATAAGGACAAGATTTGGAGTCCATGCTTGTATGATATTGTGTAAAAACTGCATTCAAGAAACTTATTTCGTTGTAACATATTTGTATTGTAAACTATTATGTAATAGTCGTGTGTAAACAGGATATTTTAGATTATCATTATTTGATAATCTACGTAAAGCTTTTTAAACCTTTATTGATGAAATAAAGGTGATGGTTTGTTTTAAAATGAATGCAGTCTTTGAAAAACGTCTCATATAGAGGTCAAAACCTCGCAACGAAATCAATTAATATGGAACGTTTTTAATCAATAAGAACGGGACATTTCAGTTGGTATCCGAACGTTGGTCTTAGAGAACCATAAAAATTTGCATTAGTGTGTCTTATCGAGTTTGTTAGGATGCATTAGTGAGTCTGGACTTCGACCGTGTTTTCTTTAAAAATGATTGCTTAACATTTTTGTTGGAAACTATATATTATTAACATGTAAATATTATATGATATATTAATCTCTTAACGTGTTTGATATTATGTGATAGATGTCTACCTCTAGAACAAGTCCCATTGACTCACCTAATAATAATGAAGAGTCAAATGTAAATTGAAATAATTCGTGGACTGATTCACAAGTTCCCGAAGAGGAACCGGAAGAAGAGTCGGAACCGGAAGAAGAATCGGAACCGGAAGAAGAATCGGAACCGGAAGAAGAAATAGAACCGGTGGGGGAAATAATAAAACGGTTAAGTAGAAGAAAATCCTCAACCAACCGACCAAAGTTAATTATGGTCAATGGTGCTTCCGCCAAGGAAGCAAAGTATTGGGAGGATTACCAATTCTCCGATGAATCGGATCCCGACAAGGAATCCGATGATGTTATAGAAATTACCCCAACACAATTTAATAAGACAAAAGAGAACAATAAGGGAAAGGGCATAAAAATAGAGAAATTTGATTCCAAACCTGATGAACTTTATATGTATCGTCAACACCCGTATTTCTTAAGTTGTGACAATAACCCGGGAACCTCTAAACCACCAGGTTTTTCTAAACCAATGTGGAAAACGACGGCTCGTATTAGGAGAACATCATATATCCCTAGAAACTTGTCAAAACGAACCAAAACCGAAGAAGAAGAAACGAGCGAGTCGGAATAAGATAGTTGTATTCGTGTGGTGTAATATATGTAATATAGTGTGCTTATGCTTTATGATATATGTAAAAATTGCTTGTATTAATAAGTATTTTTTTTTATGATTCTAACTCTTGTCTATTTTATAGTATAAAAACACAAAATGGATAGACAACCCAATATTTTAAGAGACCTACCCGGAGACATGATTGATGAAATCTTGTCTAGAGTCGGTCAGAATTCCTCGGCACAACTATTTAAGGCGAGATCAGTTTGTAAGACATTCAAAGAACGTTCCAAGAATTCCTTGGTTTATAAAAGGCTTTCGTTCGAAAGATGGGGGATATCACATTGGGAAATCCATAAGTTACGATGTATTTACTTTGACGCATATATTGCGGGGAACCCAAATGCTATTTTACGCAACGGGTTAAGAAATTATTTTGACTCAATATATCCGAATATAGGACTTCGTGATTTAGAAAAAGCGGCTAACATGCAACATAAAGAAGCATGTTATGCTTACGGCTTAGTAATGTTCACTTCTCACCAAAGTGAGAACAAGAACATCGGGCTACAACTATTAAACAAAACGTTCCCACAAGTGACGGAGTCGGTAATTGGGGTAAGAAATGAGGTTTTTAGATTGTTAAGGGACTGTTGGATATTACGTAACCCTCGTCCCTTTGACGACGTTACAACACACTGTCTTATCAACGACCATAACGGTTTTTTTCCACAAGACCAAGGATGGGAAGTAGTCCTAGTAAAACCAGAATGCATGACTTGTTTCTGGACGTATGAATTACGTGTCTTTATTGCCTTTGCTGAACGACTTGTGTACTAGCTAGAATTATCTTCACAACCATCTTGTATCAAATTTAGTGTGTGCTATATTTCATGCTATATGTAAAATAAGCGGTATTGTAAGTTTGTAAAATATTGTGTAAAAGTTTGAACGCGAAATATTATTATAATCAGTTTTTCATATAGAATTGTAATAGTTGAATTGTATATTAGCTACTAAGTATGAACTTAACGGGTAGGTACTACCCGAATTTAAACTTATAAAACGCTAATATGAAGAAAAAGCTTTTATAAATGAGTTCATATTATGCTACGAGATACTATTGACTACTCTTAATATTCTGTATGATTAACTTGTTTCATTTGACTATTTGAAGGAAATGACACCGACTACTCGACAAACCTTGAATATGAGCGAAAAGGAATTTCGTGCCTTTCTTGCTTCAAACATAGCCGCGGTACAGGCTGCGCTACATACCAACAATAACCTTGGATCTAGCAGTACAGGAAATCGTGTAGGATGCACCTACAAAGAATTCACTGCCTGCAAACCTTTAGAATTTGATGGAACCGAAGGACCGATCGGATTGAAACGGTGGACCGAGAAGGTCGAATCGGTGTTTGCCATAAGTAAGTGTACTGAAGAGGACAAAGTGAAGTACACTACGCATACCTTCACAGGTTCTGCGTTAACATGGTGGAATACCTATCTAGAGCAAGTGGGACAAGATGATGCTTACGCACTATCGTGGTCAGCATTCAAGCACTTGATGAACGAGAAGTACCGTCCCAGAACCGAGTTCAATAAGCTCAAGATAGAACTTAGAGGGTTACGAACCCAAGGATTTGATATTACCACGTACGAAAGACGATTCACAGAATTGTGCCTATTGTGTCCGGGAGCGTTCGAAGATGAGGAAGAGAAGATCGACGCGTTTGTGAAAGGATTACCGGAAAGAATCCAAAAGATATAAGTTCACACGAGCCTGCCTCCATACAACAGGCATGTAGAATGGCTCACAAACTAGTGAACCAGATTGAAGAAAGAATTAAAGAACAGATTGCTGAAGAGGCCAATGTGAAGCAAGTCAAAAGAAAGTGGGAGGAAAATGGTGATAAGAATCACCAATACAACAACAACAGCAATTACAACAATAATCGCAACAACTATCCCAACAATCGCAATATCAATCGCAACTACAACAAACGGCTAAACAACAACAACAACAACAACAACAACAACAGCAACTACAACAATCATCCTAACAACAATAATAACCGCAACAACAACAACAATCAGAAGTAGCTATGCCAAAGGTGTGAAAAGTATCACTCGGGGTTCTGCACCAAATTTTGCAACAAGTGTAAAAGAAATGGTCATAGCGCGGCGAAGTGTGAGGTCTATGGACCAGGGGTTAACAGAACGAAAGGAACAAATGGTATCGGAACGAGTAATGGTGGAGCAAGTAGTGTCGGAGCAAGTTATGCCAATGTAGTTTGTTATAAATGTGGAAAACTGGGCCACATTATTAGAAATTTCCCGAACCAGGAGAACACGAATGGACAAGGCCGTGGAAGATTTTTCAATATTAATGCGGCAGAGGCACAGGAAGACCCGGAGCTTGTTACGGGTACATTTCTTATTGACAATAAATCTGCTTACGTTTTATTTGATTCGGGTGCGGATAGAAGCTATATGAGTAGAGATTTTTGTGCTAAATTAAGTTGTCCATTGACGCCTTTGGATAGTAAATTTTTACTCGAATTAGCAAATGGTAAATTAATTTCAGCAGATAATATATGTCGGAATCGAGTAATTAAACTGGTTAGCGAAACATTTAAGATTGACTTGATACCAGTAGAGTTAGGGAGTTTTGATGTGATAATCGGTATGGACTGGTTGAAAGAAGTGAAAGCAGAGATCGTTTGTTACAAAAATGCAATTCGCAGTATACGAGAAAAAGGAAAACCCTTAATGGTGTACGGAGAAAAGGGCAACACGAAGCTACATCTTATTAGTAATTTGAAGGCGCAAAAACTAATAAGAAAAGGTTGCTATACTGTTCTAGCACACGTCGAGAAAGTACAAACTGAAGAAAAGAGCATCAATGATGTTCCCGTCGCAAAAGAATTTCCCGATGTATTTCCGAAAGAATTACCGGGATTACCCCCACATCGATCCGTTGAATTTTAAATAGATCTTGTACCAGGAGCTGCACCAATAGCTCGTGCTCCTTACAGACTCGCACCCAGCGAGATGAAAGAACTGTAAAGCCAATTACAAGAACTTTTAGAGTGTGGTTTCATATCGACCAAGCACATCACCATGGGGAGCTCCTGTTTTGTTTGTTAAGTAGAAATATGGTACATTCAGGTTATGTATCGACTACCGAGAGTTGAACAAACTTACCATCAAGAACCGCTACCCACTACCGAGAATCGACGAATTATTTGATCAACTACAAGGCTCGTCTGTTTATTCAAAGATTGACTTACGTTCCGGGAATCATCAAATGCGGGTGAAAGAAGATGATATTCCAAAGACTGCTTTCAGAACACGTTACGGTCATTACGAGTTTATGGTCATGTCGTTTGGTTTAACTAATGCACCAGCTGTGTTTATGGACCTTATGAACCGAGTGTGTGGACCATACCTTGACAAGTTTGTCATTGTTTTCATTGACGACATACTTATTTACTCAAAGAATGACCAAGAACACGGTGAACATTTGAGAAAGGTGTTAGAAGTATTGAGGAAGGAAGAATTATACACTAAGTTTTCAAAGTGTGCATTTTGGTTGGAAGAAGTTCAATTCCTTTGTCACATAGTGAACAAAGAAGGTATTAAGGTGGATCCGGCAAAGATAGAAACTGTTGAAAAGTGGGAAACCCCGAAAACTCCGAAACACATACGCCAGTTTTTAGGACTAGCTGGTTACTATAGAAGGTTCATCCAAGACTTTTCCAGAATAGCAAAACCCTTGACTGCATTAACGCATAAAGGGAAGAAAATTGAATGGAAGGATGAACAAGAGAAAGCGTTCCAGTTATTGAAGAAAAAGCTAACTACGGCACCTATATTGTCATTGCCTGAAGGGAATGATGATTTTGTGATTTATTGTGACGCATCAAAGCAAGGTCTCGGTTGTGTATTAATGCAACGAACGAAGGTGATTGCTTATGCGTCTAGACAATTGAAGATTCACGAACAAAATTATACGACGCATGATTTGGAATTAGGCGCGGTTGTTTTTGCATTAAAGACTTGGAGGCACTAATTATATGGGGTTAAAAGTATTATATATACCGACCACAAAAGTCTTCAACACATATTTAATCAGAAACAACTGAATATGAGGCAGGGTAGGTGGATTGAATTGTTGAATGATTACGACTTTGAGATTCGTTACCACCCGGGGAAGGTAAATGTGGTAGCCGACGCCTTGAGCAGGAAGGATAGAGAACCCATTCGAGTAAAATCTATGAATATAATGATTCACAATAACCTTACTACTCAAATAAAGGAGGCGTAACAAGGAGTTTTAAAAGAGGGAAATTTAAAGGATGAAATACCCAAAGGATCGGAGAAGCATCTTAATATTCAGGAAGACGGAACCCGGTATAGGGCTGAAAGGATTTGGGTACCAAAATTTGGAGATATGAGAGAAATGGTACTTAGAGAAGCTCATAAAACCAGATACTCAATACATCCTCGAACGGAGAAGATGTACAATGATCTCAAGAAACATTTTTGGTGGCCGGGTATGAAAGCCGATGTTGCTAAATACGTAGGAGAATGTTTGACGTGTTCTAAGGTCAAAGCTGAGCATCAGAAACCATCAGGCCTACTTCAACAACCCGAAATCCCGAAATGGAAATGGGAAAACATTACCATGGATTTCATCACTAAATTGCCAAGGACTGCAAGTGGTTTTGATACTATTTGGGTAATAGTTGATCGTCTCACGAAATCAGCACACTTCCTGCCAATAAGAGAAGATAACAAGATAGAGAAGTTAGCACGACTGTATTTGAAGAAAGTCGTCTCCAGACATGGAATACCAATCTCTATTATCTCTGATAGGGATGGCAGATTTATTTCAAGATTCTGGCAGACATTACAGCAAGCATTAGGAACTCATCTAGACATGAGTACTGCCTATCATCCACAAACTGATGGGTAGAGCGAAAGGACGATACAAACGCTTGAAGACATGCTACGAGCATGTGTTATTGATTTCGGAAACAGTTGGGATCGACATCTATCGTTAGCAGAATTTTCCTACAACAACAGCTACCATTCAAGCATTGAGATGGCACCGTTTGAAGCACTTTATGGTAGAAAGTGCAGGTCTCCGATTTGTTGGAATGAAGTGGGGGATAGACAGATTACGGATCCGAAGATAATACAAGAAACTACCGAGAAAATCATCCAAATTCAACAAAGATTGAAAACCGCCCAGAGTCGACAAAAGAGCTACACGGACAGTAAAAGAAAAGATATAGAGTTTGAAATTGGAGAAATGGTCATGCTTAAGGTTTCACCTTGGAAAGGCGTTGTTCGATTTGGTAAACGGGGGAAACTAAATCCAAGGTACATTGGACCATTCAAGATTATAGATCGTGTCGGACCAGTAGCTTACCAACTGGAGCTACCTCAACAACTCGCGGCTGTACATAACACTTTCCACATCTCAAATTTGAAGAAATGTTTTGCTAAAGAAGATCTCACTATTCCGTTGGACGAAATCCAAATCAATAAAAAACTTCAATTCATTGAAGAACCCGTCGAAATAATGGATCGTGAGGTTAAGAGACTTAAACAAAACAAGATACCGATTGTTAAGGTTCGATGGAATGCTCGTAGAGGACCCGAGTTCACCTGGGAGCATGAAGATCAAATGAAGAAGAAATACCCGCATTTATTTCCAGAAGATACGTCAACACCTCCAACTGCTTAAAATTTCGGGACGAAATTTATTTAACGGGTAGGTACTATAGTGACCCGAACTTTTCCATGTTTATATATATATTAAATGAAATTGTTATTTACGTAATTAAGTGTTTCCAATATGTTAAGCAATCAAACTAGTTAAGACTTGATTAATTGAAATAGGTTTCATATAGACAATTGACCACCCAAGTTGACCGGTGATTCACGAACGTTAAAACTTGTAAAAACTATATGATGACATATATATGGATATATATATATATATATAGTTAACATGATATTATGATAAGTAAACATATCATTAAGTATATTAACAATGAACTACATATGTAAAACCAAGACTACTAACTTAATGATTTTGAAACGAGACATATATGTAACGATTATCGTTGTAACGACATTTAATGTATATATATCATATTAAGAGATATTCATACATCATATTATCATGATAATATAATAATTTAAAATCTCATTTGATATTATAAACATTGGGTTAACAACATTTAACAAGATCGTTAACCTAAAGGTTTCAAAACAACACTTACATGTAACGACTAACGATGACTTAACGACTCAGTTAAAATGTATATACATGTAGTGTTTTAATATGTATTCATACACTTTTGAAAGACTTCAAAACACTTACCAAAATACTTCTACTTAACAAAAATGCTTACAATTACATCCTCGTTCAGTTTCATCAACAATTCTACTCGTATGTACCCGTATTTGTACTCGTACAATACACAGCTTTTAGATGTATGTACTATTGGTATATACACTCTAATGATCAGCTCTTAGCAGCCCATGTGAGTCACCTAACACATGTGGGAACCATCATTTGGAAACTAGCATGAAATATCTCATAAAATTACAAAAATATGAGTAATCATTCATGACTTATTTACATGAAAACAAAATTACATATCCTTTATATCTAATCCATACACCAACAACCAAAAACACCTACAAACACTTTCATTCTTCAATTTTCTTCATCTAATTGATCTCTCTCAAGTTCTAACTTCAAGTTCTAAGTGTTCTTCATAAATTCTACAAGTTCTAGTTACATAAAATCAAGAATACTATCAAGTTTGCTAGCTCACTTCCAATCTTGTAAGGTGATCATTCAACCTCAAGAAATCTTTGTTTCTTACAGTAGGTTATCATTCTAATACAAGGTAATAATCATATTCAAACTTTGGTTCAATTTCTATAACTATAATAATCTTATTTCAAGTGATGATCTTACTTGAACTTGTTTTTCATGTCATGATTCTGCTTCAAGAACTTCGAGCCATCCAAGGATCCGTTGAAGCTAGATCCATTTTTCTCTTTTCCAGTAGGTTTATCCAACGAACTTAAGGTAGTAATGATGTTCATAACATCATTCGATTCATACATAAAAAGCTATCATATTCGAAGTGGTAAACTAGTAATCACTAGAACATAGTTTAGTTAATTCTAAACTTGTTCGCAAATAAAGTTAATCCTTCTAACTACACTTTTAAAATCAACTATACACATGTTATATATCTATATGATATGCTAACTTAATGATTTAAAACCCGGAAACACGATAAACACCATAAAACCGGATTTACGCCGTCGTAGTTACAACCGGGGGCTGTTTTGGTTTGGATAATTAAAAACTATGAAAAACTTTGATTTAAAAGCTATACTTCTGGGAAAATGATTTTTATTATGAACATGAAACCATATCCAAAAATCATGGTTAAACTCAAAGTGAAAGTATGTTTTTCAAAACAGTCATCAAGATGTCGTTCTTTCGACGGAAATGACTACCTCTTTCAAAAACGACTTGTAACTTGTATTTCCGACTATAAACCTATACCTTTTCTGTTTAGTTTCATAAAGTCAAGTTCAATACGAAACCGTGGCCGCTTAAATCACTCAAAACGGATTAGAAACGAAGAAATGGCGAGCAAAACAAAATTGGTAAAAATTACTCATTTTAGCTACGTGAAAATTGGTAACAAATCTATTCCAACCATAACTTAATCAACTTGTATTGTATATTATGTAATCTTGAGATACCATAGACACGTATACAATGTTTCGACCTATCATGTCGACACATCTATATATATTTCGGAACAACCATAGACACTCTATATGTGAATGTTGGAGTTAGCTATACAGGGTTGAGGTTGATTCCAAAATATATATAGTTTGATTTGTGATCAATACTGAGATATGTATACACTGGGTCGTGGATTGATTCAAGATAATATATATCGATTTATTTCTGTACATCTAACTGTGGACAACTAGTTGTAGGTTACTAACGAGGGCAGCTGACTTAATAAACTTAAAACATAAAAATGTATTAAAAGTGTTGTAAATATATTTTGAACATACTTTGATATATATGTACATATTTGTTATAGGTTCGTGAATCGACCAGTGGCCAAGTCTTACTTCCCGACGAAGTAAAAAATCTGTGAAAGTGAGTTATAGTCCCACTTTTAAAATCTAATATTTTTGGGATGAGAATACATGCAGGTTTTATAAATGATTTACAAAATAGACACAAGTACGTGAAACTACATTCTATGGTTGAATTATCGAAATCGAATATGCCCCTTTTTATTAAGTCTGGTAATCTAAGAATTAGGGAACAGACACCCTAATTGACTCGAATCCTAAAGATAGATCTATTGGGCCTAACAAACCCCATCCAAAGTACTGGATGCTTTAGTACTTCGAAATTTATATCATATTCGAAGGGTGTTCCGGAATGATGGGGATATTCTTAAATATGCATCTTGTTAATGTCGGTTACCAGGTGTTCACCATATGAATGATTTTTATCTCTATGTATGGGATGTATATTGAAATTTGAAATCTTGTGGTCTATTGTTACGATTTGATATATATAGGTTAAACCTATAACTCACCAACATTTTTGTTGATGTTTTAAGTATGTTTATTCTCAGGTGATTATTAAGAGCTTCCGCTGTCGCATACTTAAATAAGGACGAGATTTAGAGTCCATGCTTGTATGATATTGTGTAAAAACTGCATTCAAGAAACTTATTTCGTTGTAACATATTTGTATTGTAAACCATTATGTAATAGTCGTGTGTAAACAGGATATTTTAGATTATCATTATTTGATAATCTACGTAAAGCTTTTTAAACCTTTATTGATGAAATAAAGGTTATGGTTTGTTTTAAAATGAATGCAGTCTTTGAAAAATGTCTCATATAGAGGTCAAAACCTCGCAACGAAATCAATTAATATGGAACGTTTTTAATCAATAAGAACGGGACATTTCATGCATATGTTATTAGCAAAAAATGCAGGTCTTTGAAATCTACCCTAAAAGAATGGAATGCTCAACAAACGGCTCTGGATAAAGGGAACATAATCTTTTGTGAAACCGAAATCTCCAAGTTAATGGCAATTTACAGGAGTCGGTTGCTTACTGCAGACGAATTAAGTGAATTGGCAAGGTTCAAAAAAGCAAAAAAGTCATACACGATTCAAAGAGAGTCTAAACTAAGATTGCAACCTCGTTTTAAATGGTTAAGATCGGGTGATAAGAACTCCAAATTCTTTTATGTGGTTTCTCGGATCAAACAACACTCTTCATATATTGCAGGCATGATGATTAGTAATTCATGGGAAGATAATCCGGATACAGTTAAAGAACATTTCATTCAATATTTTGAAATTATGTTTCGTCTTTCTTCTACTTGTATGCAGCCTGAAACAGTGGTGAATTGGGCATCACTCGACCTAAATCAAGTTTCGGCACAGATGAATGATTATTTGGAAGCTCCTTTTTTAGCTTCTGAGATTCTTAAAGTTATCAAAAGTTTCGATGGTAGCAAAACTCCAAGTCCGGATGGGTTCACTATGTAATTTTTTCAAAAAGGATGGTTTTGGTTAGAAGATTTGATTATGGATATGTTTACTCAATTCCATGATAACCCTATTTTTCCAAAGGGTTTTAATTCCTCCTTTATTGTTTTGATTCCCAAATCTAATTCGGCAAGAAACGTTGAGCAAATGCATCCGATTAGTTTAATCAACGGGCCTTATAAGATTATAGCTAAAGTTCTTGCTAATCGTTTAAAAGTTGATATTCCTCTTATAATTAGTGAAAGTCAAAACGGGTTTGTGCCTTCAAGAGTACTTATGGACGGGGTTATGGTTGTCAATGAGGTGATTCATGTGGCTAAAAGGAAGAAAAAGCCAATGCTTTTATTGAAAATCAATTTTTCTAAAGCTACGATTGTGTGTCCCACAAATTTCTTTTCACTGTACTTGCTAAAATGGGATTCGGGTCAAAGTTTATTAAGTGGGTCAGAGCTTGTGTGTCCAATATTCGCTTCTCAATTTTGTTGAATGGTTCTCCTACTAGAGAAGGATCTATGTTTCGAGGCTTGAGGCAAGGGGACCCACTCTCTTTGTTTTTGTTCATCATCGCGGCAGAGATTCTTAGTAAGCTCTTATCATAGGAGCTTAAAGAAGGTCGGTTGCAGGGCTGCCAATTTAATCAAGACCTGTGCGTTAATCATTCACAGTTTGTAGATGACACTGTTATCTTTGCCACGCCTTCGGTTGTTGAATTAACAAGAATTAAAGATATTTTGCATATTTTTTACCAAGCTTCTGGCCTACACATGAATGATGTAAAAACAACCATTTATGGTATTCATGTTTCCAGGTCTGATATGAGCAGGTATGCTGCTATTTTTAATTGCAAAATTGGGTTCTTTCCTTTCGATTATCTCGGTGTCCCTATTGGCTTATCTAGAGAAAATTCGGCAATGTGGGAGCCGATTTTAAAAAAATTCAAAAGTAAACTGGCGGGTTGGAAGGGGCGTTGTCTTTCCTTTGGTGGGCGTTTGGTTATGGTAAAAGCGGTTATCTCAAATTTACCCCTTCATTATATGTCCTTGTATAAAGCGCCAATCGGCATCATTCGACTTTTAGAAAGGTATAGGAGGAACTTTTTTTGGGGTGGTGATTGTTTAAAGAAAAAAACTTGCCTCGTTAAATGGGATTCGGTTTGTCTCCCGAAGGATTTGGGTGGTTTGGGTATTACTCCTCTGCGAATAAAAAATTTAGCCATGTTAGTCAAATGGTGGGCTAAGATGAATTGCAACAAACAACAATTGTGGAAATCAATTGTGGTTTCGTCTTTTGGAAGATCTTTTCGAGGTAAATTTTTGAACAATGTTGAGTCGTTACCTTCGTCTCAATTATCTTCAATTTGGAAGGAAATCCTTAAAATTCAAAAAATTGAATCTTTGACTTGTGTGGTGGGTTTTAACGCCTGGAAGTGGGTTTTAGGGAACGGGTCAAAAATTTCATTTTGCTGTGACCCCTGGATTGGTAACTTTGTTTTGAAAGATGAGTTTCCTGCTTTGTTCTTGATATGTCGATTTCATAATGCTTCTGTTGCTCACTTTCGTCTTCCCTCGGACATGAGTGTAACACCCCAGCTTAACATGACCACAATATTGTCCGCTTTGCCCGCAGGCGCACAGCTTTTTCTTGGCGATCACACACGAGAAGCACTTTCCCAGGAGGTCACCCATCCTGGTAGTGCTCTCGCCCGAGCACGCTTAACCACAACGTACTCGCACTTCTACTCAGCCTGTGATCCCAAAACGCGTTGTGTCATTTAAGCGTGAGTATTACCTTATAATCCCATGATCACTCATGTTCGTGGGCGATGTGGGATTTGCCTAGGGTGTTACAATGAGCATGCCTCAAATTGGATGGGATCTTCATTTACCATTGCCTTTACCTTTAGACGACTCAATAAAAGCATCAGCTCTTCAAGTCATGCTTACGGGGTTTAAACTGATCGAACAACAAGAAGATTTGGTAGTGTGGTCCCATGATTCAAAAGGGTTGTATAGTGTTGCTAATGGTATCCGAATAATTTTGAATTCGGGTAATCATGTGATTCCCGAGTGGCCCAAAGTGGTGTGGAATAATAACGTTCCTTCTAAAGTGGTGTTATTTCATTGGCTCGCGTTAAAAATTAGCATCCCCGTTAGAGATATTTTATCTCGAAGGAACATATTACCCGTGGATCAATCCACTTTTTGTGTTTGGTGTTCGAATAAGGTTGAAACTATTGATCATTTGTTAATGCATTGTACGTGGTCTTTTAAAATATGGACCGACTTATTTCGTTGGTAGAACTTTAGATGGGTGTTACCGGAATCCATTCTTCATTTTTCGTTCGATTGGTATAATGGGATGGGAATCAAAGCTTTCAAATTTTGGAGGTTGATCGGACCCGCAACCATGTGGGCTATTTGGATTGCAAGAAACGATTACATTTTCAATGGAAAGTATACTTGTCGTTCGGTGATCGTGTGTAATATCAAGCTCAAGACGTTTCTTTGGGCTACAAATTTAAACTATTGCCATAGTTTACAAGCATATGTATGGGAAATAAACCCCCCTCTTCTTTTGCAAGTTTAAGCTTCGTATTAAGCTTTTTTGGTTGTTTTTTGTATGGCCTTATGAGCCTCATGCATTGTAAGTTTGTGTGGTATTCTTCATTGCTTTAATGAAGGTATCAAGTGATATATATTTTTGCTTCTTTTCGCCAAAAAAAAAAAAAAAACTGAATATATATACAATGGTGGGGTCATAGTACAGGAAGTTTGATTATCTTCTTCTTAAGAACAATATAACACATTAAATACGGTCCCAATTATTTATTCAAATTTATATTTATATAATAATAATAATAATAATAATAATAATAATAATAATAATAATAATAATAATAATAATATATAAAATATAACTAAAAATAATAATTGTGAGGTGGTTGAGAGTATTTAGTCCTGACTTAGTCCTGCTAAAAAAGTGTTGATATGACGCTGATGTGACAAGTAGTCTCGGTGAGCAAGTTTGTTATGGTTTATAGAAGGTAATGATGCGCATGGCTGCACATCCATCGCGCAACATCCTAATGGCGCGCATCACCCCACAATGAGTCGCGCGAGTTCATATTATTGCGCCTATTTACACGACAGTCATCTAAGTTTCTAATGACATGCATCTGACGTCGGTCGCGCAGCCACCACTTAGATTGTACATGCAAGGCCAAAAGCGTACGATGGCAACACTAAAACAGATAACACACTGTAACAGGTCGGTACGATTCCGACACTGCATAACGGATGAGAAACGATAGCAAGGTATAAAGGGGCAGCACTAACATAATGGCAACACCTTTTGCCGCTTTACGAAATAAAGGACTAGAACAAAGCAACGTGGCACTAACATGTCTTTTTGTCCCCTTACGTGGCACTAAGGACAAAAACTCACACATATAAATAGATGTAACTCGAGCTGAAAACATCAATATGAAATTATCTTCATTCATCAGAAATCACTCCCAAGTTTATCATTCTCTCAACATACCATTCAACACTAGTTAACCGCCCAAGCGGAATAGTTACTAAACACTCCTTACGGTTTCAGATAACGTTGCTATAACATAAATTCTAACACCGTCCTTGAGCCATCAGTTATGGCTAACCCGAATGATGGTGGGTCATGTTTTTCCTCCATTTCTGAGATCATCATCTCGTATGAGGTCACTCACGGTACTCCATACCGGAGAGTTAAACTCAAGGAACCTTAAAATCCCCTTCATTTGTTAATCTTGCATGAACTGAAACCCTTGGACTCTTTTATGCTTGATCAGTATAATGACCTGCCTTTTTCCATTTACTTTCCATCTACTTAATTTAAAGTCCGTTATTTAAATTATAACATCACCCGTTAACTTGCGTTCTTAAAATGTTTCGTTTAGATAATTCACGCACCCGTATATAACTCGAGGGACTATTGTTGTCAAGTGGGCAAAGATGTTACTAGGTCAAAGAGTCAACCCACCATCTCTTCCACTCATTCTCCTCCTCCTTTTCTTACTACTTTCACCTTTATGCTCTCAAACACCAAATCAAAGAATCATCATCCATTTTGAATCTAGCAAGCGTTCTTCAAAACAAATCACATATTTAGAATCCTTGCATCTTCCTCTTCAAATCCATACCAACTTCATATCATTTGGGTAATTGTCTAAAAACACTAGATTTTATGGTCTTGATGATTTTGATTTAAAAGTGTGTTAATTAGTGTCTATGGCTCAAGTCTAACATGATTATGTGGTTTATTTGCTTGTTCTTGCTATTTTGATGTAACTAGCTTAAACTTGAAAGTGACTTGCTTAATCTTGTGATTTGGTTGTTTAAATGTTGTTAGATGTTAAAAGTTCATGTATTAAATGTGTTACTAGCATCACTAGCTTCATTTTGATGTGTAGGTTGATTAAGAAAACTTCATTAACATGATTATTGAATTTGTGATTTTGGGATAGGGTTTGATAGACTTAAATATAAACTTTGATGCATTGAATGCTATGAAATGTTATTGGTAAGTGTTTAGTTGTATTGTACACGTAATTACCTACGAAACGGCGTATTATATGTGTGCATTTAATTCCCGAATCATCAATGTGCATTTATGATCTTGAATGCAATAAATGATGAATATTTAATGCGATTTTGGTTGTTGTAAATGTTGGATTGATTGATGAAATGTGCTTAGTTGTTTTCCTCGTCAAAATACCTTTCCGATGATATAAGATACATGTTTTAATTGTTTGCGGATCATAAATTGTGATCGTTTGAAGTTTGGTTCGTGCACTTGTGTGAATCTAGCAAAGCAGAATCTGTATACCATTTTGGACGCCGTCCAAACACTTGGACGCCGTACAGCCCTTCACTGCTGGATGCTGTCCAGCCTATTTGGACGCCGTCCAAATGAACTACAGGATTCTGTTTTGGTTGTTCGTTTACCGTTTAATTCTAACTATGCTACGCACCTCCGATTAACATGTAACTTATTCTAACATGCTCATATATGATTATAAAACTCAGAAAAATTGTCCGAGACCCGACCCGAATGGGTTGACTTTTTCGTTGACTTCGACTTGACCAAATTTGACTTTTATTCAAACTTAACCGAATACTTATGCAATCGTTCTAACGTATTTTTATACTTGTATCTTGCATGAAACTTGACAATTTGACTCACATGCTATATTAATCGAGTCGTAATGAGCCATAGGACTAATTGAACAACTTTGACTGACTTCATGCTTTATCATATTGATACAACCTATTGTTTAGGTCAACACTAGCATACGTTCTTGCCCACGTTTACTTGGGAAGTACAATTACATTCGTACAATCAAGGTGAGATCATAGTCCCATCTTTTCAACAAATTTTATACTTTTAAATCATGGGATGAGAAACATATACGTATCATATTTTTATACTTTGAACACAAGTACGAAAACAAACATTCCACAGCAAGTTAGAACAAAAAGTCTCAATTCAATTATCATTAGTTACACTTGCAGGGTGTAAACGTGAACTTATGTTATATGATCACATGGGATTGACGAGCCCTCATTCGGACGGTTCGCTACCGTTAGCGGATGAAATATATTTTCGAGTATAGTATATGTTCTAACACTACGTAACAGGGTACAAAACAGTTAAGTTTTGGTAATTGGGTGCTCGCGAACGTGCAACAACTTTTGGAACGCAAACGATTTAGATAATCAACTTTATGAAAATATTAAATCTTGTGGTTCAAAAACAACGTTACTAATACACCTATGATTTCACCAACGTTTTCGTTGACAGTTTTCTATATGTTTTCTCAGGTCTTTGAACACTATGTGATATGTTAACACCTATTTCCTTATGAGGTAAGACTTAGTGTGTCAACAAGATACTAGAAGTAATCTAGCTTTAGGAGGGCGGAGTGTTGCCGATTGATTTTTACCCTCGGGAAATAATCCCTGCAGACCCGGTTCACAAGTGTAGAAAATTGTGGGGTGGCTTAATCAATCTGTCGTCCATAGAGTGTAAGAGTGCTAGCCGGATGACTTCTTGTGAGAGAAAGTAGAGAGAGAAAGAGAAGTGAAGTCTCAGCTCTCAAAGTTGTCAGAATCTCTGCACTGTGTAAAATGACAACCCAAGGGGTCTATTTATAGTGTCAGATCCACCAGATTACTTGGGGACACATGTCAGATGATGATATGTTCTGTTATTCGTGATCCGAAATTTATACTGAAGGTGGCGTTCTCCGGCCAGGGCTTACGCGCTAGGCGGCCTTCAGGGCTTACGCATGACGGAGCAGCCTGTACAGCGGAGAATGCTGGACGTATAACTCCACAAAACTGTTGTTTTCAGCCTTCCTGATGCTACTTTTATGCAACCATTATGCCTTTTATGCGTGTATACGATAGGATACACCATTAAGTCCCCCCAGTTTAATGACTTAAGCATTTGAAGAATGATTAAGTCGTTAAACTTTTGAAAACGCATGCCAAACCATCCTGTTCATTGCCCATTTGCATCGGGGAAAACATTTTAGGCATTAAATGCAGACGAGTTTTACTGACGCTGTTATGATTAATTTTTTACGGCTGAGATCATCCACGCGCCTCCAGCTGTAAAAAGTGTTATTTCGTACCCTTCGTTTAAACTCACCCCTACACGTGTCTTAATCGTGGCCATAAAAATTGCATCGATGAAATCCTATAAAAACCGTCATAACCCTGTTACCAACACTTTTTTACTTTTGCCAAGATCTAAAAAGCATATTTCTCCCCCAAATCTTCATCGCCTTCTTCAATCTTCAACTTTTTAAGGTTTACCGTCTTCCAAGGTCAGTACACTTCATCTTACTGCTATTTTCTTCTTGTTGATATCTTTTACTGTATTATCATGGCTTCTACACGGAGTACTGGCCAAGAGCACGCCAAGCCCTCTTCGTCAAATACCGCTGACATTCCAGAAGTTAGCACGATGGCTTCATCATTGACTAGTGAATATTTAGATGGCTTAAAGATCGCCTTCCGCCATCTCAATCAATACAACCCTGTTCTTCCCACCAACAGACAAACTGCTGATAACCCTCCTGAGGGGAAAATTACTTTATACGCTTTACAAATTACCCACGGCAACCTCCGTGTTCCTCTTACTAACTTTCTTCTTCGCCTTCTTAGATACTATGAGGCCTGTCTTAGTCAGATGCATCCCCATGGCCTTCAAAAAATCATCCTTTTTGAAATGTACTGCAATGCTATTAACATAAAGCCTCGCATTAACGTTTTTATCTCTTTATTTAGAATTCGCACAATTAGTGACTACTGGCTTACTATTGACAGTAAGAAAAATAATCATTTTGTTGGCCCGAATAGAGTTTCAAATTTGAAGGACTGGAAAAGTCCATTTTTCTTTGTTGATGAGACCGTTATTCCGGAAGAGTATTCCGTTGTCCGGGAATGGGGTGCTATTGATGCTGGTATAGGAAAGGGTGTTAAGATTTCTCCCGCAGAGCAGTGGATAGTAAATAGTTTGAAAGGGCTCCGCCTTCCGCCCAGATCACACGAAAGGTATGAGGGAATTCTTGTGCTTTGCAAAGTGAGTCAAGAATGGCCGAGCAATTCTGTGCCAGTACTTCATGAGAAAAAACAGGGTAGGATGTGATATGATCATCCTATTATATATAGATTCGTGTCTATTGTTTGTCATGTTTACTTATATTGCTGTTTATGTATAATTTTTGCAGCCAACTCCGTGATGCAGGTTCGCTTTGCTCTTTTATCCGCTGATCTTGATGATGATGTAGAGGTCACTGCTCGTGACAAAACTGCTGAAGAGCTAGAGGCGGAGAGAGTTGTAGCTGAAACTAAAGCTGTTGCTGATGCTGCTGCTGCTACTGAAAAGGGGAAAGAAATTGCTGTGAGCAGCTCAATCAGTGAATCCGAGTCTGAACATACAGACACTGAGCGGACAGCGGATGATACCACCACCGCCGATCAACAAACATCGGGGTCAGTTGACATCACGGGTGAAACCAACCCCATTCCTCCTCCAACCCAAAAGACAAGAAAGAAGAGCATAGGCTCAAAAAGGGCGAAGAGTACAGAGGAGGGCAAAAAGCAGAAACGAAGGAGAAGTATGTCCATTCTGTGCTTTCTTGAAAATGTTAATTTGTACATGTTTTTGCGTACAACCGTTATGTTTGTTCATTATGCTAATTTGTTCTTGTTAGTGATTTTAGCAGAGTCGGCTGATAGCCAAGGGAAGGCCACGGAGGGCGGTGAACGGAGGACGGAGGAGAATCTTGAAAGTGAAGGAGAGAAGGGCTTGAAAATGCCTGACCCAAACTTTACTCCATTTGATGAATCTGAATTTCATGAAGATAGGCTGGAAGGCAACTCTGCTTATCATTCTCCTCCTCCTAATATCACTAACCCAGCTATTACATCCTCCAATGTTCAAGAACCAACTCTTCCTGCTCATGTGAGGGCATTGCAAGCCATCATTGCAAACCCTGCCACTAAGGATAAAGAATTTGCAACTCTTCTTCAGGTATGAATGATAAGATCTTCTGCATATATATGTTTGTAATTTATTGATGTGAGTTGCCTGAAATTACTCATAAAATTTTTTCTTGTACAGGGTTGTGTTATCCCTGAGCTGAAACCCCAATTCACCGCTCTCCATTCTGATCAACTCAGGGAATCAACTATGGCAGCTCATGTACTGCTAACCAATCATTTGGACTCTGTGCTGCAACTGCAGAAGCATCAAGATTCTATTCTTGCTATAGCCCGTAAAGACATAGCTGAAGGTGCAAATGCTCGTAAAAGAGCTGCTGATGCTGAGCGTACCTTAAGTGATGCGCAGAAAATAATAAAGGCTAAAGAAGTTGAGCTAAAAAGTGCTCAAGATGCTGCTGCTGTTCTGCAAGGGGAAAGGGATGCTGAAAAGAAAAGAGTTGAAGAGGAGCAGGTGAAAGTGGGTGAGCTGGAGAAGCAGCTGAATGCAGAGAGAGAAAAGTCTGCTGAGCTTCTCCGGAGGGCGGAGAAAGGCGAAGGTAATTTTGCTGAGCTTAAGAAGGGTATACCAGGTCTGATAGCTAAGGTGCTTGGATCCAGTCTTGTAGGGAATCCCTACAATGATTATGTTGATGCTGCCTGTACCCATGCTATTGCTGATGTGACCGGCAAGCTGTTTAAACACCTTGCTCCCAACCAGACCCCTTCTGCTGCTATTGCCAAACTTATTCCTCCTGGTACTCAGGAAAAGGTTGATGAGACTAAAGACAAATTGATAAATTTGAAGATAAATGTTTATGATGAGGTATGCAGCAAAGAAGACTCATCTGCTCAAGATGTGCTTAGCGTGCAATTTGATTGATCGTTGTAAAAATATTAAACAATGCTTTGTAATAAATTTCCTTCTGACCTTGACATTATATACATACTGACTTTATTGTGATCACTACGTGTGTTTACATGCTTGTTGCTAATATTTTGATGCTTAATGCTTTAAAACCAATCGATTATGCACCTGAGCATAAAATTTCTATACACAATTGTGCAGTGTATAATTGAGCAAATCATTTTGAAAAGTGTATAAGGTAATTCATATGTATACGCTTTGCAATATCAAGTTTTGCTAAATGAATATGATGTCTGAATTCTGTTACACGCTTTCCGTCATAAAATTAATGAGGAAGAATTATGAAGTGTTTTAGAAGAATGATTACAAATCAATAAACTCTTCATCTTACGCCTTCCGTCATAAAGTATATGAGGAAGAATTGTGAAGTGTTTTAGAAGAATGATTACAAATCAATAAACTCTCCGTCATACGCCTTTCGTCATAAAGTATATGAGGAAGAATTGCTAATTATTTTGCCTTCATACATAAAATATAGAACTTCGTTCTGTGAAGTAAGTTTTTTATAATGTTTGTCATGACAAGTATCTGAGTTTTGTATCATGCCTCGGTGCGTTCTAGTAAAACTTAAACGTTTTCTAGCCGATCCCTTGTGCCTTTACTGGCCGGCACAAAAGCTTCCACCATCGGAGGTATTTTAAAAATACACTCCTTCTGTGAGCAGGTTATAAATGTAATGTTTTACATTTGTCACGGGCTGCACTTTGTTTAAGAAAAATATATAATATTTTGTTCGGTACTGTGCAGTACATAAACGATTGATGACGAATTTAGGTGGATCAAGCCTAATTAGTACGCCATGAATGTTTAATGTATGAAATTGCTAACATATGCACTGTAAAATAACCACAATGGTTCACAGTAAAATGATTAACGTTGCTCTTCATATAATGCGAAAATATGTTCTTCAAATGCCAAACATGTGTATTTTGGCATGAATACAATGATTGTAAAAGGCTATGTCTTCATAAAAATGCTAAAAAACTGCTCTGATAATAAACTTTCGTTCTTGATAACATGCTGAGATTTGCTTCTTCACACGCCGAGCACCCAACGCCCAGCGCCATCTGGCCTACACACTTGATTATGGAATGAAAAACTCCTGAACTTCATCATCACTAAACAACCGATCATGCTTTCTCCAGTTTACGTTGCCTTTTGGTAAGTTCACAAATGTGGATCTCTCCCTAGCCGGTGCCACATACTGTGAATGTATGGCGGCTACTCCGTTAGGAGTTGGGAACCTGATCTCTGCATGAGCTGTCGATGTTATTGCTCCGAATTTAGCCAACGCTGCCCTTCCAAAAAGGACGTTAAACCGAGAATTTCCATCTATGATTATTGTTTCTGTTCTCAACAATGGGAATGTGCCCATAACAACTTCCAAACGAATCTGCCCCATGGCATTTACCGGTGCTCCCGTTAATCCAGAAACTTTCAATCTCGTTTGCCTAGCTCTGTCCTGCACATGCCTTGGAAAAGTCTTCAAGCAATGCCAGTAAATGATGTCAGCTTCACTTCCCGTATCTATGTAGATACAGTTAACAAACTTATTTGCTATCTCTGCTGAAATGATCACTGGCTGAACGGACAACGCCCAATTCTGAATTGGCTGAAAGATAATTGGAGCATATCTCCAGCTGTCCAAATTGCTATTTGATGATTCACCTTCTGCATAATAACTGTCGTTGATCCAAACCATCCTAATTACAACTTCTGGAGTTGTCTCACACTCTGTGGCCCGGTCTCCGTACTGCGGTTGGTTCCGATTATCTCTTCCGCCATGCTGCTCTCTTCTGTTCTCTCCACGGCGTCCCCTGTTACCATCATTCCTTTGCCACGCAAATTTCCTGCGAGGATCATTCCTCCTGTACTGTTTGCCAGACAACAAATGATTCAATTCTCCTGCCTTGATTTTCGCTATGATTTCCCTCATCAAAGATTTGCAATTGTTCGTATCATGGCCCCATGCCTCATGGAAATTGCACCACAACTCACTCTTTGGACCCTCCCTTTCTTTCATAGGTGCTAGAGCATTGAAATTGGTCCGAATTGGTTCAGTGAAGAGGATCTCTTTCGGAGTTTTGGTAAGTGCCATAATCAACGGGTGCCTTTCTATTGGCCTTCTGTTGTGGTGAAAATCATTAGGGTGATTGTTTCCTCTCCATCCTCCATTTGAATTGTCATTCCTTCTCTGATTTCTGTCAAAATACCGTCCTTCGTTGTGCGGCTTGCTACTACTGCCAGTATCAAACTTGTTCAACCCACGCTCACCAGCTCGAACATGCCTCTGTGCAACCTCCAACGCTTGATGCAATGTTTTTGGCAAGTCATACCGTAATGCATGAACAAGTGCACTAAACCGTCACTGGTCCAAACAGAAAATGAAACCAGATACAAGCTGTGATTCTGGACAATCAGGAATCTTCTGTGCTTCAAGTGTAAAACGCTTCATAAAATTGCTCAAAGATTCGTTATGATGCATTGTGATCTCGTGTGCATCAAGATGTGTCAGAGTACAGCTCCGTAGATTTTGGTATTGCATCACAAATTTTGCTCTCAAATCAAGAAAACTAGTAATACTCCTTGGCGGCAAACTAGCAAACCATTCGCGTGCCATTTTCTGCAATACCATAGGAAACATATGACACGCAGTTTCATCCTCCCAATGCTGCAACCTCATAACACCTTAAAACATAGTCAGAAAATCTTCTGGATCCATTGTGCCATCATAAACTCCAATTGCTGGTATAGCAAGATTTCTGGGCAATGGATAATTAGCAATTCGATCAATGAAACAATGTGTAGATTCTGCCATGGCCGGTGGCTTGGTGGCTTGCTCTCCAGTAATGAGGGCAAAGAAATTGTCCACGGCCACAGCACGGACGGCGGGCTGCGCTAAGCGTTGCTTATATTTTACCGGAGCTGTCTGCTTAAGAATGTCATTCAAAAGCAACACTGCCTGCTTCTCTGACATGAACTCATCTTTGTCAGTTTCATCATTAGAGTCATTATTATCATAGCTCAGGTCGTTATCATCCCCAGAATCATCAATAAGACTACCCAGCTTGTCGAGTAGCCTAGATAACTTGTATTTTGATATAGATTGCCTTTTCATTATTTGCTTGTCTCTGCCATCCGCCATCCGCCGAAGAGGTATAAATGATGGACATCACCGTGGTTACATCAATGGTCGTCGCTCTGTATTAGTAACAAAATTTGAAAGTCTTTCTGCACTTTTAGCTGTCGCTTCTTCGATTACTAGCCTTTTCTCCGAATTAGTTGCCAAATGTTTAAGTCTTTCTGCAGTTTCAGCAACTGTTTCTTCAATCGTACCATCTAGTGGCTGAACGGGTACATCTTCAACAGTTATCATGTCATCAGTTGATGAATTTTTGACTGCTTCAAGTACAAATGGAGCTTCAGTTGTTTTTGTTCCTTTTCCGTTTCGTGTGTTCTTTGCATTAGTGGATGGCGCCATTGTTAACACCTATTTCCTTATGAGGTAAGGCTTAGTGTGTCAACAAGATACTAGAAGTAATCTAGCTTTAGGAGGGCGGAGTGTTGCCGATTGATTTTTACCCTCGGGAAATAATCCCTGCAGACCCGGTTCACAAGTGTAGAAACTTGTGGGGTGGCTTAATCAATCTGTCGTCCATAGAGTGTAAGAGTGCTAGCTGGATGACTTCTAGTGAGAGAAAGTAGAGAGAGAAAGTAGAGAGAGAAAGAGAAGTGAAGTCTCAGCTCTCAAAGTTGTCAGAATCTCTGAACTGTGTAAAATGACGACCCAAGGGGTCTATTTATAGTGTCAGATCCACCAGATTACTTGGGGATACGTGTCAGATGATGATATGTTCTGTTATTCGTGATCCAAAATTTATGCTGAAGGTGGCGTTTTCCGGCCAGGGCTTACGCGCTAGGCGGCCTTCAGGGCTTACGCATGACGGAGCAGCCTGTACAGCGGAGAACGCTGGACGTATAACTCCACAAAATTGTTGTTTTCAGCCTTCCTGATGCTACTTTTATGCAACCATTATGCCTTTTATGCGTGTATACGATAGGATACACCATTATGATACATGCTTCCGCACTCTTTTTGATACTTGCTTGGATGTTGAGTATACATGCATACTTGGAGCGTCTTTTGACTTTACTTAAATTGTGTCGCATAGGTTTCATTTGTACTTAAAACATTATGACTTATTTAGTAGGTGAACTACTTTGTAAACTTTGAAACATCCTTACATTTGAAATGAGTGCGACTTATTTTTGGTCAAACATTATTTTAAAGACTTATGACCGCGTAACGGGACCTAAGTAGATGGCGCCGTCAATAACGATTTTGTCGGGTCGCTACAGATGGTATCAGAGCATTGGTTGTAGGGATTTAGAGTTCATTGGTGTCAACCCCGAGTCATAGGGTACATTAGTGAGTCTAGACTACAACCGGCATATAGACTTGAAGTAGGACTTGCTTGACTACTTGTGCATTTATACCTGAACCCTTCTATTCGTATCTAACTCTTACTTCATCTTAATCTCACGTTGTTTAATTTGATTGACACGCCATCTTGACCTTATGAGGTAATGTCAAATGCACATATGAATTAGGGTAATATAATTGCCAGGATTATATTACGGTGACTCATACGGACGTTCCGACATTATAACATAAAGAATTTAGGGCGAGTCAAGGAAAATTTCTATCTATCTTTATTCCATATCACGATTAGTATTATTGAGAATACTAATCAATGATATTCTTGTGTCTTGAAGGAACAATGCCTCCTCACCGAGTCCCACGCAATGAGACTCCCGAACAAGCTCTTCAACGAATGATAGCCACCGCCGTAGATGCGGCCATGGTCGGTCACGCTTCCAACACCAATAACAATAACAACCACAACAACAATAACAACAATGGAGCCGGTAATTCAAACGAGGGATGCTCCTACAAAGCTTTCATGGGGTGCAAGCGTCATACTTTTGGATGGAACCGGGGGACCGGTTACTCTCACCCGATGGTTCGAACAAACGGAAGCCGTTTTTAGCATAAGCGGTTGCCGGGACCAAGATAAGGTCAAGTTTTCCACTCACACTTTCGCCGGTATTGCTCTCACTTGGTGGTACACATATGTACAATCGGTGGGTACCGATGAAGCCCAAGCAGTCTCTTGGGCTGATTTAAGGGAAAAGATGATCACCGAATACTTCTCACGTAAAGAGACCCGCAAGCTCGAACCTGAGCTAAGGACTTTAAAAGAGGGCGGAAATGACCTCAAAGCTTATAATCAACAGTTTGCCGAGCTAGTCTTAATATGTCCGGCTCTCGTGACTCCCGAGTCCCTAAGAGTTGAAATTTACATGGATGGCCTCCCTAAGAGCATCAAACACAGGGTAATGTTATCCAAACCCGCTAACCTACAAGAAGCTTTAAAGATGGCCCGCCAATTGATATAAATGGTGGATGAAATCGTAGTACCGGCACCTAAGGCCGAGGATAAATTGGGTGGCAACAAAAGAAAGTGGGAAGCCTCCCAATTAAGCAACTACAACAACAACAACCCCGCCAAGAAGCCTTTCACCTCCGACGGCAAGAAAAGTTATGTCGGAAATAAACCTTTTTGCAACAAATGCCACAAACATCACTATGGTGAATGTGACAAGCCGTTTTGCCACCGGTACCAAAGAAGTGGTCATGTGGCCAACGATTGTAGAAGTGCCACCCCCGTCGCTCAAAAGGGGCCCAATGCACCAAAACCGTGTGTTTGTTTTGAATGTGGCCAACTGGGTCATTTTAGAAATGCATGCCCTTAGAAGAAAGCTAACCCCAATGCACGCGGCCAAGCTTTCAACATTAACATCAAGGAAGCCCGAGATGAAAACGAACTAGTCACAGGTACGTTTCTTCTCAACAATTCTTATGTCTCTTGTTTATTCGATTCGGGTGCCGATAAGAGTTTTGTATCCAAGACTTTGACTCATTCTTTTTGCACTCCACCACTCCCACTAGATACTACTTACACCATTAAAGTGGCCAACGAAAAACTATTGAGTGCCGATAATTTTTATCGGGGGTGTACGTTAAACTTAATGGGTAAAGAGTTTGAAATTGACTTGATACCTATAGAACTAGGGAGCTTCGATGTAATAATTGGTATGGATTGGTTAGCCAAAATGAAATCTCACATCCTTTGTGATCTAAAATAAATTCAAATTCCTATCGAGAATGGTGAACCCTTGATTGTCTATGGCGATAAGAGTTGCACCGGACTCAACCTCGTCTCGTGCCTCAAAGTTGAAAAATACCTTCGTAAAGGTTGTTTCGCGATTCTAGCCCACGTTAAGAAAGTCGAGACCGATGAGAAGCATATCGATGATGTGCCAATTATTAGTGAATTTTCCGATGTATTTCCCGAAGAATTTCCGGGTCTTCCACCTCATCGACCGGTAGAATTCCAAATCGATCTTATTCCGGGAGCCGCACCCATAGCATGAGCACCGTATAGACTTGCTCCATCCGAAATGCAAGAATTGAAAAGTCAAATTCAAGAAATACTTGACGGTTGTTTTATCCAACCTAGCCATTCACCATGGGGCGCTCCGATTTTATTCGTTAAAAAGAAAGATGGGTCCCTACGAATGTGCATCGATTATCGTGAACTAAAAAAATTGACGGTTAAGAACTGATATCCTCTTCCTCGCATCGACGACCTTTTCGATCAACTACAAGGATCTCGTGTATATTCAAAAATCGATCTCCGCTCGGGTTATCATCAACTAAGGGTTAAGGGGGAAGATGTCTCTAAAATCGCTTTTCAGACTCGTTATGGTAGTTACGAATTCCTTGTCATGTCATTTGGTCTAACTAATGCACAGGCGGTGTTCATGGATCTTATGAACCGCGTGTGCAAACCGTATCTCGACAAGTTTGTATTCTAAAATCGTAGAAGAGCACGGACAACACCTTCGACTTGTGTTCGAACTCTTGAGACAAGAACGACTCTATGCCAAATTTTCCAAGTGTGAATTTTGGTTGAAGGAGGTTCAATTTCTTGGTCACGTTGTAAGCGATCAAGGTATTAAGGTTGATCCCGCAAAAATTGAAGCCATTAGCAAATGGGAAACCCCTACTACTCCTACTCACATTCGTCAATTCTTAGGCCTCGCCGGGTACTATCGTAGATTTATCGAAAATTTCTCTTTGGTTGCACGTCCTCTAACCGCGTTAACTCATAAGGGAAGAAAATTCATTTAGTCGACCGAACAAGAATCCGCGTTTCAAATCTTGAAGAAAAAGTTAACCACCGCTCCTATTGTATCTCTCCCTGAGGGCAATGATGATTTTGTTGTATTTTGCGATGCCTCGAAACATAGTTTTGGATGTATATTGATGCAACGAATGAAGGTTATTGCTTATGCTTCCCGACAATTGAAAATCCATGAACGGAACTACACGACACATGATCTCGAACTCGGAGCCGTCATCTTTGCACTCAAAATGTGGAGACATTATCTTTATGGGACCAAAAGTACTATTTTCACCGATCAAAAAAGCCTCCAACACATCTTCGATCAAAAGCAACTAAACATGAGACAACGACGGTGCATTGAAACTTTGAACAATTACGATTGTGAGCTTCGTTACCATCCGGGAAAGGCAAATGTAGTAGCCGATGCCTTAAGTCGAGAAGAAAGAGCGGTGCCTCTTCGTGTCTGAGTTTTAAACATCACCATCCACACCAATCTCAATAACCAAATTCGCGTAGCCCAAGACGAGGCTCTCAAGGATGAAAACATTTCTCTCGAACGCTTGAACGTCCTCGCCTCTCGATTCAAAGTTAAGGAGACCGGACTCCGATATTTCGCCGGGAAAATTTGGGTGCCTAGTTATGGGGACTTGCGAAGCCTTATTCTAGACGTAGCCCATAAGTCAAGGTATTCGATTCACCTCGGTGCCAATAAGATGTACCACGACCTCAAGGAACAATATTGGTGGCCGAACATTAAAAGGGACGTTGCTACTTATGTTGGAAGGTGCCTAACTTGCTCCAAAGTCAAAGTCGAACATCAAAGGCCGTCCGGGTTACTTCAACAACCCGAAATCCCGCTATGGAAGTGGGAAAAAATAACGATGGATTTTATCACATAACTACCAAGAACGGCGAGCGGTTATGATACTATTTGGGTTATTGTAGACCGTCTCACCAAATCCGCCCACTTCCTTGCCATGAAGGAAACCGACAAAATGGAGAAACTTTCACAACTTTACATTAAAGAGATCGTAGCCCATCACGGTGTACCATTATCGATTATTTCTGACCGAGATGGCCGTTTTGTTTCTAGATTTTGGTGTACTTTAGAAGAAGCGTTGGGAACACGATTAGACATTAGCACCGCATACCATCCGCAAACTGACGGACAAAGCGAACGCACAATTCAAACCTTGGAAGACATGCTATGAGCTTGCGTTATCGATTTAGAAAAAGCTTGGGACAAGCACTTGCCTCTCGCCGAATTCTTCTACAACAATAGTTATCACGTGAGTATTAACACCGCACCCTTCGAAGCGTTATATGGTCACAAATGTCGTTCACCTCTTTGTTGGGCCGAGGTAGGCGACAAGCAAATCACCGGACCCGAACTCATTCATGAAATAACCGAGAAGTTCAAATTCGAGATAGGCTTAGGACGGCCCGTAGTCGTCAAAAGAGCTATACCGACATTAGGCGAAAGGATCTTGAGTTCCAAGTGGGGTGATCCTGTAATGTTAAAAGCCGCACCTTGGAAAGGTGTAATCCATTTCGGGAAACGTGGAAAACTAAATCCGCGATATGTTGGTCCTTTCGAAATCTTGGAGCGTGTTGGAACTGTTACTTACCGATTAGATCTTCCGCCTCAATTGAGCTCCGTTCATCCTACTTTCCATGTATCAAATTTGAAGAAGTGTTTTGCCGAACCCGAACTCGTCATCCCTCTCGAGGAGCTTACTATTGATAACAAACTTCATTTCGTGGAAGAACCGGTTGAAATTGTGGACCACTCCATCAAAATGCTAAAACAAAGTAAAATCCCGATTGTTAAAGTCCGTTGGAATGCCAAAAGAGGATCGGAGTTTACTTGGGAAAGACAAGATCAAATGCAAAGAAATTATCCTCACTTATTCGTAGAGTGGGCAACAAAAGATCCCGAGGAAGCAACACCTACTACGTCCACTTAAATTTCGGGACGAAATTTCTTTTAAGGAGTAGGTAATGTAATGACCCGCCTTTTTCCATTTACATTCCGTCTACTTAATTTAAAGTCTGTTATTTAAATTATAACATCACCTGTTAACTTGCGTTCTTAAAATGTTTCGTTTAGATAATTCACGCACCCGTATACAACTCGAGGGACTATTGTTGTCAAGTGGGCAAAGATGTTACTAGGTCAAAGAGTCAACCCACCATCTCTTCCACTCATTCTCCTCCTCCTTTTCTTACTACTTTCACCTTTATGCTCTCAAGCACCAAATCCAAGAATCATCATCCATTTTGAATCTAGCAAGCATTCTTCAAAACAAATCACATATTTGGAATCCTTGCATCTTCCTCTTCGAATCAATACCAACTTCATCTCATTTGGATAACTTTCCAAAAACACTAGATTTTATGTTCTTGATGATTTTGATTTAAAAGTGTGTTAATTAGTGTCTATGGCTCAAGTCTAACATGATTATGTGGTTTATTTGCTTGTTCTTGCTATTTTGATGTAACTAGCTTAAACTTGAAAGTGACTTGCTTAATCTTGTGATTTGGTTGTTTGAATGTTGTTAGATGTTAAAAGTTCATGTATTAAATGTGTTACTAGCATCACTAACTTCATTTTGATGTGTAGGTTGATTAAGAAAACTTCATTAACATGTGATGTGTGCGAGGTATAGTACGAAATAGATTATATTTTACTACAAAATACTATTAAATACGATACAATTTACACAAGTTATTTATTTATTTATTTGAATGGATATACCTAAACCTTGCTACAACACTTATAGGCAGTGTACCTAATCGTAGAGTAGTGTAGTTTTTAGTAAGTCCGGTTCGTTCCACAGGGAGCTAGCTGAGTTTAACGCTATATATATTTTAAACTATATTTGTATATATATATATATATATATATATATATATATATATATATATATATATATATATATATATATATATATATATATATATATATAAGTAATATAGTAGTATTATTAAAAAAGGGGGTTGTTACCGTTTAATGACCGGTTTGTCAGTTTTAAAACTTAAATCACAATTAAAACCTAATGTAAAATATTAAATATAAATATAACTAATTTAAAGCGTAAAGTAAATGACGATAAATAAAAGTACAATAATTAAAAGTGCGATAATTTAAAGTACGATAAATAAAATGACGATAAATAAAATGACAGTAAATAAAAGTGCGATGAGATATAAAATAAAGGAATTATGCTTATTTAAACTTCCGTAATCATGATGTTCGATGTGTTGATTTTAATTTATTACCATGGGTTAATTGTCCTTTGTCCTAGATTATTCGATATGTCCATCTGGTTTTTGTCCATAATAGTCCATCGGTCATAAATATAAAGTGCGAGTGTCCTTATCAAATTACCCTTATACCCGAAGTCAAATATTCCAACTAATTGGGGACTTAAACTGTAACAAGGTCTTAATACTTTGTTAATGATTACACCAGGTTATCGACTGCATGTAACCCAAGGTTTTAATACGTTGTTGACAATTACACCAAGTGTCCTTGTATGTAATCCACCCCTATTTTAATGAGTCCATTGACTATTAATCCATCCCCGTGTCCGGTCAAATGAACAATTATTAGTATTTATAAATATCCCGCCCATCGTGTCCGATCGAGTGTATGTGGTTATTTATAGATACGTCAAATTGTAAATATCTATATTAAATTAACGAACTATCATTCAGTTAAACAAATATAAAGCCCATTAATAGCCCATAGTCCAATTTCCATAAGTGTCGGTCTTTTGTCCAAACCCCAATTATGGTCCAAAGCCCAATAACCCCGTCTTAATATTTAGTCCAACATCACGATTACTTCGGCTAAACATAATAATAACTCATCTATGAGACATTAATTTAAAAAGGTTGAACATAACTTACAATGAGTATTAATCACGTAGTGTTACACAGACAGAATTTTGACTTACAAACCTTAAAACATTCGCTAAAATAACCTTATTATTATTAACTTAAATATTAAAATTAAAATTATAAATATAAATATAGATTGAGAGATTGAAGTATAAAAGGTGTAATGAAATCGGCAGAATGCGCGGCCTTTTATAGGCCCACTTTGAACTGTTCAGCTCCGCGAGTGCGGTATTTTTCCTCTTCACAGCTCTGCAGTCACGGAGCTTTGGATTCCAGCTCACCATAGTGAATTAAACGTGGGCTGCTGATAAATATAATATATAATAATATATAGAATTAATTATATGTTATATTATATTCTTGTGCATAGTTGACTTATAATTTCAGCTCCGTTGAGTCGCACGTTGATAGTTGGTTCATGTCTCGGTTCCGGATTTTCGAACGCCTTTTTGTATAATTTAATATCTTGTACTTTGTTTTTTGCGGCATGTACTCTTGTAATTTCTAGACGTTTCTCATCAATAATTTGAACCACTTGGATTGTACTTTGTACTTTTTAGCTTTTTGGTCGTTTGCGTCTTCAAATCGTCGAATCTGTCTTTTGTCTTCACCTTTTATTATTTAAACGAATATCACTTGTAAATAGAACAATTGCAACTAAAAGCTTGTCTTTCTTGAAGGATAATGCTATGAAATATATATTCGTTTTTAGCATTATCAAATATTCCCACACTTGAGCGTTGCTTGTCCTCAAGCAATATAGAACTTGAATATAACTCTACTAGAATCACTTCTTTATTCTTCACTGTAACGACCCAACCCGTTAACCAACCAAAAACGCGGAAAAAAAATAATTTAAAACTGATCTGGAGGGTGCGCGGCGCGCACCACTGCCTATGCGCGGCGCGCACAAGGCCTGAGACAGTTCTGATCAAAATGTCCATTTTTCGCGAAAAGATCTTCGACTTCCCGACACTTTTAGACCATACGCTTTTCACAACAAACTTATATATGTAAAACTAACACGAATCAAACATAAAAAAGACGTTTTACAAGCGGGGCCCACACGGCCCAAAATACAAGTTTAATACAAGTTTAGAGTTTCGACCACCAAAAAGTTTAAGTTTCAAACTACACAATGAGCATGGCGTTTGGGATTAAACTACCCAACTACCGGTCAAACTCCAAGAGCTACTAAAGCCAAAAGTGTCCCCTAGTATCAAGCGGGATCTCTAGTCCAATACGATGCCCTTACCCTTGTCCAAAACCGAACCTATAAAATGGTAAACAACGAGAGGGTAAGCAAAGCTTAGTGAATGCAAAAATTATACGAATACATATATAATTATACCTACTTGCATACACTTACACCAACCGCAAACATGCTAGCAACACAATTAGCTTATCGTCACATTAACAAGCTTTAATCTCCAATACCACAAGCTAGCAACAACCGCATAATAATATAACTCGAAATGATATAATATGCTTACAACACAAGTAACCATGGTCGACCAATAGTACAAGGGAACGGCGCTCGCGAAAACGCCATCGGTGTTCATAACATCCATTAGGGCACTTAACACCTCGCACCACTAACCCCTAGGGTGGCACCTTAACACCTCGGCACATCATCCCGAGTGGCATCTTAACACCTCGATGCAACACTCATTATTTTATGGAGTGGTGTCTTAACACCTCGACACTACACTCCTAGGTGGCATCTTAACACCTCGATGCTACACCCGAGTGGCATCTTAACACCTCGATGCTACACCCTTCACGTGAAACGTGGTGTCTTAACACCTCGACACTACACATTTCACGCTACAACAAATAGATACATTATATACCTACGCATATAATTATTCCACTCACCTTAACAATTAGATGACGATTTCAACCTCCACAAGCTTCAAAGCAAAGTACCTAATATAATAAGTACTTGATCAACACACAAGCTAAGTGGACTCAATACTAACACTTACACATGAGCATTTAATGACTTAATGTATTAAATCGCTCATTTATACCAAAACCGCCCAATAAGTCAAGACCACCACTAATCACTTTAAAGCTAGTGATTAAGGTCCAACAACACCAACTAATACATAATTAGGGTAATTCATACCCATCTTTCCAAACTAGGTCAATTGATTACCCAAATAACCATTTTAAGACGACACACCCATTTTGGGTCATCCACTAACTAACCAACACCCATTTACTAAATAACTAGGTGTGTTAGCAATTAACTCACCAATTAGGGTTCATAAACATCATTTAATACTTTGAAACCCTAGACTAGTCACCAATTAGTATTCAAGACTCAATTTTACCCAAGAACACCCAAAATCACCAATAATGGGTTTTGTGTTCATCATTTACTCAAACCCTAACCCTTACACTAAATCAAAGTAAGGAAAATAAAATTAGAACATACCAGAACTACCACAACGAAGCTAGAGATAAGATGAACGACTTTAATGCTTGAACTTTAACCCAAAACAAGCTCCTTCCTCTTGGATTTAAGCTTTCTCACACTTGAATCACACTCTCTCACTAGGATTTAAGTGGATGAAGTTTGGTGGTTAGAAATGGAGTAATGAGGCTCAACCAAACTGATCTAGGGCCTTTAATTCGTCCATAAGTGAATATACCAAAATGCCCATCAAAATATCTGATTTAAAAAGCTGGAACCCGGCTACAGTAAGGGGTGCGCGGCGCGCTCCCTTTAGTGTGCGCGGCGCGCACTAGGCTCAGCTCACTCAGTGACTTCTGTTTAATAGCACAACATCACCCACACTCTATGTAACATATTTACACTGCTGTACAAACTGATTAGGGTCTTACAACTCTCCCCCACTTATTCGGGTTGCGTCCTCGCAATCCAAGCCGCATGACAAGAGGGAAGATAAACCAACACGAATTCTTCGGGCTCCCAAGTAAACTCGGAACCCTTACTACGACGCCATTGAACTTTAAAAGTCCTAACCTCTTTATGCCTCAACCTTTTGACTTTCTCATCGAGTATGGCAATCGGCTCCTCAATATACTCTAACTTATTGTTTAGCTCAATTTCATCAAACGGCACCCATGATGAATCATCCGCAAGACACTTACGGAGATGGGAAACATGAAATGTATTATGAATCCCCGCAAGCTCTTCGGGTAATTCCAAACGATACGCGACTTCACCAACACGAGTTAAACTTTAAAGGGACCAATAAACCGAGGAGCTAACTTTCCCCGTTTTCGAAATCGAATAATACCCTTCCATGGCGAAACCTTAAGCATCACCATATCGCCTTCTTGAAATTCGATCGTTCGTCTACGTTTGTCGGCATACGACTTTTGTCTATCTTGAGCCTTTCTCAAATGTTCCCGAATAATATCAATCTTGTTATTCGTCTCTAAAACCAAATCGGTACTCCCGATTTCTCTTTGACCCACTTCTCCCCAACAAATGGGAGTTCGACACCTCCGCCCATATAGCATCTCATAAGGTGGCATCCCGATACTAGTGTGATAACTATTATTGTACGAGAATTCCACCAAAGGCAAATGCTCGTCCCAACTACCACCGAAATCAATAATGCACGCCCGTAACATATCTTCCAAATTTTGATTCGTACGTTCGGTTTGACCGTCCGTTTGAGGATGATACGCCGTGCTCAACTTCAATTGTGTACCCATATCCTCATGAAACTTTTCCCAAAATCGAGATGTAAAACGGGTATCTCGATTCGAAATAATAGATATAGGAACCCCATGTCGAGCGACCACTTCCTTGATAAACAACTTAGCCAAGGTCTCCGACAATATCGCTTCTTTAATGGGAAGAAACAAAGCACTTTTCGTCAACCGGTCAACTATCACCCAAATCGTATCAAATTGGGTTCTCGCCGTCTTAGGTAACTTTGTTATGAAATCCATGGTAATGTGCTCCCATTTCCATTTCGGAATTTCTAACGGTTGTAATTTACCATACGGCTTTTGGTGTTTGGCTTTTACTTGCAAACACGTGACGCATTGCTCAACATACTTCACAACATCACGCTTCATGCCCGGCCACCAATAATCTTTCTTCAAGTCAAGATACATTTTCGTCGCGCCCGGATGAATGGAATATTTTGACTTATGTGCTTCATCAAGTAGCACTCGTCGGTAATCACCCATCTTAGGCACCCACACCCTTCCTTGGAAAGACAACAAACCACGCGGACCCATAGTAATAAACTCCGATTGGCCCACGATTCGCTCCGTATGCTTGTTGTGAACATAAGCCTCTATTTGAATCTCACCAAGCTTTTCAAGAAAATCGTTGGTAATAATCAAACGTAACGATCCAACTCGTATCACCGGATGTTGACTCCTTCGACTCAACGCATCCGCGACCACATTCGCCTTACCCGGATGATAAAGTATTTCACAATCGTAGTCTTTCACCACATCCATCCACCTACGTTGGCGATAATTCAAATCTCGTTGATTAAAGAGATGTTTCAAACTCTTATGATCCGAATAAATCGTACACTTGACACCATACAAGTAATGGCGCCAAATTTTCAACGCATGCACAACCGCCGCGAACTCAAGATCATGAGTCGGATACCTCGTTTCATGTTCCTTTAATTGTCGAGAGGCATAAGCGATGACTTTACCTCTTTGCATTAGAACACACCCGAGACCATTTAAGGAAGCATCACAATAAACCACCATGTCTTCAACACCTTCCGGTAACACTAACACCGGAGCTTGACACAACTTCTCTTTTAACAATTGAAAAGCAATTTCTTGCTCGTTCTCCCAAACAAACCTCGCATTCTTCCTTGTCAATTTCGTCAACGAAGAAGCGATCTTAGAAAAATCTTAGATAAACCGACGATAATAACCGGCCAATTCGAGAAAACTTCGGATTTCCGTAGGCGTAGTCGGTCGTCCCCAACTCTTCACCGTTTCGATCTTCCCCGGATCTACTTGAATACCGTTTTCGTTCACAATATGACCAAGGAATTGAACTTCCCTTAGCCAAAATTCACATTTGGAGAACTTTGCATACAACTTCTCCTTTCGTAGCGTCTTCAATACTTCACGCAAATGATGTTCATGTTCGTTCATACTTTTCGAGTAGACTAGTATGTCGTCAATGAACACTATTACCGACTTGTCCAACATAGGTTGGCACACTCGGTTCATAAGATCCATGAATGCCGCCGGTGCATTCGTAAGACCAAAGGGCATAACTACAAACTCATAATGCCCGTAACACGTTCGAAAAGCTGTTTTCTCTATGTCTTCCTCACGGACCCGCATTTGGTGATAGCCGGACCGTAGGTCGATCTTAGAGAAATACGTTGCACCTTGAAGTTGATCAAATAAATCGTCAATCCTAGGTAATGGATAACGATTCTTGATCGTCACTTTATTCAACTCTCGGTAATCAATGCACATACATATACTTCCATCTTTCTTTTTCACAAATAACACCGGAGCGCCCCATGGCGAAGCACTCGGTCGAATAAAACCCTTCTCGAGCAACTCTTGGGTTTGATTTAACAACTCTTGCATTTCCGTTGGTGCTAAACGATAAGGAGTTTTAGCAATGGGAGTAGCTCCCGGAACCAACTCAATACGAAACTCAACTTGTCTTTCCGCCGGAACACCCGGTAATTCGTCCAAAAAAACGTCTTCGAATTCACTAACAACCGGAATTTCACGAATAGGTGGTGGCTCATTGCGAGTATCAACAACATGAGCAAGGAAAGGCATGCCACCAGTAACAACAAAACGACGTGCCTGTGCAAAAGTGCATATCGGCACCGGTCTCCTTCGCTTATCACCATGAATAATTAACTCTCCCCCACTTAGGGTCTTCACACGAATAAACTTATCATGGCATGCAATATCAGCTCTATAATGATCGAGCCAATCCATACCAACGACAATATCAAAGTCGCCCAAGGTCATTGGAATAAGATCAATTTTAAAGGTTTCGGCACCAAAAACAACATCACAATTTTCACACACATCAACCACTAGCACCGTCTTGCCGTCCGCTATTTCGACTTCTATCGGACGACTTAACTTAGCTAACGGTCTATTAAGTTTAGGCACAAATTTAGGAGACACAAACGACAAATTTGCACCGCTATCGAAAAGAATCCTTGCCGGATTAGAATTAACCATGTAAGTACCTGAGACAACTTCGTGCGATTTTTTGGCTTCATCATTGGTCATCAAATAGTTGCGACCCCTAACCGTACCCGCCGCCTTCTCTAACCGCTTCACATTGTCGTTTCGCAAGTCGGGACACTCCGGCTTCTTATGCCCTTCTTTGCCGTAATTAAAACAAGTGACTTTGTTTCCGGAAGATGGTTTCGGACACTCACGAGCCATATGACCCGGTTGCCCACAATTGTAGCACGTATAAGAAAACCACCGGTAGTGCCCTTCTTTGCACTATTGACACTTTCGGCCCCCCTCTTGCTCTTGCTCTTCTTGCTTGAGGCGTTAGAGTAACTAAAACCTTCAAACTTTCTTTTGGAAAACATGAAATCACTCTTTCTTGGAACCTCCGGCTCAAAACCCCGAGCCAACTCAAACAATTCATCAAAAGTCTTAGCCATACCCCGACTAATCTTCCCCTTGTACTCATCATTTAAATTACGGTAGAAATCCTTCATGAGCTTATGATCATCACCAACATATTCCGGGCAAAAACGAGTCTTTGCCAAGAATGTAGACTTGAGGGTAACCAAATCCATGGAACCTTGTTGCAAATGGTGCAACTCGTCCCTGATTCTATCGAGGTCGGAAGAAGTTCGGTATTCTTTGAAAAACTCTTTCTTGAAGTCTTCCCAAGTCAAACCCATACATTGTTCTTCACCATACAAGTTGATTTTATCGTCCCACCACAACTTAGCTTCTTCGCGTAACATGCTAGAACCATACCTCGTCTTCTTTTCGGGAGGACATTCCGCGGTACGGAAAGCTCCCTCAATATCGGAGATCCAACATGTACTTTTCAAGGGATCTCGCACCCCATTAAACATCGGAGGTTGAGCATCCTTGAAGTTCTTGTAGTGGAAGTCCCGCCTTCCTTCGCCTCCTTCACCGCGAGGATAGATATTCCTAGCGTCAAGGGCCTCTTCGATAGTGGCCTTCATTCGTTCATTTATCAAATCGGTCACCTGCCCATCGACCGAATCTTGAAAGACCTTTCGGACGTCCGTAAGAAAATCCGCTTTTAACTTTTTAAAGACGGCCTCAACCTTGGCCGAAAACTCGGCGTCCTCGCTTGTACTTCCGTTATCATGATAGGGACCGTTTCTCGTCTTCATTCTATAAAATGAAATAGGTTAAACCACAAAAACGAAAGGACAATTACATGTGTATATACATATATGCCACACTACTCCATCTCGCTCAACAATCTTCGTACATTGCTTGTTTAACACGATTTGCGCCCGTAACAATGGTAGCTAATCATTGTTACGCGAGCACGTCGCATTAACTTGCTAGTACAACGTCCATCTCGCTCGATGCCCGCTAAACATACATAACAAATAGCGCATGATTAGTTTACATAAACCTATGCACAAACCAATCCCGATCCGACCCAAAGTCCTACAAGTCCCGCATAACGCACACACAAAAAGTCTAAGTCTAGGTGCCTATCTCAAGTCACCTAAATCCCTTAGACCATGCTCTGATACCACTTGTAACGACCCAACCCGTTAACCAACCAAAAACGCGGAAAAAAAAAAATTTAAAACTGATCTGGAGGGTGCGCGGCGCGCACCACTGCCTAGCGCGGCGCGCACAAGGCCTGAGACAGTTCTGATCAAAATGTCCATTTTTCGCGAAAAGATCTTCGACTTCCCGACACTTTTAGACCATACGCTTTTCACAACAAACTTATATATGTAAAACTAACACGAATCAAACATAAAAATGACGTTTTACAAGCGGGGCCCACACGACCCAAAATACAAGTTTACTACAAGTTTAGAGTTTCGACCACCAAAAATTTTAAGTTCCAAACTACACAATGAGCATGGCGTTTGGGATTAAACTACCCAACTACCGGTCAAACTCCAAGAGCTACTAAAGCCAAAAGCGTCCCCTAGTATCAAGCGGGATCTCTAGTCCAATACGATGCCCTTACCCTTATCCAAAACCGAACCTATAAAATGGTAAACAACGAGAGGGTAAGCAAAGCTTAGTGAATGCAATAATTATACGAATACATATATAATTATACCTACTTGCATACACTTACACCAACCGCAAACATACTAGCAACACAATTAGCTTATCGTCACATTAACAAGCTATAATCTCCAATACCACAAGCTAGCAACAACCGCATAATAATATAACTCGAAATGATATAATATGCTTACAACACAAGTAACCATGGTCGACCAATAGTACAAGGGAACGGCGCTCACGAAAACGCCATCGGTGTTCATAACATCCATTAGGGCACTTAACACCTCGCACCACTAACCCCTAGGGTGGCACCTTAACACCTCGGCACATCATCCCGAGTGGCATCTTAACACCTCGATGCAACACTCATTATTTTACGGAGTGGTGTCTTAACACCTCGACACTACACTCCTAGGTGGCATCTTAACACCTCGATGCTACACTCGAGTGGCATCTTAACACCTAGATGCTACACCCTTCACGTGAAACGTGGTGTCTTAACACCTCGACACTACACATTTCACGCTACAACAAATAGATACATTATATACCTACGCATATAATTATTCCACTCACCTTAACAATTAGATGACGATTTCAACCTCCACAAGCTTCAAAGCAAAGTACCTAATATAATAAGTACTTGATCAACACACAAGCTAAGTGGACTCAATACTAACACTTACACATGAGCATTTAATGACTTAATGTATTAAATCGCTCATTTATACCAAAACCGCCCAATTAAAGTCAAGACCACCACTAATCACTTTAAAGCTAGTGATTAAGGTCCAACAACACCAACTAATACATAATTAGGGTAATTCATACCCATCTTTCCAAACTAGGTCAATTTATTACCCAAATAACCATTTTAAGACGACACACCCATTTCGGGTCATCCACTAACTAACCAACACTAATTTACTAAATAACTAGGTGTGTTAGCAATTAACTCACCAATTAGGGTTCATAAACATCATTTAATACTTTGAAACCCTAGACTAGTCACCAATTAGTATTCAAGACTCAATTTTACCCAAGAACACCCAAAATCACCAATAATGGGTTTTGTGTTCATCACTTACTCAAACCCTAACCCTTACACTAAATCAAAGTAAGGAAAATAAAATTAGAACATACCACAACTACCACAACGAAGCTAGAGATAAGATGAACGACTTTAATGCTTGAACTTTAACCCAAAACAAGCTCCTTCCTCTTGGATTTAAGCTTTCTCACACTTGAATCACACTCTCTCACTAGGATTTAAGTGGATGAAGTTTGGTGGTTAGAAATGGAGTAATGAGGCTCAACCAAACTGATCTTGGGCCTTTAATTCATCCATAAGTGAATTTACCAAAATACCCATCAAAATATCTAATTTAAAAAGCTGGAACCCGGCTACAGTAAGGGGTGCGCGGCGCGCTCCCTTTAGTGTGCGCGGCGCGCACTAGGCTCAGCTCACTCAGTGACTTCTGTTTAATAGCACAACATCACCCACACTCTATGTAACATATTTACACTGCTGTACAAACTGATTAGGGTCTTACATTCACACTTTGTACATCAGTGATTTTAATACGGCGGTATGAACAATGATAGTAGCGTTGTGGTTTACAGTCCCACATGACTATAAAAATTTAGATCCTTTAGGAATTTGGATCTTTATGAAAACATTTGATCTTTTGAAAATTCATTCTAGCTTTTACCCTAGATAAGTTTTCCGGAATAACCCTTCACCGGTGTTTGCAAAATTGTTTTTGTGGGTTTCCTTTTTTAAAAATTTTAGCTCAAAACTTATGGTTTTGTGTCACCCACTTGCTAACCTTGTATTAGGAAAGCAACACGTTCAGTATACTTGTTCCGTATATTACCTTTCGGTAAACTACCATCCGATTGTAAAGGAAAGCGTTGAACAAGCAACTGTTAAGGCAATGTCTAATGACATGCAGATGTTCATGGTCTACAACGTGTCGAATACAATTACTATCCTTTGTAAGAGAAATATTAAAGATCACCCTATATTTTTTTCGGTCTGGCACAAGGTCCTGTCTTCGATCATGCTATGCAACCACCGTTCTTACGGTTGACACCCGATTTGGTTCAGGTGACCTAATGAATTCCAGGTGAATTCCTAGGATTTTACGTTCAATGGTAATGAACGTATTGAAAATAGGGTTTCAGAAAACAAATCGGTTTGTAATTTTGATCAAAATATTTTCTCGTTCAAGCTCGAGTTTAGATATCATTGAATTCCATGAGTTTGAATTCTCAATCTTTAAGGTCAATCTCAAGGATTGAGTAATATCAGTCTTAAAAGCTGATTTTTGATCTTTAAGGAGATTATCCTTTCTGGGGATCTAATTCATTAGTCTTATAAGCTAATTTGCACGGTGCCCCCCATTGTACGAGACAGATCCTCTCATGGTTAGGATAAGTCTGACCACTTGGCGACCCTGTTTGATGATGAGGTCCGTAGATTTCCAGCTGATTTTCGAGAAAACTTTTCAAGGTTTTTCGTAGACTCTACAACTGGTCTGGACGACAACTTCATGACCTAAATCAAGAAGCGCGTGTCTTTTTCTCGGAAGACTTTACTTCCTTTTACATTCCATTTATATTACAATAAACTAGGTAAAACTGATTAATATCGTCCAAAACAAAAGTATCTTCAATTATTTGTACAAAAATATGTGATATATGTTTTAAATAACTTGGTAAATTTTTCCCACACTTGGCTTTTATTTTTCTTTCTTTGCCTTTTTATTCTCTTATATTCCATTTTAAATGAATTCAAGCGTTTTCGGTTGTTTCTCAATTTATGTCTTTTCTGAGGTAACAATAATTTCGGTGTTAACACCTAGTTTTATCGTTCATGAATATGTATAAACATGATTTTGAGTTCATTTAGTTGAATTTTTTTTAAAATTTTTACTAGAAGTGGGTAGTCAGTATATAAGACTATGGCTGTTCTTTATTATCAGAGAGCACTAGATTCTAAGAAAACTACTGCGTTACTAGTATTTTAACGGTGGTTATTAAACCAAGTGTATAAGTCAAATGTTTAAAACAGAAAGAATTTAATCCCTTCCCACACTTAAGATCTTTCAATGCCCTCATTTGCAAGAAATCAGTAACAATTTAAATTATTGAGGGTTATTAGCGTAGAAAAAAGATTAAATTTTACCAAAGTTTCCAAACATATTGTTGTTTGTTTGAATGATAAATGGTGCACTTCATTTGTTTATTCCGTCTGTTGTTACATCACATTTGTTTTCCATCTTGTCGTCAAAATTAGTAACTTGTGCTGAACTTAATGTCAGTTTTTGAGAATGCGCTGTTTTACCCTATTTTGTACATAAGATAAACTACAAACATACATATATACATATTTTTGAAGTTTGGTATATTACCCCACATTCAAAAATTAAAAAAAATAAAGTTAGAAAACTCTAAAAATTATTATAGTATCACAATAAGTATTAAATAGTAATAACATTACAGATTACAGACTTCAAAATAGGAATAAAATAAAACTATGGTTGATGAGGATAGTTCCAGTAAGGATCCCATTCATAGCCGTAAGTGCTGCAGAATGCTTGAGCTGGGTTATATGTAGGGAACGGTGGTCGGGTCTGTATAGTCCAGGGAGGAAATATGGGCATTTGAGTAGGAATGTAGTTTGTATTTATGTGTGCACAATGACTTATGATTTGGTTTTGATGATACTGCCAATCTTGAAATGCTCGTTGTCTAGCCATTTCATACTCATGTTGAGCCATAAAAATTTGCACTTCTGTCATCTGATTCCCTCCTCCCGCATTACCTTGCTCCTGATCTCTTTCTACCTGTGGATGCGCTCCATCATATGGTGCTGCAGCGTTATGTCGTTTCTTTAAAACCTTTACACCATGATATACTTGCAAACCAATTCTATCACGGGGTTCTGGTTCTGCAATTAATAATCCCCCTGACTTCTATCCACACCGAGATACTCAGCAATTAAAGTAATGAAGATACCACATCCTATTATACTATTAGGCCGCATACCCCTAACCATTACCGATAAATAATAGCCCACACAATAAGGTATACTTACAACGCTCTGTGGGTCTCGAATACACATGAGGTAAAATAAATCATTTTCATTTACCTTCTATTTGTTCCTACCTCACTGTGTAATCGAGTTTGCTAAAAACCTATGGATCACTCTTAGCTCAGCTCTATTATCATCAGTATAAGAGTAATATCCCCCACAAAATCGGTTATGGCTAGTCATTCTACTCCATATTCCATTCATATAAAAATTTTCATCAACCCTCCTACCATTAATTATTAACCTTTGACAATCAGTAGATGCTAGTTCCTCAGACGTATATATACACAAAGCCTGATCCATATCTAATAGAGACATATGGTGCATCACACCTCCTAAAAAAAATCTAATAAAGCTCCGATCTGTTAAGGTAGCTACCCGATCATTTATTTCAACACTACATAATAATTCCACACACAATTCTCTATATACAGGCCTACGTATATTGAATAATCATTCACAATCATTAAAAGTAGAATTACCATACCTTTGTGTAAGTAATTCTCTGATTGGCTCGGCTAATCCCACTTTTCTAATGGTTCCCAATCTATCACCCTGGGTACTTCAACATTCTTTGACTGAAGAATGTGTAAGTTCCTCTGATATTTTGGATAATCTATTCAATGTCTGTCAAATCTTAAATTAGAGTGTAAATCTACCAATTGTATATTTAAATATGAAATGAATTGATGCGATAGAATTTGTCTGTATTGGTCGTTAATCTCCTGTTCGTCTGCATTCTCAGGAGGAGCATTGTGAGCCTAGGAAGCGGATGAAGATTCAGCCCTTTCAGTCTGCAAAACATATCAAACACAATTTTTGTGCATCCAAATATGCATCAGTGTTAGCAAAATCATAAATCAAAACAATCATAATGACATGTTTAAACAATATTAAACTTATACACAATTTCATAAAATTAACAATTCTACACTTTTACAAACAAACATATATCAAAATGTATACAATGTTTCTAAGCATTCATCTTCTAAAACATGTTAAAAATAATCATTATAGCAATTAAACAAGTTTCAAACGGCATTCATATCAAATTAATCAAGTTCATGCATTTTTGACTTAAAAAGTCCACTTTAATGCTCAAAAATCATGTTTAGGATCAAAGTTTTGATCAGTTAGCAACCTAAACATGTTACTCTACTTAATTAAGCATGAACTAACAACAAAATTCAGCCATAACTCATTTATATCAAAAAGCCCCAATTTTGCCCAAGAACACAAACCTTAGCTTACTCAAAATTTGAAGTTTAAGACTTCTAATTATGTTAAATAGCATCAATCTAGGTTATACAAGTATAATATACAAACAATTTAAGCACAATTAAACTAGAAATCATCAAAATCAAATTAGGTATAATTTTGCTCAAGAACACTAAAAATCCGGATTAAAGAGTGTTTAGATGTAGAAATTACAGATCTTCTTGAAAAACTTCTTGGTAGGATTCTTCTCAACATGATTTTAGCAAGAAATTTGATGATTAACGGTGAAAAATTGCGTTTTTGGGAGCGTTTTTGTGGGTTTTTTCGCAGAAAATATGTGTATGTGTGTGTTTGGGACTGGTCTGTTGACCAGTTTATTTTTTCTGGATTTTTGATGCTCCGGGAGTGCGGATGTGGTTACCCCAAAAACCTCCACGAGTGCGGATTTTTTTTTAAAAAAAAATAAAACCTTTTAACTACTAAAACAATTAATTAATTAATTTTTAAAATTTTGTTTCCTTTTTATATAGGCAGAGGTTACTTCGGTACATTTACCTAGTCCGTCCCTCGACAAAATTTAAAATTTGTCATTTTAAAGCGATTGTTTTAAAAGCAAAGATTTTAGGATTTTTCAATGTTTTTGGCATACTTTAGATCATTAAAATTAAAAATACTGATAATAAAATTTCTCGTCCCACTCTCAGGTAAAGCAATTTCGGTTCAACGACCTAGTCTTTAACTCACGACGAATTTTAGAAATCAAATTTTTAACTTAATGAAATAAAGTAAATTTTTGTTTTTAAATTCACACTAAACTTAAATTTAAAATGCATATTAAAATTTCATATAAATATTAATAATATTTATATACATTAATTTTACAATCTTGCATTTGAAAATAATATAGTTATATATTTTAAAAACAAGATAAAAATGAAATAAAAATCTTTTTGGTCTTTTATCCCACTTTAATCAATCAAATATTAACAAAAATATACACCCCTCTTTTGGGTAAAGTAATTTCGGCTATTTTACCTAGTGTTACTCCTGACGAATTTCTGAAATATTTTGGATTGATTGATTAAAGATATTTATACCTTATGAATAAACGGTAAATTTCGCAGTGATGTAATAAATTTTTGTATGATATCAATAATTTCGGTTTCGCATACATAATTTTATTGAATATCAATTTAATACTTTATAGCGAATGATTCAGCGTTTATTATCAAAAGATTAAAAGTAATAAATAAAAACAAATAAAAACTGTACATACTTACCCGTGAGAAAGAATTCTCAGAGCCTTGCTTTAGTTGACTCATAGGAGAGTCGTTCGATTTGGTTTTCCATAGCTACATAGGCGTAACCTCGATTTTTCAATAACTTTTCTTCTAAACATATGAACGGTCCTTCTCTACATAGAGTAACGAACTCGGTATTGGAATGTGTTTGATTGTTCGAACATTTCCCTTCGTGTGACCATTTTCCGCATTTATGACATCTTTCAAGGTGTCGTGCTCTTCTTTTTGTTGCAGATTTTGATTTTCCTTTACCAAAATATGTCTTATGATGATTTTTCCTGAGTTCTTTCCTTACTTCGTCCATTTTGCCTCTTATGAATGATACCAGTTCACTCGGGAAGGTGTTATTATTACGTTTAGTAATCATAGATTGTAGTTGTAGACCATGGGTCAGATCAAAGAAATTCTTCATCTCGTAAAACCTAAAAGAAATAAAAATTCAGAATGGAGGGAGAAGACTAGTTCTTTAAGGTCTGCTAGGGAAGACCAATCGGATTCCATTCTCGAGAACTACACGAAAACAGAACATCTAACTCTAACAGAAATTCATATTACCTTTAAAAGATTCGAATCTTCCCACACTTAGTTAGCTGTGGTGTCGAAATTGTGATTAACTTCATCTTCAACTTCCATTGGATTATCTATGTAATGTTTAACTCTGTGACCATTAACCTTAAATTCAATCCCATTTGAATTTATTAACTCTACTGTTCCGTACGGGAAAACTCTTTTGAATATGAATGGTCCAGACCATATTGATTTCAATTTTCCAGGAAATAGTTTGAATCGTGAATTGAAAAGAAGAACTCTGTCTCCTTCCTTGAATTCTTTTGAACTTCTGATTCTTTTATCATGCCATTTCTTCGTTCTTTCCTTATAGATTAACGAATTTTCATATGCATCATGTTTTAATTCTTCTAATTCATTTAGTTGACTTAACCGTAAACGTCCAGCTTCATGCAAATCAAGATTACATGTCTTCAAAGCCCAAAATGCTTTGTGCTCAATTTTCCGCAAACGAGTTTAAAAGGTGTGGTGCCAATTGGAGTTTTGTAGGCTGTTCTAAAATCCCAGAGTGCATCCTCCAATTTCATGGACCATTCCTTTGGATTCGATCCTACGGTTTTCTCTAGAATACGTTTTAAAGTTCGGTTGGTATTTTCAACTTGTCCACTTGTTTGTGGATGATAAGCGGTTGAGATTTTATGAGTTACTCCATATCTTTTAAGAACTTTCTCAAGTTGATTATTGCAAAAATGAGTACCCCGATCACTTATTAAAGCTTTCGGTGTTCCGAACCTTGTAAAAAGACGTTTTAAGAAGTTGACTACAAATCGTGCATCGTTAGTTGGGAGAGCTTGTGCTTCCGCCCATTTAGATACATAATTAATGGCAACGAGAATGTAGAGATTATTATGAGATTTTGGAAATGGACCCATAAAGTCAATACCCCAAACGTCAAATACTTCACATACTTGAGTGACATTTTGTGGCATTTCATCACGTTGACTTATTTTTTCGCCCTTTGACATGCATCATAGGATTTACAAAGAAGGTGTGCATCTTTGAAAATTGTAGGCCAATAGAATCCAGCATCGTAGACTTTTCTTGCTATTAGTTGAGGCCCATAATGCCCTCCTGTTGGTCTTGTGTGACAATGGTTTAAGATTTGACTAGCTTCATCTCCGAATATGCATCGGTGTATTATTCCATCGGGACAACTTTGGAATAAATGTGGATCTTCCCAAAAATAGTGTTTTATATCACTAAAAAATTTCTTTCGTTTTTGGTACGACAACTGTAACAACCCTGATTTTTCCGTTTCTTTCGTTAACCTTCCGTTAGTTTATTTAACGGCGATTATTTAACTTTTATGTGTTTATGTGTAATAAATGCATACTTGATCTTTGGAGGGTTACAATAATTAATATGGGTTGATATTAATTCAAATAAATATTTCGGATAATGAAATACGATAAAAACGATACGATTTTGATAATTTCTTTTTGAGCAACGAAACGCTCGGGTTATTTTAATAATTAATTTTATTAATTATTAACTTTTTAAAATATTTAATTTATTGGGTTTTTTAATAAATTAAGCGATTGGTTGCGTTTAACGATCGGGTTAGCATTCCGGGCCTTCGGTACGACTAAACGACACTTAAAACGGACCACGATTTCACGAAATTGCAAAACACGAGCCCGGGAATACCCCATGGGCCATGTTCGGCCGACCACCCCCTCCCCACCCTTATTTTGTTAATTTTTGACTACTTGGAGGACTTATGTGCAATTAGAGAGAACTAGGGTTGATATAAATAGAAGTGTTTAACCTAATTGGAACCAAGAAACAAAAAAACGTAGCTTTTTCCCTCCTCTGCTCCCTCCCATCGTCGACCATCACCATCACCACCACACCTTCATCTTTCAAAATTAGCAAAAGTGTTCTTCACGAATCGCGTTCATCTCCTCGTTCTTTATCCGATGGTATAAACAATTTTGTGATCTAAGGTATATTTACATGAACCCTAATTCTTAAAAATCTGATTTTTATGAGAGTTTCATAGTTATGTTGTCAATTACTCAAGTCTATACGCGTACGTGTTAATCGTTATCGTTATTTTGATTGTTTGATGCGCTAGGGTTTAAAAACGAATTTATTTTTGCATGATCAGAAAAATTAAGTTTTTCAAATGTTAATTATTATGTTATAATCAGATTCCTTGCGAAAAACTATTGAGTTTTGGCTTTGGATTCGCTTGATTTCGTTTCCGTATGATTAAGCATGTCAATTTGAATTATCGTTGTGTTTTTGTTGCTTGATCAGAAATCTGGAATTGTTAGACAACTAATTTGAATTTGAAACATATACCACTGGAAATATAATTTAAAAACACTCAATTTAGACTAGGATATCATGTCGTTTGCTTATGTATAGCCCAAGATATGCTTGAATTAGTGTAAAAGTAGTTTTATACAGCACTTTCATGAAAATAACCTTGTATCATAAAATGTGTTAACTTCTGTGATTAAAGATTTGTATATTTGAAATTTATACAAAAAGTACTTCACTTTTCATGTGGATATCAAAGGCTAATTGTATCTAGATCTTCGGATAATTGCGTGCGAATGTGACTAGCTAAATGAGAATTGAATATGCAAATTGCTCACTTTTTTATACTCTGTGGATTGTGTTTATTGATTGAGCATGTATTCTTCTGGAAAATGAAACTTAACATGATATGTGACTTATTGTTAGTTTATGTCAATCTCTGAAACCTTATGCATTGTTCACAATAGAGCCATACTTTATGTGAATTCTGATTTGAGATGAAAACTGAATGTTCAAATTTCACGAATAAACTGTACAAATTGGCTAAACAAAAGTTTCTATATTTTTTATATGTGTTACTTTGATTTGTCTTTGAGCTATGGCCACTGGTCTTGTATCAATTTCATGTTCCTAACTCCGGTTATAGCCAAAATGAAATCAGTGCGCGGTTAGAAACTGACTTGGGAAACCCCAAATGTATCCCTTTTGATTCCTGACTTTTAATTGTTGTATGAGTCCCTGGTAGGACTTTTTGGAATCAATTGTAAGTATATTTATGATCTGGAGTTTTTCATGTTTACTTGAATTTTGTACTATGAGATAATGTGCTAAGTATGCTACGTGTTCATGAACTTTGTGCATAACGATAAACTGAAATTGTGAAAATGATCATTCATGACCTAAAACGTATTGTTTGACTTAGGTTTGACATGTTGACCAATATTTGACATGAACCTACTGATGTTGACTTTAGTTGACCACATTGACTAAGTTTGACTTTCGGTTTGACTTCGGTTGACTTTGTTTGACTTGCATGATATAGTTGACTTTTACTTTGAAACGCGTCAAGTCGAGCAATAAGACAACGTACACTATGAAACCACACTTATTTAAGATACATATATTGACCAACCTAAATACGTATACTTAGGTTGCATTACTCGGCTATAAACCGTACAAGTTAATTGTCCACTTTTCAATCTGAGCTTTATTCAAAGGTGAGTCTACAATCCCGCTTTTTACATGTTTTCAGGGATGAGAATACACGCTGTTATACTTACATTTTCAAATGCTTTTGTATTGAAATGAGTACTATACATGCATATTGAGTTTGTTCAAAAAGCCTCTAGCTTGAATACTTTTAATACCATCGGTGTAAGCACAATTTAGATGGAAGGATCCGTTAGATTGACAACCTCACCCACTATAAAAACTGTGGTGCATTTACTTTGAACATTAAATACATTTGAACAAGTGTATAACATTTTACGAGGTAAGGCGGGTATAGTGGCTTCTATACTCGGGTCATTGCTAGTATTCAGGTGCTCATATTATGCAAACGTTTTACGACTTTGTGTTGTACATGTAATATCTCGTGGTAAAGGAAATTAAACTATTTTTCTGATAACTGCTTTTCAGATACTGTTATACTTTTAAACCTGTTGATTCACCAATATTATTTGTTGACCTGTTTTTACGTGTTTTTATTCTCAGGTCCTTAAGAGGTAGGCTTCCGCTGTGTTTGCTGCATGACTGGCCGTGGAGTCAGCATTTGATTTTAAAGAACATTATTTACTTTCGCATTTAAAACTTTTATACTGTTTAAATACTGTTGGCTTGTGGTTACGATCACAACAGTGTTTCTATTTTGGGATTATTGACTTGTGCTTTTGAAAGTTAATTTTTAATAAAATTAAATGCGATTGCTTTAAACGTCTCATATAGAGGGCGTAACTGTTAACTGTGGGACCTGGATTAACACACTATCAGATGGTAATTTGGCGGGGTGTTATAGTTGGTATCAGAGCTAATGTTTCGTAGGGAAACTAGGACTTGCATTAGTGTGTCTAATTTGGTCATTAGGACACCTTGATGAGTCTAGACTACGACCGGGACTTAGTCATTACATGAGTACTTTGTGACTAACATTATTTACTTGACTAATCTGTTTTGTATGTGTTCTTGTACTATGAGTTAGATGTCACAGTATTTAGGAAACAGTGGCAGCGACTCCAGTGTGGCTGAGGTGAATGCTCCTGCCCCAGCACCAGCACCTGCTCCGCATCAGATACCTAATAATCCCGTGAACCTTTATGCATTGGATTTGGTTCATACTAACCATAACAGGGATATTGTTGATCGTGTTAACGCTTTGAGCGATATTGCTAGGACATATCCGCACCCCGATGATCTTGATAGGTTGGACGAAATGGTCACATGTATAAATACTTATACGTATGAGGCTGAAGCGAGGTTCGTTGAGATGGCGGGATTGATAGCAGCCTTGACTGCCAGGGTTGCTGCGTTGGAGGCGGAACGTAATAGGCCGAGGAATGATGGACTTGCCTCCCATACCCGACAGAAGAGGAAGTGAAGGGTCGTTGACCATGAGCTTCTTTTCCTTTTTCATCAGCCATACTTTCTTTAATTGATTATATAAGACTTATCAGGTGTTATAAACTGGGCTACTAGTACATTATGTTTATTGAGTGGGTTGCTACTTTGGAATTTGGTTTATCACTTTCGGATTTTATTTATATTAATGGTGGATTATGCTATTAATAACTATTATCTTTTATTGCATGCGGTAATATTCTATATTTAGTAACTTTGTATGACCATAATACTTGTGTTATGTTATACTACTAGTATTGCCATTAATGTTACTACTTAGTGCTACTACCACTACTATCACTACATAACACTAGTACCACTACTACTACCACTAGTGATACTACTAACACTACTAACACTACTATCACTACTTACACTACTTCTCACTACTAGCGAGTCTTTTCGTACTATTATTTACTAGTCTTCAATACTCGTTGCTAGTATATTTTTATATATAAAGCATTGTTTTGACACTGACCTAGTGTTTTTCTGTGTTGAAGATGCCTCCGAAGGAATCAACCGCCACTCAAATCAGGAGAATGGTCGCCGAAGGAATCGTGACTGAAAGAGCTGAACTACTGAGAGAATTTAACAACGCTCGAAACAGTAATGATCGTGGTGGTTCGAGCAACACCAATGGGAACGGCACTCAAGGCCATAATGGATGTTCTTACAAAACATTCACTAGTTGCAACCCGCATCCTTTCAACGGAACTGAGGGACCAGTTGGTCTCACTAGGTAGTTTGAGAAGCTCGAGTCGGTTTTCAGCATTAGTGGGTGTCATGATACCGACAGGGTAGGCTTTGCAACGGGAACACTGGCAGACAGTGCGCTCACCTAGTGGAATAACTATGCTCAATCCCTGAGTCATGATCAGGCTTATGCCCTACCTTGGGAAACCGTGAAGCAAAGAATGATCGAGGAGTATTGTTCGAGGAACGAGATTAAGAAAATGGAACGCGAGTTCCGAGAGCTGAAGTTAGTAGGAAATGATCTCACCGCCTATAACAAGAGGTTCTTTGAGCTAGCGTTAATGTGTCCTGAAATGGTTAATCCGGAAAGGCATAAGGTGGAACTGTACATTGAAGGTCTGAGTGAGAATATTCAAGGCGGGGTCACTACTTCAAAACCCGCAAACGTGCAGGAAGCTATTGACATGGCTAGTTTGATGTTAGATCAGATTGCCTAGAGAGGAAAGGGCACTACAGTGAATGAGAATAAGTTAAACGATGGTAAGAGGAAGTGGAACGGTGGTCAGGATAAAGATTCTAACCAACAGCCGTTCAAAAAGCAAGATTCTTATCGTAACGACACTCGAGTCACAGGGGCTAACTCCGAATACAAGGGTAAAAAGCCACAATGTCAGAAGTGTGGCAGGAATCATACCGGAAACTGTACTGTTCTCGTTTGTGACCGTTGTAAGAAGCTTGACCACATGTCAAAAGATTGCAAAGTTAATCTCAACGGCAACACCAACAACAACAGCACTGCAAGCAACGTGAACAATGCTAATAGTGGTAAGAACTGTTATGGTTGTGGACAACAGGGTCATTTCAAGAAGGACTGTCCTAAGAACAACAATGGGAATGCTCGAGGCAGGATGTTCAACATCAATTCTGCAGAAGCTCGTGATGATCCGAAGCTAGTCACGGGTACGTTTTCACTCGATGATCAACCTGTTTATGTTTTGTTTGATACTGGTGCCGATAGAAGTTTTATATCTAAGGATATTTGTCACCATGTTAATAATCCTGTTTCTTCCTTAGATAACGTGTATTCCATAGAACTAGGAAATAGTAACTTGATGAGAGCTGATAAGATTTATCGTGATTGTACTTTGATGTTAGAGGGTAAGCCTTTTAGCATTGGTGTGGTACCTATTAAACTGGGAAGTTTTGACCTCGTGGTTGGAATGGACTGGTTAGCTGATAACAAGGCCGAGGTGGTCTGTGACCAAAAGGCTATTCATATTCCTATGGCTGACGGGGAACCTATGATGATTTATGGTGAAAAGAATGGTTCACAATTACATCTCATTAACTGCTTGAAAGTCCAGAAGTATTTGAGTAAGGGATGTATCACGTTCTTGGCTCATGTAAGCCAAATTGTACCAGAAGAAAGGAGACCCGAAGACGTTCCTATAGTTAAGGAATTTCTTGAAGTTTTTCCAGAGGAATTACCTGGTCTCCCACCGCACCGAGAAATTGAGTTTCAGATAGACTTAGTGCCAGGAGCGGCACCGGTGGATCGCGCACCGTACAGACTCGCACTCCTAGAGCTTCAAGAGTTGTCTAGTCAATTGCAAGAGTTGTTAGACAAGGGATTTATTCCACCGAGTTCTTTGCCTTGGGGAGCTCCGGTCCTGTTTGTTAAGAAGAAGGATGGGTCGATGAGATTGTGTATCAACTACAGAGAATTGAACAAGGTGACAATCAAGAATCGGTATCCGCTACCGAGGATTGATGACTTATTTGATCAACTTCAGGGATCCAATTGTTATTCGAAGATTGATTTTAGATCCGGGTATCATCAACTGAGAGTCAAAGAAGCTGATGTCCCAAACACATCGTTTAGAACACGTTATGGACATTATGAGTTTACAGTGATGTCGTTTGGTTTGATGAACGTACCAGCAGTGTTCATGGACCTCATGAACCGTGTGTGTAAGCCATACCTAGATAAATTCGTCATTGTGTTTATTGATGATATATTGGTGTACTCCAAGAACAGAGAAGAGCACGAGCAGCATCTACGTTCGATATTGACTATGCTTAGAGAAGAGCAGTTGTATGCAAAGTTCTCTAAGTGTGACTTTTGGTTACCAGAAGTACAATTTCTTGGCCATGTTGTAGGGGCCAATGGAATACAGGTCGATCCAGCAAAGATTGAGTCAGTTAAGAATTAGGAAACTCCAAAGACGCCAACACAGATCAGGCAATTTTTGGGTCTAGCTGGTTACTACAGGTGATTCATTGAAGGATTCTCTAAGATTGCCTGACCATTAACCGCGTTGACTCATAAGGGCAAGAAGTTTGAGTGGTCAGAATCGCAAGAGACTGCATTTCAGTTGTTGAAGGAGAAGTTAACAACTGCACCAGTATTGTCTCTACCCGAGGGAAGTGAATATTTTTTTGTTTATTGTGATGCCTCACGTCAAGGAATGGGTTGCGTGCTTATGCAACGAAACAAGGTTATTGCTTATGGATCGCGTCAGTTAAAGATTCACGAGCAGAAATACACTACGCACGACCTTGAGTTAGGAGCTGTTGTCTTTGCACTTAAAATGTGGAGACACTACCTGTTTGGAACAAAGTTCACTATCTTTACTGACCATAAGAGTTTACAGCACACATTCGATCAAAAACATCTCAACATGAGACAACGACGTTGGATGGAACTACTTAACGATTATAACTGCGAACTTCAATACCATCCGGGCAAGGCGAATGTTGTGGTGGATGCCCTAAGTAGAAAGGATCGAGAGAGGCCTCTTAGGGTTTAAGCGCTTAACATAGTTATCCGTACAAATCTCACATCACAAATCCGTGAAGCACAACAAGAAACCATGAAACAAGAAAATTTCGATGTTGAATTTCTCAGAGGAATGGATAAGAAATTTGACATCAAAGAGGATGGAACACGGTACTTTGCTAACCGAATTTGGGTACCAAAGTTTAGTGGATTGAGAGAACTAGTGTTGGAGGAAGCACACAAGTCGAGATACTCAATTCATCCGGGATCAGATAAAATGTACAAAGATTTGAAGGCATTTTATTGGTGGCCAAATTTGAAAGCTGACATTGCTACCTATGTCGGGAAGTGCTTGACTTGCACTAAAGTCGAGGCTGAACATCAGAAACCATCAGGATTATTAACTCAACCAGAGATTCCCAGTGGAAGTGGGAAGGTATTTCCATGAACTTCATTACGAAACTACCAAGAACGGCGGGAGGTCACGATACTATTTGGGTTATCGTGGATCGTCTCACTAAGTCCGCACACTTCTTACTGATAAGGGAAACTGATAAATTGGAGAAGTTGGCTCAGATCTACATTAAGGAAGTCGTCTCTAGGCATGAAGTGCCTATATCTATTATATCCGACCGCGACAGCAGATTTACTTCTAGGTTTTGGCAATCATTACAGAAAGCAATGGGAACCCGTCTAGATATGAGTACATCATATCACCCCAGACGGATGGCCAGAGCGAACAAACGATTCAGAATTTTGAGGACATGTTGAGAGCGTGTGTCATTGATTTCGGAAACGGATGGGATAAGCATTTACCACTGGCTGAGTTCTCATACAATAACAGCTACCATGTGAGCATTAAAGCTGCACCTTTCGAAGCGTTGTATGGAAGGAAGTGTAGATCTCCCGTTTGTTGGAGCGAATTGGGAGATAGTCAGTTGACAGGTCCTGAGATTATTCAGGAGACAACTGAGAAAGTCCTACAGATTCAGGAACGACTGAGAATGGCTCAAAGTTGTCAAAAGAGTTACATCGATGTTAGACAGAAGGACATAGAGTTCCAAGTTGGTGACAAGGTTATGCTTAAGGTATTACCTTGGAAGGGTGTTGTACGATTTGGGAAACGAGGTAAACTGAGTCCTAGATTAATTGGACCATTTGAGATAACTGAAACAGTTGGACCGGTAGCTTACAGATTGGAACTGCCACAAGCACTCAGCGGTATTCATGACGTTTTCCATGTAACCAATCTAAAGAAGTACCTAGCCGATGATAATTTGATTATTCCTTTAGAGGAACTACGTATCGATGACAAACTTCATTTCATTGAGGAACCTATTGAAATCTTAGGCCGTGAGGTCAAACAGTTGAAGCAAAGCAGAATTCCTATCGTTAAAGTTCGGTGGAACGCGAGAAGAGGACCAGAGTTCACGTGGGAGCGTGAAGACCAGATGAGGCTAAAGTATCCGCAATTGTTTCCCGAGGAAACTACTTCAGCGGACGATCACTAAAATTTCGGGACGAAATTTTCAATACCAGATGGGTAATGTAACAACCCGGATTTTTCCGTTACTTCCGTTAACCTTCCGTTAGTTTATTTAACGGTGATTATTTAACTTTTATGTGTTTATGTGTAATAAATGCATACTTGATCTTCGGAGGGTTACAATAATTAATATGGGTTGATATTAATTCAAATAAATATTCTGGATAATGAAATACGATAAAAATGATACGATTTTGATAATAGCTTTTTTAGCAACGAAACGCTCGGGTTATTTTAATAATTAATTTTATTAATTATTAACTTTTTAAAATATTTAATTTATTGGGTTTTTTTTAATAAATTAAGCGATTGGTTGCGTTTAACGATCGGGTTAGCGTTCCGGGCCTTCGGTACGACTAAACGACACTTAAAACGGACCACGATTTCACGGAATTGCAAAACACGAGCCCGGAAATACCCCATGGACCATGTTCGGCCGACCACCCCCCTCCCCACCCTTATTTTGTTAATTTTTGACTACTTGGAGGACTTATGTGCAATTAGGGAGAACTAGGGTTGATATAAATAGAAGTGTTTAACCTAATTGGAACCAAGAAACAAAAAACGCAGCTTTTTCCCTCCTCTGCTCCCTCCCATCGTCGACCATCACCATCACCACGACACCTTCATCTTTCAAAATTATAAAAAGTGTTCCACACGAATCACGTTCATCTCCTCGTTCTCTATCCGTTGGTATAAACAATTTCGTGATCTAAGGTATATTTACATGAACCCTAATTCTTAAAAATCTGATTTTTATTAGAGTTTCATAGTTATGTTGTCAATTGTTCAAGTCTATACGCGTACGTATTAATCGTTATCGTTATTTTGATTGTTTGATGCGCTAGGGTTTAAAAACGAATTTGTTTTTGCATGATCAGAAAAATTAAGTTTTTCAAATGTTAATTATTATGTTATAATCAGATTCCTTGCGAAAAACTTTTGATTTTAGGCTTTGGATTCGTTTGATTTCGTTTCCGTATGATTAAGTTATGTCAATTTGAATAATCGTTGTGTTTTTGTTGCTTGATCAGAAATCTGGAATTGTTAGACAACGAATTGGCATGGGAAACTTATACCACTGGAAATATAATTTAAAAACACTCAATTTAGACTAGGATATCATGTCTTTTGCTTATGTATAGCCCAAGATATGCTTGAATTAGTGTAAAAGTAGTTTTATACAGCACTTGTATGAAAATAACCTTGTATGATAAAATATGTTAACTTCTGTGATTAAAGCTTTGCATATTTGAAATATAGACAAAAATTAATTCACTTTTCATGTGGATATCATCGGCTAATTGTATCTAGATCTTCGGATAATCGCGTGCGAATGTGACTAGCTAAATGAGAATCGAATCTGCAAATTGCTCACTGTTTTATACTCTGTGGATTGTGTTTATTGATTGAGCATGTATGCTTCTGGAAAATGAAACTTAACATGATATGTGACTTATTTTTAGTTTATGTCAATCTCTGAAACCTTATGCATTGGGCATAATAGAGCCATACTTTATGTGAATTCTGATTTGAGCTGAAAACTGAATGTTCAAGTTGCACGAATAAACTGTACAAATTGGCTAAACAAAAGTTGCTAGATTTTTGAGTGTTACTTTGATTTATCTTTGAGCAATGATTTATCTTTGAGCTATGGCCACTGGTATTGTCTCAATTTCATGTTCCTAACTCCGGTTATAGCCAAAATGAAATCAGTGTGCGGTCAGAAACTGACTTGGCAAACCCCAAATGTATCCCTTCTGATTCCTGACTTTTAATTGTCGTATGAGTCCCTGGCTGGACTTTTTGGAATCGAATTTAAGTATATTTATGATCTGGAGTTTGTCATGTTTACTTGAATTTTGTACTATGAGATAATGTGCTAAGTATGCTACGTGTTCATGAACTTTGTGCATAACGATAAACTGAAATTGTGAAAATGATCATTCATGACCTAAAACGTATTGTTTGACTTAGGTTTGACATGTTGACCAATATTTGACATGAACCTACTGATTTTGACTTTAGTTGACAACATTGACCAAGTTTGACTTTCGGTTTGACTTCGGTTGACTTTGTTTGACTTGTATGATATAGTTGACTTTTACTTTGAAACGCGTCGAGTCGAGCAATAAGACAACGTACACTATGAAACCACATTTATTTAATATACATATATTGACCAACCTAAATATGTATACTTAGGTTGCATTACTCGGCTATAAACCGTACAAGTTAATTGTCCACTTTTCAATCCGAGCTTTATTCAAAGGTGAGTCTACAGTCCCGCTTTTTACATGTTTTTAGGGATGAGAATACACACTGTTATACTTACATTTTCAAATGCTTTTGTATTGACATGAGTACTATATATGCATATTGAGTTTGTTCAAAAAGCCTCTAGCTTGAATACTTTTAATACCATCGGTATAAGCACAATTTAGATGGACGGATCCGTTAGGTTGACAACCTCACCCACTATAAAAACTGTGGTGAATTTACTTTGAACATTAAATACATTTGAACAAGTGTATAACATTTTACGAGGTAAGTCGGGTATAGTGGCTTCTATACTCGGGTCATTGCTAGTATTCAGGTGCTCATATTATGCAAACGTTTTACGACTTTGTGTTGTACTTATAAAATCTCGTGGTAAAGGAAATTAAACTATTTTTCCTATAACTGCTTTTCAGATACTGTTATACTTTTAAACTTGTTGATTCACCAACATTATTTGTTGACCTGTTTTTACATGTTTTATTCTCAGGTCCTTAAGAGGTAGGCTTCTGCTGTGTTTGCTGCATGACTGGCCTTGGAGTCAGCATTTGATTTTAAAGAACATTATTTACTTTCGCATTTAAAACTTTTATACTGATTAAATACTGTTGGCTTGTGGTTACGATCACAACAGTGTTTCTATTTTGGGATTATTGACTTGTGCTTTTAAAAGTTAATTTTTAATAAAATTAAATGCGATTGCTTTAAACGTCTCATATAGAGGGCGTAACTGTTAACTGTGGGACCTGGATTAATACTCCGTCAGATGGTAATTTGACGGGGTGTTATAACAACCCTTTTTCAAGGAATCCACATAATAAGTAGTTTGCATAGTCTGCAAACCATGGAATTTCATTATAATCGATCTTCAATAGATATTCATTAGGAAAGTTGTCGTGTATGGCCGATTCATTTAGAACTTCTAATTCAGGATTTTCAAGGCGAGAAAGATGATCAGCTGCGAGATTTTCTGCTCCCTTTTTGTCTCGGATCTCAATATCGAACTCTTGTAAGAGTAAGATCCAACGGATTAATCATGGTTTGGCATCTTGTTTTGAAAATAGGTATCTAAGTGCAGAATGGTCGGTATATGTAGTGACCCGAACTTTTCCATGTTTATATATATATTAAATGAAATTGTTATTTACATGATTAAGTATTTCCAAAATGTTAAGCAATCAAACTTGTTAAGACTTGATTAATTGAAATAGGTTTCATATAGACAATTGACCACCCAAGTTGACCGGTGATTCACGAACGTTAAAACTTGTAAAAACTATACGATGACATATATATGGTTATATATATAGTTAACATGATTTTATTATAAGTATGTATCTCATTAGGTATTTTAACAATGAGTTATATACATAAAAATGAGACTATTAATTTAAGAAACTCGAAAACGATATATATAACGATTATCGTTATAACAACGTCTTACTAGGTACATATGAATCATATTAAGATATTGATACACTTGGTTAATTATGTTAAATGATAAGTAAATATATTATTAAGTGTATTAACAATGAAATACATATGTAAAAATAAGACTACTAACTTAATGATTTCGAAACGAGACATATATGTAACTGATGTTATGCGAGGTGTATACGAAATAGTTTATATTTTACTAGGAAAAACTATTAAATACGATACAATTTTACACAAGATATTTATTTATTTATAGAATGGATATACTTAAACCTTGCTACAACACTTATAGGCAGTGTACCTAATCGTACAGTAGTGTAGTTTTTAGTAAGTCCGGTTCGTTCCACAGGGAAATCTTTAAACAAAGCTCAACGCTATATTAGTTTACTTTTATAAAAATACAAATATATATATAAGTAATATTATTATTATAAAGGGGGGTTTTTACCGTTTAATGACCGGTTTGTCGATTTTAAGACTTTAGTCGCAGTTAAAACTTAATGTAAAATATAAAATAAATACAAGACTTAAATTAAAGCGTAAAGTAAATAACGATAATGAAATTGCGAATAATAAAAGTGCGATAAAATAAAATTGCGATAATTAAAAAGTACGATAATTAAAAGTGCGATTAAATAACAATAAATAAAAGTGCGATAATTAGAAGTGCAATTAAATATAAAATAAAGGAAATTAAATATGAAATAAAAGAATTATGCTTATTTAAACTTCCGTAATCATGATGTTTGACGTGTTGATTTTAGTTTTATGCCCATGGGTTAATTGTCCTTTGTCCTGGATTATTTAATATGTCCGTCTGGTTTTTTTCCATAACAGTCCATCAGTCATAAATATAAAGTGCGAGTGTCCTCGTCAAATTATTATTATACCCGAAGTTAAATATTCCAACTAATTGGGGATTCGAATTGTAACAAGGTTTTAATACTTTGTTTAATGAATACACCAGGTTATCGACTGCGTGTAAACCAAGGTTTTACTACTTTGTTAACAATTACACCAATTACCCTTGAATGTAATTTCACCCCTGTTTTAATTATTCTAGTGGCTATTAATCCATTCCCGTGTCCGGTTAAATGAACGATTATTCGTACATATAAATACCCCGCCCATCGTGTCCGATCGAGTGTATATGGTAATTTATAGGGACGCCCAATTGTAAATCTTTATATTAACATTAACAAACTTTCATTTAGTTAAACAAATATAAAGCCCATTAATAGCCCATAGTCTAATTTCCACAAGTGTCGTTCTTTTGTCCAAACCCCAATTATGGTACAAAGCCCAATTACCCAATTTTAGTAATTAGCCCAACATCATGATTACTTCGTTTTAAATAAGCATAATAATAACTTAGCTACGAGACATTAATGTAAAAAGGTTGAACATAACTTACAATGATTAAAAATAGCGTAGCGTTACACAGACAGAATTTCGACTTACACCCTTACAACATTCGCTAACATACCCTTATTATTAGAATTATAATTAAAATTAAAATTAAAATTAAAATATAAATATAAATATATACGATATAGATAGAGAGATGGATATATTTGGTGGTTTTTTCGATCAGAATTCGTTTGCTTTTATAGGAAGTTTCTGAAATTGGGGCTCCGCGACTCGCGGCCTTTTTGGCCTTCAAACTCCGCGAGTCGCGGAGATTGAAATTACAGCTCACATCTTTTGGAGTCTTTCTTGCCGACGGATTTTATATATAAATATAAAATATAAATAATTAATATAATTATTTATATATTATATTATATTCTTGTGCATAGTAGACTTGTAATTTTTAGTCCGTTGCGTCGAGCGTTGAGAGTTGACTCTGGTCCCGGTTCCGGATTTTCGAACGTCCTTGCGTACAATTTTATATTTTGTATTTTGCGTTTTGAATCTTGTACTCTTGTAATTTCGAGACGTTTCTTATCAATAATTGGAACCTCTTTGATTGTCTTTTGTACTTTTGAGCTTTTTGGTCGTTTGCGTCTTCAATTCGTCGAATCTGTCTTTTGTCTTCACCTTTTATTATTTAAACGAATATTACTTGTAAATAGAACAATTGCAACTAAAAGCTTGTCTTTCTTGAGGAATAATACTATGAAATATATGTTCGTTTTTAGCATTATCAAATATTCCCACACTTGAGCGTTGCTTGTCCTCAAGCAATATCGTCTTGAAATACTAGAATCACTTCTTTATTCTTCACACTTTGTACATCAGTGATTTCTATACGGCGGTATAAACAATGGTAGTAACGATATGGTTTACAGTCCCACATGACTATAAAAATTTAGATCCATTAAGGAAATTGGATCTTTATGATAACATTTGATCTTTTGAAATCTAGTTTTTACCCTAGATAAGTTTTCCGGAATAACCCTTTACCGGTGTTTGCAAAATATTTTTGTGGGTTTGGTGGGTTTCAGATTTGAAAATTTTAGCTCAAAACTTGCGGTTTTGTGTCACCCACTTGCTAACCTTGTATTTGGAAAGCAACACGTCCAGTTTACTTGTCCCGTATATTACCTTTCGGTAAACTACTGTCCGGTTGTAAAGGAAAGCGTTGAACAAGCAACTGTTAAGGCAATGTCCCCTGACATGCTTTTAATTATGGTCTATAACGTGTCGGACGCAATTACTATCCTTGGTAGGAGCAATAGTAAAGCTCACCCTTATAATTTTTTCGGTCTGGCACAAGGTCCTGTCTTTGACCACTATGCAACCACCGTTCTTACGGTTGACACCCGATTTAGTTCAGGTGACCTAATGAATTCCAGGTGAATTCCTAGGATTTTACGTTCAATGGTAATGAACGCATTGAAAATGGGTTTTCAGAAAACAAATCGGTTTGTAATTTTGATCAAAATATTTTCTCGTTCAAGCTCGAGTTTAGATATCATTGAATTCCATGAGTTTGTAATTCTCAATCTTTAAGGTCAATCTCTAGTATTGAGTAATATCAGTCTTAAAAGCTGATTTTTAATCTTTAAGGAGATTATCCTTTCTGGGGATCTGATTCATTAGTCTTATCCAGCTAATTTGCATGGTGCCCCCCATTGTACGAGATAAATCCTTCTCATGGTTAGGATAAATCTGACCACTTGGTGACCCTGTTTAATGCTGAGGTCCGTGGATTTCCTGCTGATTTTAGTGATGACTTTTCTAGATTTTTCGTCAACCTACAGCTGGTCTGGACGACAACTTCATGACCTAAATCAAGAAGCGCGTTTCTTTTTCGGAAGACTTTACTTCCTTTTAATGATGGAATTGATTCATCGTGTAGATCCATCTCTTCTTTTCTTTCATTGGGTAAAACAGTTTAGTTTAGTTCAAAGCAAAAGTATTTTCAGTTATTTGTTACAGATATATGTGACATATGTTTAAGATAACTTGGTAAATTTTCCCACACTTGGCTTTTATTTTCCTTTTTATCGTCCTCTATTCCATTTTAAATGAATTTTAACATTTTAGTTTGTTTCTCAATTTATGTCCTTTCCGAGGTAACAATAATTTCGGTGTTAAAACCTAGTTTTATCGTTCATAAATATGTATAAACATGATTTTGAATTCATTTAATTGAAAATTTTGAAAAATTTTACTAGAATTGGGTAGTCAGTATATAAGACCAGGGCTGTTCTTTATTATCAGAGAGCACTAGATTCTAATACAACTACTGCTTTACTAGTATTTTTAATGGTAACCAAGTGTATAAAGTAAAAATTTTTAAAATCCGAAAGAATTTAACCCCTTCCCACACTTAAGATCTTGCAATGCCCTCATTTGCAAGAAATCAGTAACAATTTAAATTATTGAGGGTGATTTGTGTGAAAATGATTAAATTTTACCAAAGTTTCCAAATATATTGGCGTTTGTTTGCTGAACGATAAATGGTGCACATCATTTGTTCATTCCGTCTTGTTGTTATTTCACATATATTTTGCATCTTGTCGTCAAAATTAGTTGCTTTTGCTGAACTTAATGCCAGTCTTTGAAAATGCGTTGTTTTACCCTGTTGTGTACATAAGATAAACTGCAAACATATATACATATTTTTGAAGTTTGGTTTATTACCCCACATTCAAAAATTATTAAAATCTAAGAATAAAAGTTAGATAATTATAAAAATGATTACAATATTAACAAAAGTATTAAACGTATCAATAATTACAAATTACAAAATAAAAAAAATAATAAGTAAACTAAGGATGATATTGGTACCAATAGGGGTTCCAGGCATAACCATAAGTGCTATAGAATGCTTCGGCAGGGTCATACGTAGGATACGGTGGCTGCATCTCTATAGACCAAGGAGGGAAGATGGGTTTCGGTGTAGGAATATAGTTTCTACCTATATGTTGGCAATGAGCTATGATTTGGTTCTGATAAACTTGCCAATCTTTAAATGCTCTCTGTCTAGCATTTTCGTATTCCTGAGAAGCTATAAACCTATGCATTTCTTGCATCTCATTCCCCCCTCCTACATTACCTTGCTGCTGGTTTCTCTCCACCTGTGGATGTCTACCATGGTATCGTACTGCGGCGTTATTTCGCCTCTTCAAAACTTTCGCACCATGGTATACATTTAAACCTATAGTATCGCGGGGTTTCGGCTCTTCTAGTAATAATCCCCCCCGACTTATATCCACACCGAGATATTCACCAATTAAAGTAATAAAAATACCACCTCCTATTATGCTATGTGGTCGCATCCCCCGAACCATAGCTGATAAATAATAACCCACACAATATGGTATACTTACAGCGCTTTGTGGGTCTCGAATACACATATGGTAAAACAAATCCTGTTCATTTACTTTTTCTTTGTTCTTACCCCTTTGTGTAATCGAATTAGCTAAAAACCTATGTATCACTCTTAATTCGGCTCTATCTATATCCAAATAAGAGTAATTTCCCCCTTTGAAACGGTGATGGCTTGTCATTTGACTCCACACACCGTGTGTATCAAAATTCTCATCTATCTTTCTACCGTTTAGTATCAATCCTCTACAATCGGCAGACGCTAACTCCTCAGGCGTATATATACGTAAAGCCTGAGCCATGTCCAGTAAAGACATGTGGCGCATCGAACCGCCTAACAAAAATCTAATAAAAGAACAATCGGTTAAACTAGCTACCCGATCATTCAACTCTATACTACATAACAATTCTTCACACCATACTTTATATACAGGTCTACGTATGGTGAATAAATGTACCCAGTCATTAAAAGAAGAATTACCATACCTCTGTACAAGTAATTCCCTAATTGGCCCGGCCAATTCTACAGCTTCTAAGGGTCCCCATTCTATGACCCTCGGTACCTCAACAACCTTAGAATGAAGAGTATGCAAACCCCTTTGATGTTTTGGATAATCTATCCAAAGTCTGTCAAATCTCAGGTTCGGGTGCAACTCTTCCAAGTGCATATCGGAAAAGGTCATGACTGGATGAGGTATATCCTGCTTGTAGTAGTTATCCACCTCCTGTTGTTCCAAATTCTCAGCAGGAGCATTGCGGGCTTGGGATGAAGATTCACCCCTTTCATTCTGCAAAACACATCAAACACAATTTTTGTGCATCCAAATATGCATTAGTGTCAGCAAAATCATCAATCAAAATAATTACAATGACATTATCAATTTATATCAAACTTAAGCTCATTTTCACATTTTTATCAAATCTACACTTTTTCAAATAAGCATATACGAAAATGTTCACCAAGTTCATAAACATTCAACTCAAATAACATGTCAAAATAATCATTACTAGCAATCAAACAAGTCTCAAATGGCATTATCTTTCAAAAATCAAGTTCATGAATTTTAGACTTGAAAAAGTCCACTTTAATTCTCAAAATCATGTTTAGGCTCAAAGTTTGGATCATTTAACTACCTAGACATGTTACACTACTCAATTTAGCAACAATTCATGACAAAAATCGGCCATAACCTGTTTATATCAAAAAGCCCCAAATTTGCTCAAGAACACAAACCCTAGATTATTCAAAATTTGAAGTTTAAGGCTTCTAATCATGTTAAACAGCATCAATCTAGGTTATACAAGCATAATACATAAACAATTTAAGCCTAATTACACTAAAAAGCATTAAAATCAAATTGGGGAAAAAATAGCTCAAGAACACCAAATTTCGGATTAAATGGTGTTTAGGTGTAGAAATTTACCGTTTTTCTTGAGTAATTCTTAGATAGCATCCTTCTCAACATGATTTTAGCAAAAAATTTGGTGATTAACGGTTAAAAATTGGGATTTTGGGGTGTATTTTTCGGATTTTTGGGGTTTTTGTTCGCTGTTCTTCGCAGTGTTTTTGGGTGGGGGAGTGAACTGCTCTGTTTTTTTACGTTTTATTTTTTTCTGGGAATTGGTCCCTCCGCGAGTCGCGGGGATTTACCCTCCAAACTCCGCGACTCGCGGAGTTTGGTATTTTTTTTTTTTATAATCATTAACTTATTAAAACAATTAAGTACTTAATTTTAAAATTTTGTTTCCCTTGTTATTTAGGACGAGGTCGTTTCGGATCGATGTCCTAGTCCGTCCTTCGACAAAATTTTAAAATTTGTCTTTTTGTAGCGATTGTTTTAAAAGCTAAGATTTTTGGGTTTTTTTAATGTTTTTGGCATACTTTAATTCAATAAGATTAAAAATAATGATAATAAAAGTTCTCGTCCCTCCCTCGGGTAAAGCAATTTCGGTTCAAAGACCTAGTCTTCAACTTACGACGAATTTTAAAAATCATATTATTAACTTAATGAGATAAAGTAAGTTTTTGTTTTTAAATTCACACAACTTAAATATGAAATTCAAAATTAATATTAAAAATTCACACCAAACTTAAAATTTGAAATGCATAAAATTAAAAATTTATATTTTAAAAATTAAAAATTCACACCAAACTTAATTTAAAAATTTATAAATTCATATCAAACTTATATTAATTTTTCAAATATTTACAATTTTAAATATATTGTTTTTACAAAGTTTACAATATTAATTTAAGATTTAAATATTAATTTTAAAAATATGGTAAAAATAAAATTAAAAATCTTTTTGTCTTTTTATCCCACTTTAATCAATCAAATATTATCAAAAATATGCGCCCCTCTTTTCGGTAAAGTAATTTCGGTTCCAAGACCTAATTTAACTCATGACGAATTTTTGAAATATTTTGGGTTGATTGATTAAAGATATTTATACCTTAAGAATAAACGTTAAATTTCGCAGTGATGTAATAAATTTTTGAATGATATCAATAATTTCGGTCGCCAAACCTAATTTTATTCAATACCAATTTAATACTTTTTAGCGAACAAATTAGCGTTTATTATCAAAAGGTTAAAAATAAAAATAAAAATAAAAACTGTACAGACATACCTGTGGAATAGATTTCTTAGTTATATGATCTATCCCATTCATAAGATAGTCGGTTTAATTGATTTTCCATGGCTACATAGGCGTAACCTCGAGCATTCAGCGTCTTTTCTTCTAAACATATGAACGGTCCTTCTCTGCATAAAGTAACAAATTCGGTATTTGAATAGGTTTGATTATTTGAACATTTACCTCCATGTGACCATTTTCCGCATTTGTGACATCTTTCTAGGTGTCGTGCTCTTCTTTTCGCTGCGGATTTTGATTTTCCTTTACCAAATTGTAACTTATTATCTTCGCATCTGGATTCTTTTCTAACTCCGTCCATTCTTTCTCTGATTACTGATACTAATTCGCTCGGTAGTATGTCATTATTACGTTTAGTGATCAAAGCGTGTAGCATTAGACCATGGTTTAGTTCACAGGCAGTCTTCATTTTGTAAAAACCTAAAAAAAATAAAAATTCAGAATGGGGGGAGAAGACTAGTTCTTTAGGGTCTGCTAGGGAAAGACCATTCGGGTTCCAATTTCGAGAATTACACGAAAACAGACAATCTAACTCTAACAGAAATACATATTATCCTTTAAAGACTTGATTCTCCCCACACTTAGTTAGCTGTGGTGTCGAAATTATGATTAACTTCATTGTCGAATTCCATCGGACTATCTATGTAGTGTTTAACTCTGTGACCATTAACTTTAAATTCAATCCCATTTGAATTTATCAATTCTATCGTTCCGTATGGGAAAACTCTTTTGACTATGAATGGTCCAGACCATCTTGATTTCAATTTTCCAGGAAATAGCTTGAATCGTGAATTGAAAAGAAGAACTCTGTCTCCTTCTTTAAATTCTTTTGAACTTCTGATTCTTTTATCATGCCATTTCTTCGTTCTTTCCTTATAGATTAACGAATTTTCGTATGCTTCATGTCTTAATTCTTCTAATTCGTTTAGTTGACTTAATCGTAGACGTCCGGCTTCATGTAAATCAAGATTACATGTCTTCAAAGCCCAAAATGCTTTGTGTTCAATTTCTACTGGAAGATGACATGCTTTTCCATAAACAAGTCTAAAAGGTGTGGTTCCAATTGGAGTTTTGTAGGCTGTTCTAAAAGCCCAGAGTGCATCCTCCAATTTAATGGACCATTCCTTCGGATTTGATCCTACGGTTTTCTCTAGAATACGTTTTAAAGCTCGGTTGGTATTTTCAACTTGTCCACTTGTTTGTGGATGATATGCGGTGGAGATTTTATGAGTTACTCCATATCTTTTAAGAACTTTCTCAAGTTGATTATTACAGAAATGAGTACCCCGATCACTTATTAAAGCTTTCGGTGTTCCAAACCTTGCAAAAAGACGTTTTAAAAAGTTGACTACAACTCGTGCATCGTTAGTTGGGAGAGCTTGTGCTTCCGCCCATTTAGATACATAATCAATGGCTACGAGTATATATAGATTATTATTAGATTTTGGAAATGGACCCATAAAGTCAATACCCCAAATGTCAAATACTTCACATACTTGGATGACATTTTGTGGCATTTCATTACGTTGACTTATTTTTCCGGCCCTTTGACATGCATCACAGGATTTGCAAAGAAGGTGTGCGTCTTTGTAAATTGTAGGCCAATAGAATCCAGCTTCATAAACTTTGCTTGCTGTTAGTTGAGGCCCATAATGCCCTCCTGTTGGTCCTGTGTGACAATGGTTTAAAATTTTACTAGCTTCATCTCCAAATACACATCGGCGTATTATTCCATCGGGACAACTTTTAAACAGATGTGGATCTTCCCAGAAATAGTGTTTTATATCACTGAAGAATTTCTTTCGTCTTTGGTACGATAATCCTTTTTCAAGGAATCCACAAACTAAGTAGTTTGCATAGTCTGCAAACCATGGGATTTCTTTATAATCTATCTTCAATAGATATTCATCAGGAAAGTTGTCTTGTATGGCCGATTCATTCAGAACTTCTAATTCGGGATTTTCAAGACGAGAAAGATGATCAGCGGCGAGATTTTCTGCTCCTCTTTTATCTCGGATTTCAATATCAAACTCTTGTAAGAGTAAGATCCAACGGATTAATCTTGGTTTAGCATCTTGTTTTGAAAATAGGTATCTAAGAGCAGAATGGTCGGTATAGACCACCGTTTTTGCTAGAACGAGATATGATCAAAATTTGTCAAAAGCAAAGACAATAGCAAGGAGTTCTTTTTCAGTAGTTGTATAGTTTTGTTTGTGCTCCTTGTAATGTCTTACTAGCATAATATATAGGTTGAAATCGTTTTTCAATCCTTTGTCCTAAAACGGCTCCCATTGCAAAATCACTTGCATCGCACATTAGTTCAAATGGTAGATTCCAATTTGGTGTTATCATGATCGGTGCATTAGTGAGTTTCTATTTAAGAATATTAAAAGATTTGATACACTCATCTGAAAAGATGAATGGAGCATCCTTTTCTAGGAGTTTATTCATAGGAGTGGCAATTTTAGAAAAATCTTTTATGAAACGTCGGTAAAAACCGGCATGCCCTAGAAAACTCCTAACTCCTCTAACATTGGTGGGATGTGGAAGTTTAGCAATTACATCTACTTTAGCTCTATCCACTTCAATTCCTTCTTTTGAAATTTTATGTCCAAGAACGATGCCTTCTTTAACCATGAAATGGCATTTCTCCCAATTAAGTACTAGATTTGATTTTTCGCATCTAATTAGCATTCGTTCCAGATTAACTAGACATGATTTAAATGTATCACCGAAGACTGAAAAGTCATCCATGAATACTTCCATGCATTCTTCTATCATGTCGTGAAAAATCGCCATCATACACCTTTGAAAGGTTGCAGGGGCGTTGCAAAGTCCAAATGGCATGCGTTTGTAAGCAAAAGTACCATAAGGGCACGTGAATGTGGTTTTCTCTTGGTCCTCGGGTGCTATTGGAATTTGAAAATATCCGGAAAATCCATCTAGAAAACAATAGTAACTATTTCCGGCTAATCTTTCCAACATTTGATCTATGAAAGGTAAGGGAAAGTGATCTTTTCTGGTGGCGTCATTTAATTTTCTATAATCAATACATACACGCCATCCTGTTACAGTCCTAGTAGGAATAAGCTCATTTTTCTCATTTGTAATGACAGTCATGCCACCCTTCTTAGGCACACATTGAACTGGGCTTACCCATGGACTATCAGAGATTGGATAAATTAAACCTGCATCTAGCAGTTTAATAATCTCTTTCTTAACTACATCTTGCATATTAGGATTTAGTCTTCGTTGGCGTTGCACATACGTTTTATGACCTTCTTCCATAAGGATTTTATGTGTGCAATACGAAGGACTTATTCCTTTAATATCATGAATCTTCCATGCAATGGCTGGTTTATGAGCTTTCAACACAGAAATGAGTTGTGATTTCTCATTTTCAGTAAGAGAAGACGATATTATTACAGGTAATTCAGATTCACCATGTAAATAAGCGTATTCCAAATGGTTTGGAAGTGGCTTTAACTCTAATTTCGGAGGTTCTTCTATCGATGATTTATATCGATATCTGTCTTCTTCTTTTAGCATTTGAATTTCTTCTGTTGTTGGTTCATATCCATTAGCTATAAGTGTAGCTAACATTTCAGCTTCATCAATTGGTTCATTACCTTCTCCTAAAGAACATTCTCCTGTTCCTTGTAATTCTGGAAATTCTTCTAATAATTCTGCATGTGCATCTATAGTTTGAATATAATAACATGTATCATCTGCAGATTGTGGTTGTTGCATTGCTCTATCAACTGAAAAGGTAACACTCTCATCCTCTATACTTAGGGTCAATTTCTTACCGAACACGTCTATCATTGCTTTAGCCGTGTTTAAGAATGGTCTTCCTAATATGAGAGGAACTTGAGAATCTTCTTCCATGTCCAAAACAACAAAATCTACTAGAAATACTAAAGTACCAACTTTAACTAGCATGTTCTCCATTATCCCTCTAGGATATTTTATTGATCTATCGGCTAGTTGTATGCTTATTCTGGTTGGTTTTAATTCTCCAAGGTCTAGTTTAGCGTATAGTGAATACGGCATTAGATTTATACTAGCACCTAAGTCTGCCAATGCTTCTATTGAACTAAGACTACCCAGAAAACATGGAATTGTGAAACTTGCTGGATCAGATAGTTTTTCTGGTATCTTATTCAACAGCACTGCTGAACAATTAGCATTCATAGTAACAGCCGAGAGTTCTTCCATTTTCTTTCTATTTGAGATTAGATCTTTCAAGAATTTAGCATATCTTGGCATTCCTGAAATCACATCAATGAAAGGAAGATTTACATTTATCTGTTTAAACATATCCAAGAATTTGGATTGCTCGGCTTCAAGTTTTTCTTTCTTCATTTTACTCGGGTAAGGAAGTGGTGGTTGGTATGGTTTAACATAAGGTTTATCCTTAACTGTGTTATCTTCATTAACCTTTTCAACTACCGGTTCTTTTTCCTTATCTTGATCAGGTTGTGGTTCTTGTGGAGTAGGAATAGCTTTATCAGAAGTTACAGGTATTTCAGGTGGTTTAAGTGTTGTACCACTTCTTGTGGTAATAGCTTTAGCTGTTTCATTCCGGGGGTTAGCATTTGTATCGCTTGGTAAACTTCCCGGTTTTCTTTCACCTATTAATCTTGCTAGGTTACTCACTTCTTGTTCCAGATTTTGAATAGAAGCTTGTTGATTTCTAAATGCTTGAGCATTTTGTTCATTAGTTTGTTTTTGAGATGTGAAAAACTGCGTTTGAGTTTCAACTAGCTTCGTCATCATATCTTCTAAATTCGGCTTTTTATCATTGGTTTGTTGTGGTGGTTTGTTTTGAAAATTAGGTCTTTGCTGATTATAAGTATTATTGGATACTTGTTGATTGCTAGGACCTTGTTGGTTGTTGTATGGAATATTTCTGTTATAATTCTGGTTTTGATTGTAAATCGGTCTTGGCGGTTGATAATTATTCTGATAATTATTTCCAGGCCTTTGGTTTATGTATGAAATATTCTCTCTTTGTTCCATTGTTAATTCAATACTGAGACAATCTTTTGTCAAATGTGGTCCTCCACACTGCTCACAACTAATTCGTATTGAGTGAATATCCTTAGTCATCTTTTCCATTCGTCTCTCCACAGCATCTATCTTTGCGGAAATGGAATCTAAGTCATGGCTAGAATCGGCTCTAGCTGCTTTAGATGATCTAATGATGTCTTTTTCTTGGTGCCACTCATGTGAGTGGGAAGCAGTGTTATCAATAATTTTGTAAGCATCAGTTTCGGTTTTCTTCATAATAGAACCACCAGCTGCTATATCTATGTCTTTCCTTGTAGTGATGTCGCATCCTCGGTAGAATATTTGTACTATTTGACAGGTGTCTAAACCATGTTGCGGACATCCTCTTAATAACTTTCCATATCTTGTCCACGCCTCATATAGAGTTTCATTTGGTTTCTGTGTGAACGTAACAATTTCTGCTTGAAGTCTTACGGCTTTAGATGCAGGAAAGAATTGTTTAAGAAATTTGTCAACTAAAACGTCCCATGTATCAATCGCCCCTTCAGGTAACGATTCCAACCAATCTTTGGCTTCTCCCTTTAAAGTCCAGGGAAATAACATGAGATATATCTGTTCATCCTCCACTTCTCGGATTTTAAATAGTGTGCAGATCCTATTAAAGGTACGTAGATGTTCATTTGGATCTTCCTTCGGCGCACCACTAAATTGGCATTGATTAGTCACCATGTGTAAAATTTGTCCTTTGATTTCATAATCTGGCGCATTAATGTCTGGATGAGTAATTGCGTGACCTTGGCCAGTGCGTTTAGCTCTCATTCGGTCTTCCATACTTAAAGGTTCCAGATTCTCCATAATTGAATTTGTTGAATCGGTATCACTAGATGATTCTGATTTAATGGTTCGTTCCTCAACAATCTCTGTTTGAATGATTGGTGGCTCCGGAGGAAAGTTTAATGGTTCAGGATCTACGAACCGTTCCTGAATATTCTCCGGATTCTCAATTGTGATGTTGGGTTCAAAAAATGGATTATCGGAAATTTGAACTGAAGTACTTGGTCGACTGGATGACGATTCTAAAGAAAAATCAACGGCGGTTATATTTGCTAAATGTCTTGATCTAGTTACAGGTGGTGAACGTACAAAAGGTGATGAACGTCTTGCTCGGTGCATTCACTGAATATCCTATTAGTTTTAAAAAGGAAAGAAAAATTATAATAAGTTATCCAACCAATAGACTTTTCTGATTTTGCCCACGTTTTGAATAGCCAAAAGATGCAGCAGAGGGGCAGGATTCGTTTGGTCTCAATATAATTGAGGACTGTTTGGCTCCAATAACCCGGTCCACGTACAAATCCAACTATTACTACGAACCAGAAAATTTTGATGTCTATCAATTTAACCACTTAAAATAAATTTTCGTAATTTTAAGAAATTTAGATAAGAAGTAGAAAAAATTCTAAGTCCTAAAAACTAGAATGGCGAGAAATAAGAGAGAAAAAGAGTTCGTCGCAAAAGGTCGAAAAAGAAAAAATGGTTGAAAAATAAAAGGTGACGGAAAAATAAAAGAAACTTATCAAAACTTAAAAATACTTAACTAACCTAACCTTATTACTACAACTAACTTAAAATTATAATCGCAAATTGAAATTACTAATTGGAATGATAATTGATACATAGTAAAAGTGTCTAAAAATATTAAAGCTTACAGGAAAAACTAAATCTCAAATGGAAATAACTTAAAAAGAAACTAAAACTTAAAAAGGAGTCGCAAAATTTTAAAGTACCTAAATCTTAGTCTAAAGAAAAAGCACTTAAGGAATTCTACGGCAAAGCCTAAAAATCTAGGAGTAAAAATAACTATAGCAAAAACTAAGTTTAAAATTAAATATGAGCTAAAAATACAAATATTACGCTACAATGATTAAAAAGGGACAAAATATAAAAATATACAAAAAGTTGTAAAAAGTACAATTTTTATAAAAATATTATTTTTATATTATTTATTTAATAAAACTACTAATTTTACAATTTAATAAAACTAATTAATACTAAATACATAAATTAAATAAAAAGTAAAAGTAAAAATAAAACTAATAATAATAATAATAATAATAATAATAATTAGGGTTAAATAATAATTATAATTAATAATAAACCGTAATTAATGCTGAATTAGGGCTTCCTGTTCGCGTGTCAGAGAAGCTCCGCGACTTGCGGTATATAATGCTTCAAACCCCGCGACTCGCGGGGTTCAGAAATTCAGTTGACAGATTTAATCTTCGACGCGTTTTTTCTTTATTTATTTATTTTTATTTTCTGTTTTCTATTTTTATATAAATAAAAGATATTAAAATAAAACTTATATTTTTATAAACTAAACTAAAAATAAAGAAACTTATAAAACTTAAATATTTAACAAAATCTAAAAAAAAAATACTTATATTTTTGTTTTTCTTTTTATATTTTTGAATAATTAAAACGTATTTTTACAAAAACGAATTATTAATAGAAGTAAGCTAAAAAATCTTTTTATTTTTTTTTATTTTATTATTGTTAGCGTTGCGCTTCCGGCGTTTAAGAGTGTTCCCCGGCAGCGGCGCCAAAAATACTTGATGTTATGCGAGGTGTATACGAAATAGTTTATATTTTACTAGGAAAAACTATTAAATACGATACAATTTTACACAAGATATTTATTTATTTATAGAATGGATATACTTAAACCTTGCTACAACACTTATAAGCAGTGTACCTAATCGTACAGTAGTGTAGTTTTTAGTAAGTCCGGTTCGTTCCACAGGGAAATCTTTAAACAAAGCTCAACGCTATATTAGTTTACTTTTATAAAAATACAAATATATATATAAGTAATATTATTATTATAAAGGGGGGTTTTTACCGTTTAATGACCGGTTTGTCGATTTTAAGACTTTAGTCGCAGTTAAAACCTAATGTAAAATATAAAATAAATACAAGACTTAAATTAAAGCGTAAAGTAAATAACGATAATGAAATTGCGAATAATAAAAGTGCGATAAAATAAAATTGCGATAATTAAAAAGTACGATAATTAAAAGTGCGATTAAATAATAATAAATAAAAGTGCGATAATTAAAAGTGCAATTAAATATAAAATAAAGGAAATTAAATATGAAATAAAAGAATTATTCTTATTTAAACTTCCGTAATCATGATGTTTGACGTGTTGATTTTAGTTTTATGCCCATGGGTTAATTGTCCTTTGTCCTGGATTATTTAATATGTCCGTCTGGTTTTTGTCCATAACAGTCCATCAGTCATAAATATAAAGTGCGAGTGTCCTCGTCAAATTATTATTATACCCGAAGTTAAATATTCCAACTAATTGGGGATTCGAATTGTAACAAGGTTTTAATACTTTGTTTAATGAATACACCAGGTTATCGACTGCGTGTAAACCAAGGTTTTACTACTTTGTTAACAATTACACCAATTACCCTTGAATGTAATTTCACCCCTGTTTTAATTATTCTAGTGGCTATTAATCCATTCCCGTGTCCGGTTAAATGAACGATTATTCGTACATATAAATACCCCGCCCATCGTGTCCGATCGAGTGTATATGGTAATTTATAGGGACGCCCAATTGTAAATCTTTATATTAACATTAACAAACTTTCATTTAGTTAAACAAATATAAAGCCCATTAATAGCCCATAGTCTAATTTCCACAAGTGTCGTTCTTTTGTCCAAACCCCAATTATAGTACAAAGCCCAATTACCCAATTTTAGTAATTAGCCCAACATCATGATTACTTCGTTTTAAATAAGCATAATAATAACTTAGCTACGAGACATTAATGTAAAAAGGTTGAACATAACTTACAATGATTAAAAATAGCGTAGCGTTACACGGACAGAATTTCGACTTACACCCTTACAACATTCGCTAACATACCCTTATTATTAGAATTATAATTAAAATTAAAATTAAAATTAAAATTAAAATTAAAATATAAATATAAATATATACGATATAGATAGAGAGATGGATATATTTGGTGGTTTTTTCGATCAGAATTCGTTTGCTTTTATAGGAAGTTTCTGAAATTGGGGCTCCGCGACTCGCGGCCTTTTTGGCCTTCAAACTCCGCGAGTCGCGGAGATTGAAATTACAGCTCACATCTTTTGGAGTCTTTCTTGCCGACGGATTTTATATATAAATATAAAATATAAATAATTAATATAATTATTTATATATTATATTATATTCTTGTGCATAGTAGACTTGTAATTTTTAGTCCGTTGCGTCGAGCGTTGAGAGTTGACTCTGGTCCCGGTTCCGGATTTTCGAACGTCCTTGCGTACAATTTTATATTTTGTATTTTGCGTTTTGAATCTTGTACTCTTGTAATTTCGAGACGTTTCTTATCAATAATTGGAACCTCTTTGATTGTCTTTTGTACTTTTGAGCTTTTTGGTCGTTTGCGTCTTCAATTCGTCGAATCTGTCTTTTGTCTTCACCTTTTATTATTTAAACGAATATTACTTGTAAATAGAACAATTGCAACTAAAAGCTTGTCTTTCTTGAGGAATAATGCTATGAAATATATGTTCGTTTTTAGCATTATCAGTAACGATTATCGTTGTAACGACATTTAACTGTATATATATCATACTAAGATATATTATATATCATAATATAATGATAATATAACAATTTAACATCTCATTTGTTATAATAAACAATGGGTTAACAACATTCAACAAGATCGTTAACCTAAAGGTTTCAAAACAACATTTACATGTAACGACTAACAATGACTTAACGACTCAGTTAAAATGTATATACATGTAGTGTTTTAATATGTATTCATACACTTTTGAAAGACTTCAAGATACTTATCAAAATACTTCTACTTAACAAAAATGCTTACAATTACATCCTCGTTCAGTTTCATCAACAATTCTACTCGTATGCACCCGTATTCGTACTCGTACAATACACAGCTTTTAGATGTATGTACTATTGGTATATACACTCCAATGATCAGCTCTTAGCAGCCCATGTGAGTCACCTAACACATGTGGGAACCATCATTTGGCAACTAGCATGAAATATCTCATAAAATTACAAAAATATGAGTAATCATTCATGACTTATTTACATGAAAACAAAATTACATATCCTTTATATCTAATCCATACACCAACGACCAAAAACACCTACAAACACTTTCATTCTTCAATTTTCTTCATCTAATTGATCTCTCTCAAGTTCTATCTTCAAGTTCTAAGTGTTCTTCATAAATTCCAAAAGTTCTAGTTTTATAAAATCAAGAATACTTCCAAGATTGCAAGTTTACTTCCAAGTTTTCTAAATCCATTCCAAGTAATCAACCAAGATCAAGAAACCTTTGTTACTTACAGTAGGTTATCTTTCTAATATAAGGTAATAATCATATTCAAACTTTAATTCAATTTCTATAACTATAACAATCTTATTTCGAGTGGAAATCTTACTTGAAATTATTTTCGTGTCATGATTCTGCTTCAAGAACTTTCAAGCCATCCAAGGATCCTTTGAAGCTAGATCTATTTTTCTCATTTCCAGTAGGTTTATCCAAGGAACTTGAGGTAGTAATGATTGATGTTATGCGAGGTGTATATAAAATAGTTATTAATTTTAGCAGAAAACACTATTAAATACGATACAATTTTACACAAGATATTTATTTATTTATAGAATGGATATACTTAAACCTTGCTACAACACTTATAGGCAGTGTACCTAATCGTACAGTAGTGTAGTTTTTAGTAAGTCCGGTTCGTTCCACATGGAAATCTTTAAACAAAGCTTAACGCTATATTAGTTTACTTTTATTAAAAATACAAATATATATATAAGTAATATTATTATTATAAAGGGGGGTTTTTACCGTTTAATGACCGGTTTGTCGATTTTAAGACTTTAGTCGCAGTTAAAACCTAATGTAAAATATAAAATAAATACAAGACTTAAATTAAAGCGTAAAGTAAATAACGATAATGAAATTGCGAATAATAAAAGTGCGATAAAATAAACTTGCGATAATTAAAAAGTACGATAATTAAAAGTGCGATTAAATAACAATAAATAAAAGTGCGATAATTAGAAGTGCAATTAAATATAAAATAAAGGAAATTAAATATGAAATAAAAGAATTATGCTTATTTAAACTTCCGTAATCATGATGTTTGACGTGTTGATTTTAGTTTTATGCCCATGGGTTAATTGTCCTTTGTCCTGGATTATTTAATATGTCCGTCTGGTTTTTGTCCATAACAGTCCATCAGTCATAAATATAAAGTGCGAGTGTCCTCGTCAAATTATTATTATACCCGAAGTTAAATATTCCAACTAATTGGGGATTCGAATTGTAACAAGGTTTTAATACTTTGTTTAATGAATACACCAGGTTATCGACTGCGTGTAAACCAAGGTTTTACTACTTTGTTAACAATTACACCAATTACCCTTGAATGTAATTTCACCCCTGTTTTAATTATTCTAGTGGCTATTAATCCATTCCCGTGTCCGGTTAAATGAACGATTATTCGTACATATAAATACCCCGCCCATCGTGTCCGATCGAGTGTATATGGTAATTTATAGAGACGTCCAATTGTAAATCTTTATATTAACATTAACAAACTATCATTTAGTTAAACAAATATAAAGCCCATTAATAGCCCATAGTCTAATTTCCACAAGTGCCGTTCTTTTGTCCAAACCCCAATTATGGTACAAAGCCCAATTACCCAATTTTAGTAATTAGCCCAACATCATGATTACTTCGTTTTAAATAAGCATAATAATAACTTAGCTACGAGACATTAATGTAAAAAGGTTGAACATAACTTACAATGATTAAAAATAGCGTAGCGTTACACGGACAGAATTTCGACTTACACCCTTACAATATTCGCTAACATACCCTTATTATTAGAATTATAATTAAAATTAAAATATAAATTATAAATATAAATATAAATTTTACGTATGAATGAGGAAGAAAAAGATGATGGTTTTTGATCAGAATTCGGTTTGCTTTATAGCCAGAGTTGAAATTTGGGGCTCCGCGACTCGCGGCAAAATGCTCTTCAAACTCCGCGAGTCGCGGAGAATGTATTTACAGCTCACACCCTTGGAGTTTCTCTGCCGACGGTTTTATAATATATATATATAATATATATATAATTAATATAATTAATTATATATTATATTATATTTATATGCATAGTTAACTTGTAATTTTTAGTCCGTTGCGTCGAGCGTTAAGAGTTGACTCTGGTCCCGGTTCCGGATTTTCGAACGTCCTTGCGTACAATTTTATATTTTGTATTTTGCGTTTTGAATCTTGTACTCTTGTAATTTCGAGACGTTTCTTATCAATAATTGGAACCTCTTTGATTGTCTTTTGTACTTTTGAGCTTTTTGGTCGTTTGCGTCTTCAATTCGTCGAATCTGTCTTTTGTCTTCACCTTTTATTATTTAAACGAATATCACTTGTAAATAGAACAATTGCAACTAAAAGCTTGTCTTTCTTGAGGAATAATGCTATGAAATATATGTTCGTTTTTAGCATTATCAAATATTCCCACACTTGAGCGTTGCTTGTCCTCAAGCAATATCGTCTTGAAATACTAGAATCACTTCTTTATTCTTCACACTTTGTACATCAGTGATTTCTATACGGCGGTATAAACAATGGTAGTAACGATATGGTTTACAGTCCCACATGACTATAAAAATTTAGATCCATTAAAGAAATTGGATCTTTATGAAAACATTTGATCTTTTGAAAATTAAATCTAGTTTTTACCCTAGATAAGTTTTCCGGAATAACCCTTTACCGGTGTTTGCAAAATATTTTTGTGGGTTTGGTGGGTTTCAGATTTGAAAATTTTAGCTCAAACTTGCGGTTTTGTGTCACCCACTTGCTAACCTTGTATTTGGAAAGCAACACGTCCAGTTTACTTGTTCCGTATATTACCTTTCGGCAAACTACCATCCGGTTGTAAAGGAAAGCGTTGAACAAGCAACTGTTAAGGCAATGTCCCGTGACATGCTTTTGATTATGGTCTATAACGTGTCGGACGCAATTACTATCCTTGGTAGGAGCAATAGTAAAGCTCACCCTTATAATTTTTCGGTCTGGCACAAGGTCCTGTCTTTGACCATGCTATGCAACCACCGTTCTTACGGTTGACACCCGATTTAGTTCAGGTGACCTAATGAATTCCAGGTGAATTCCTAGGATTTTACGTTCAATGGTAATGAACGCATTGAAAATAGGGTTTTCAGAAAACAAATCGGTTTATAATTTTGATCAAAATATTTTCTCGTTTAAGCTCGAGTTTAGATATCATCGAATTCCATGAGTTTGTAATTCTCAATCTTTAAGGTCAATCTCTAGGATTGAGTAATATCAGTCTTAAAAGCTGATTTTTAATCTTTAAGGAGATTATCCTTTCTGGGGATCTGATTCATTAGTCTTATCCAGCTAATTTGCATGGTGCCCCCCCATTGTATGAGATAAATCCTTCTCATGGTTAGGATAAATCTGACCACTTGGCGACCCTGTTTAATGCTGAGGTCCGTGGATTTCCTGCTGATTTTAGTGATGACTTTTCTAGATTTTTCGTCAACCTACAGCTGGTCTGGACGACTACTTCATGACCTAAATCAAGAAGCGCGTTTCTTTTTCGGAAGACTTTACTTCCTTTTAATGATGGAATTGATTCATCGTGTAGATCCATCTCTTCTTTTCTTTCATCGGGTAAAACAGTTTAGTTTAGTCCAAAGCAAAAGTATTTTCAGTTATTTGTTACAGATATATGTGACATATGTTTAAGATAACTTGGTAAATTTTCCCACACTTGGCTTTTATTTTCCTTTTTATCGTCCTCTATTCCATTTTAAATGAATTTTAACATTTTAGTTTGTTTCTCAATTTATGTCCTTTCCGAGGTAACAATAATTTCGGTGTTAAAACCTAGTTTTATCGTTCATAAATATGTATAAACATGATTTTGAATTCATTTAATTGAAAATTTTGAAAAATTTTACTAGAATTGGGTTGTCAGTATATAAGACCAGGGCTGTTCTTTATTATCAGAGAGCACTAGATTCTAATACAACTACTGCTTTACTAGTATTTTTAATTTCAACCAAGTGTATAATAAAAATTTTAAAATCCGAAAGAATTTAACCCCTTCCCACACTTAAGATCTTGCAATGCCCTCATTTGCAAGAAATCAGTAACAATTTAAATTATTGAGGGTGATTTGTGTGAAAATGATTAAATTTTACCAAAGTTTCCAAATATATTGGCGTTTGTTTGCTGAATGATAAATGGTGCACATCATTTGTTCATTCCGTCTTGTTATTATTTCACATATATTTTGCATCTTGTCGTCAAAATTAGTTGCTTTTGCTGAACTTAATGCCAGTCTTTGAAAATGCGTTGTTTTACCCTGTTGTGTACATAAGATAAACTGCAAACATATATACATATTTTTGAAGTTTGGTTTATTACCCCACATTCAAAAATTATTAAAATCTAAGAATAAAAGTTAGATAATTATAAAAATGATTACAATATTAACAAAAGTATTAAACGTATCAATAATTACAAATTACAAAATAAAAAAAATAATAAGTAAACTAAGGATGATATTGGTACCAATAGGGGTTCCAGGCATAACCATAAGTGCTATAGAATGCTTCGGCAGGGTCATACGTAGGATACGGTGGCTGCATCTCTATAGACCAAGGAGGGAAGATGGGTTTCGGTGTAGGAATATAGTTTCTACCTATATGTTGGCAATGAGCTATGATTTGGTTCTGATGAACTTGCCAATCTTTAAATGCTCTCTGTCTAGCATTTTCGTATTCCTGAGAAGCTATAAACCTATGCATTTCTTGCATCTCATTCCCCCCTCCTACATTACCTTGCTGCTGGTTTCTCTCCACCTGTGGATGTCTACCATGGTATCGTACTGCGACATTATTTCGCCTCTTCAAAACTTTCGCACCATGGTATACATTTAAACCTATAGTATCGCGGGGTTCCGGCTCTTCTAGTAATAATCCCCCCCGACTTATATCCACACCGAGATATTCACCAATCAAAGTAATAAAAATACCACCTCCTATTATGCTATGTGGTCGCATCCCCCGAACCATAGCTGATAAATAATAACCCACACAATATGGTATACTTACAGCGCTTTGTGGGTCTCGAATACACATATGGTAAAACAAATCCTGTTCATTTACTTTTTCTTTGTTCTTACCCCTTTGTGTAATCGAATTAGCTAAAAACCTATGTATCACTCTTAATTCGGCTCTATCTATATCCAAATAAGAGTAATTTCCCCCTTTGAAACGGTGATGGCTTGTCATTTGACTCCACACACCGTGTGTATCAAAATTTTCATCTATCTTTTTACCGTTTAGTATCAATCCTCTACAATCGGCAGACGCTAATTCCTCAGGCGTATATATACGTAAAGCCTGAGCCATGTCCAGTAAAGACATGTGGCGCATCGAACCGCCTAACAAAAATCTAATAAAAGAACGATCGGTTTAACTAGCTACCCTATCATTCAACTCTATACTACATAACAATTCTTCACACCATACTTTATATACAGGTCTACGTATGGTGAATAAACATATCCAGTCATTAAAAGAAGAATTACCATACCTCTGTACAAGTAATTCCCTAATTGGCCCGGCCAATTCTACAGCTTCTAAGGGTCCCCATTCTATGACCCTCGGTACCTCAACAACCTTAGAATGAAGAGTATGCAAACCCCTTTGTTATTTTGGATAATCTATCCAAAGTCTGTCAAATCTCAGGTTCGGGTGCAACTCTTCCAAGTGCATATCAGAAAAGGTCATGACTGGATGAGGTACATCCTGCTTGTAGTAGTTATCCACCTCCTGTTGTTCCAAATTCTCAGCAGGAGCATTGCGGGCTTGGGATGAAGATTCACCCCTTTCATTCTGCAAAACACATCAAACACAATTTTTGTGCATCCAAATATGCATTAGTGTCAGCAAAATCATCAATCAAAATAATTACAATGACATTATCAATTTATATCAAACTTAAGCTTATTTTCACATTTTTATCAAATCTACACTTTTTCAAATAAGCATATACGAAAATTTTCGCCAAGTTCATAAGCATTCAACTCAAATAACATGTCAAAATAATCATTACTAGCAATCAAACAAGTCTCAAATGGCATTATCTTTCAAAAATCAAGTTCATGAATTTTAGACTTGAAAAAGTCCACTTTAATTCTCAAAATCATGTTTAGGCTCAAAGTTTGGATCATTTAACTACCTAGACATGTTACACTACTCAATTTAGCAACAATTCATGACAAAAATCGGCCATAACCTGTTTATATCAAAAAGCCCCAAATTGCTCAAGAACACAAACCCTAGATTACTCAAAATTTGAAGTTTAAGGCTTCTAATCATGTTAAACAGCATCAATCTAGGTTATACAAGCATAATACATAAACAATTTAAGCTTAATTACACTAAAAAGCATCAAAATCAAATTGGGGAAAAATTTGCTCAAGAACACCAAATTTCAAATTAAATGGTGTTTAGGTGTAGAAATTTACCGTTTTTCTTGAGTAATTCTTAGATAGCATCCTTCTCAACATGATTTTAGCAAAAGATTTGGTGATTAACGGTTAAAAATTGTGATTTTGGGGTGTATTTTTCGGGTTTTTCGGGGTTTTTTCGCTGTTATTTTTCGCAGTGTTTTTGTGTGGGTTAGTGAACTGATCGTTCGGCTCTTTATATTTTTTTTCTGATTTTCGGTCCCTCCGCGAGTCGCGGCGAAATGCACTCCAAACTCCGCGACTCGCAGAGTTTGTTTTTTTTTTTTTTTTTTTATAATCATTAACTTATTAAAACAATTAAGTAATTAATTTTAAAATTTTGTTTCCCTTGTTATTTAGGACGAGGTCGTTTCGGATCGATGTCCTAGTCTGTCCTTCGACAAAATTTTAAAATTTGTCTTTTTGTAGCGATTGTTTTAAAAGCTAAGATTTTTGGGTTTTTTAATGTTTTTGGCATACTTTAAATTAATAAGATTAAAAATAATGATAATAAAAGTTCTCGTCCCTCCCTTGGGTAAAGCAATTTCGGTTCAAAGACCTAGTCTTCAACTTACGACGAATTTTAAAAATCATATTCTTAACTTAATGAGATAAAGTAAATTTTTGTTTTTAAATTCACACAACTTAAATATAAAATTCAAAATTAATATTAAAAATTCACACCAAACTCAAAATTTAAAATGCATAAAATTAAAATTTTATATTTTAAAAATTAAAAATTCACACCAAACTTAAAATTTGAAATGCATAAAATTAAAAATTTATATTTTAAAAATTCACACCAAACTTAATTTAAAAATTCATAAATTCATATCAAACTTATATTAATTTTTCAAATATTTTAAATATATTGTTTTTACAAAGTTTACAATATTAATTTAAGATTTAAATATTAATTTTAAAAACATGGTAAAAATAAATTTAAAAATCTTTTTGTCTTTTTATCCCACTTTAATCAATCAAATATTATCAAAAATATGCGCCCCTCTTTTCGGTAAAGTAATTTCGGTTCCAAGACCTAATTTAACTCATGACGAATTTTTGAAATATTTTGGGTTGATTGTTTAAAGATATTTATACCTTATAATAAACGTTAAATTTCGCAGTGATGTAATAAATTTTTGAATGATATCAATAATTTCGGTCGCCAAACCTAATTTTATTTAATACCAATTTAATACTTTTTAGCGAAAAAATTAGCGTTTATTATCAAAAGGTTAAAAATAAAAATAAATAAAAACTGTACAGACATACCTGTGAAATAGATTTCTTAGTTATATGATCTATCCCATTCATAAGATAGTCGGTTTAATTGATTTTCCATGGCTACATAGGCGTAACCTCGAGCATTCAGTGTCTTTTCTTCTAAACATATGAACGGTCCGTCTCTGCATAAAGTAACAAATTCGGTATTTGAATAGGTTTGATTATTTGAACATTTACCTCCATGTGACCATTTTCCGCATTTGTGACATCTTTCTAGGTGTCGTGCTCTTCTTTTCGCTGCGGATTTTGATTTTCCTTTACCAAATTGTAACTTATTATCTTCGCATCTGGATTCTTTTCTAACTCCGTCCATTCTTTCTCTGATTACTGATACTATTTCACTCGGTAGTATGTCATTATTACGTTTAGTGATCAAAGCGTGTAGCATTGGACCATGGTTTAGTTCACAGGCAGTCTTCATTTCGTAAAAACCTAAAAAAATAAAAATTCAGAATGGGGGGAGAAGACTAGTTCTTTAGGGTCTGCTAGGGAAAGACCATTCGGGTTCCATTTTCGAGAACTACACGAAAACAGACAATCTAACTCTAACAGAAATACATATTATCCTTTAAAGACTTGATTCTCCCCACACTTAGTTAGTTGTGGTATCGAAATTATGATTAACTTCGTTGTCGACTTCCATCGGACCATGTATGTAATGTTTAACTCTGTGACCATTAACTTTAAATTCAATCCCATTTGAATTTATTAATTCTATCGTTCCGTATGGGAAAACTCTTTTGACTATGAATGGTCCAGACCATCTTGATTTCAATTTTCCAGGAAATAGCTTGAATCGTGAATTGAAAAGAAGAACTCTGTCTCCTTCTTTAAATTCTTTTGAACTTCTGATTCTTTTATCATGCCATTTCTTCGTTCTTTCTTTATAGATTAACGAATTTTCGTATGCTTCATGTCTTAATTCTTCTAATTCATTTAGTTGACTTAATCGTAGACGTCCGGCTTCATGTAAATCAAGATTACATGTTTTCAAAGCCCAAAATGCTTTGTGTTCAATTTCTACTGGAAGATGACATGCTTTTTCATAAACAAGTCTAAAAGGTGTGGTTCCAATTGGAGTTTTGTAGGCTGTTCTAAAAGCCCAGAGTGCATCCTCCAATTTAATGGACCATTCCTTCGGATTTGATCCTACGGTTTTCTCTAGAATACGTTTTAAAGCTCGGTTGGTATTTTCAACTTGTCCACTTGTTTGTGGATGATATGCGGTGGAGATTTTATGAGTTACTCCATATCTTTTAAGAACTTTCTCAAGTTGATTATTACAGAAATGAGTACCCCGATCACTTATTAAAGCTTTCGGTGTTCCAAACCTTGCAAAAAGACGTTTTAAAAAGTTGACTACAACTCGTGCATCGTTAGTTGGGAGAGCTTGTGCTTCCGCCCATTTAGATACATAATCAATGGCTACGAGTATATATAGATTATTATGAGATTTTGGAAATGGACCCATAAAGTCAATACCCCAAATGTCAAATACTTCACATACTTGGATGACATTTTGTGGCATTTCATCACGTTGACTTATTTTTCCGGCCCTTTGACATGCATCACAGGATTTGCAAAGAAGGTGTGCGTCTTTGTAAATTGTAGGCCAATAGAATCTAGCTTTATAAACTTTTCTTGCTGTTAGTTGAGGCCCATAATGCCCTCCTGTTGGTCCTGTGTGACAATGGTTTAATATTTTACTAGCTTCATCTCCAAATACACATCGGCGTATTATTCCATCGGGACAACTTTTAAACAGATGTGGATCTTCCCAGAAATAGTGTTTTATATCACTGAAGAATTTCTTTCGTCTTTGGTACGATAATCCTTTTTCAAGGAATCCACAAACTAAGTAGTTTGCATAGTCTGCAAACCATGGGATTTCTTTATAATCTATCTTCAATAGATATTCATCAGGAAAGTTGTCTTGTATGGCTGACTCATTTAGAACTTCTAATTCGGGATTTTCAAGACGAGAAAGATGATCAGCGGCGAGATTTTCTGCTCCTCTTTTATCTCGGATTTCAATATCAAACTCTTGTAAGAGTAAGATCCAACGTATTAATCTTGGTTTAGCATCTTGTTTTGAAAATAGGTATCTAAGAGCAGAATGGTCGGTATAGACCACCGTTTTTGCTAGAACGAGATATGATCGAAATTTGTCAAAAGCAAAGACAATAGCAAGGAGTTCTTTTTCAGTAGTTGTATAGTTCGTTTGTGCTCCTTGTAACGTCTTACTAGCATAATATATAGGTTGAATTCGTTTTTCAATCCTTTGTCCTAAAACGGCTCCCATTGCAAAATCACTTGCATCGCACATTAGTTCAAATGGTAGATTCCAATTTGGTGTTATCATGATCGGTGCATTAGTGAGTTTTTCTTTAAGAATATTAAAAGATTTGATACACTCATCTGAAAAGATGAATGGCGCATCCTTTTCTAGGAGTTTATTCATAGGAGTGGCAATTTTAGAAAAATCTTTTATGAAACGTCGGTAAAAACCGGCATGCCCTAGAAAACTCCTAACTCCTCTAACATTGGTGGGATGTGGAAGTTTAGCAATTACATCTACTTTAGCTCTATCCACTTCAATTCCTTCTTTTGAAATTTTATGTCCAAGAACGATACCTTCTTTAACCATGAAATGGCATTTCTCCCAATTAAGTACTAGATTTGATTTTTCGCATCTAATTAGCATTCGTTCCAGATTAACTAGACATGATTTAAATGTATCACCGAAGACTGAAAAGTCATCCATGAAAACTTCCATGCATTCTTCTATCATGTCGTGAAAAATCGCCATCATACACCTTTGAAAGGTTGCAGGGGCGTTGCAAAGTCCAAATGGCATGCGTTTGTAAGCAAAAGTACCATAAGGGCACGTAAATGTGGTTTTCTCTTGATCTTCGGGTGCTATTGGAATTTGAAAATATCCGGAAAATCCATCTAGAAAACAATAGTAACTATTTCCGGCTAATCTTTCCAACATTTGATCTATGAAAGGTAAGGGAAAGTGATCTTTTTTGGTGGCGTCATTTAATTTTCTATAATCAATACATACACGCCATCCTGTTACAGTCCTAGTAGGAATAAGCTCAATTTTCTCATTTGTAATGACAGTCATGCCACCCTTCTTAGGCACGCATTGAACTGGGCTTACCCATGGACTATCAGAAATTGGATAAATTAAACCTGCATCTAGCAGTTTAATAATCTCTTTCTTAACTACATCTTGCATATTAGGATTTAGTCTTCGTTGGCGTTGCACATACGTTTTATGACCTTCTTCCATAAGGATTTTATGTGTGCAATACGAAGGACTTATTCCTTTAATATCATGAATCTTCCATGCAATGGCTGGTTTATGAGCTTTCAACACAGAAATGAGTTGTGATTTCTCATTTTCAGTAAGAGAAGACGATATTATTACAGGTAATTCAGATTCACCATGTAAATAAGCGTATTCCAAATGGTTTGGAAGTGGCTTTAACTCTAATTTCGGAGGTTCTTCTATCGATGATTTATATCGATATCTGTCTTCTTCTTTTAGCATTTGAATTTCTTCTGTTGTTGGTTCATATCCATTAGCTATAAGTGTAGCTAACATTTCAGCTTCATCAATTGGTTCATTACCTTCTCCTAAAGAACATTCTCCCGTTCCTTGTAATTCTGGAAATTCTTCTAATAATTCTGCATGTGCATCTATAGTTTGAATATAATAACATGTATCATCTGCAGATTGTGGCTGTTGCATTGCTCTATCAACTGAAAAGGTAACACTCTCATCCTCTATACTTAGGGTCAGTTTCTTACCGAACACGTCTATCATTGCTTTAGCCGTGTTTAAGAATGGTCTTCCTAATATGAGAGGAACTTGAGAATCTTCTTCCATGTCCAGAACAACAAAATCTATTGGAAATACTAAAGTACCAACTTTAACTAGCATGTTCTCCATTATCCCTCTAGGATATTTTATTGATCTATCGGCTAGTTGTATGCTTATTCTGGTTGGTTTCAATTCTCCAAGGTCTAGTTTAGCGTATAGTGAATACGGCATTAGATTTATACTAGCACCTAAGTCTGCCAATGCTTCTATTGAACTAAGACTACCCAGAAAACATGGAATTGTGAAACTTCCTGGATCATATAGTTTTTCTGGTATCTTATTCAACAGCACTGCTGAACAATTAGCATTCATAGTAACAGCCGAGAGTTCTTCCATTTTCTTTCTATTTGAGATTAGATCTTTCAAGAATTTAGCATATCTTGGCATTCCTGAAATCACATCAATGAAAGGAAGATTTACATTTATCTGTTTAAACATATCCAAGAATTTGGATTGCTCGGCTTCAAGTTTTTCTTTCTTCATTTTACTCGGGTAAGGAAGTGGTGGTTGGTATGGTTTAACATAAGGTTTATCCTTAACTGTGTTATCTTCATTAACTTTTTCAACTACCGGTTCTTTTTCCTTATCTTGATTAGGTTGTGGTTCTTGTGGAGTAGGAATGGTTTCATCAGAAGTTACAGGTATTTCAGGTGGTTTAAGTGTTGTACCACTTCTTGTGGTAATGGCTTTAGCTGTTTCATTCCGGGGGTTAGCATTTGTATCGCTTGGTAAACTTCCCGGTTTTCTTTCACCTATTAACCTTGCTAGGTTACTTACTTCTTGTTCCAGATTTTGAATAGAAGCTTGTTGATTTCTAAATGCTTGAGCATTTTGTTCATTGGTTTGTTTCTGAGATGTGAAAAACTGTGTTTGAGTTTCAACTAGCTTCGTCATCATATCTTCTAAATTCGGCTTTTTATCATCGGTTTGTTGTGGTGGTTTGTTTTGAAAATTCGGTATTTGCTGGTTGTAAGTATTATTGGATACTTGTTGATTGCTAGGACCTTGTTGGTTGTTGTATGGAATATTTCGGTTATAATTCTGGTTTTGATTGTAAATCGGTCTTGGCGGTTGATAATTATTCTGATAATTATTTCCAGGCCTTTGGTTTATGTATGAAATATTCTCTCTTTGTTCCATTGTTAATTCAATACTGAGACAATCTTTTGTCAAATGTGGTCCTCCACACTGCTCACAACTAATTCGTATTGAGTGAATATCTTTAGTCATCTTTTCCATTCGTCTTTCCACAGCATCTATCTTTGCGGAAATGGAATCTAAGTCATGGCTAGAATCGGCTCTAGCTGCTTTAGATGATCTAATGATGTCTTTTTCTTGGTGCCACTCATGTGAGTGGGAAGCAGTGTTATCAATAATTTTGTAAGCATCAGTTTCGGTTTTCTTCATAATAGAACCACCAGCTGCTATATCTATGTCTTTCCTTGTAGTGATGTCGCATCCTCGGTAGAATATTTGTACTATTTGACAGGTGTCTAAACCATGTTGCGGACATCCTCTTAATAACTTTCCATATCTTGTCCACGCCTCATATAGAGTTTCATTTGGTTTCTGTGTGAACGTAACAATTTCTGCTTGAAGTCTTACGGCTTTAGATGCAGGAAAGAATTGTTTAAGAAATTTGTCAACTAAAACGTCCCATGTATCAATCGCCCCTTCAGGTAACGATTCCAACCAATCTTTGGCTTCTCCCTTTAAAGTCCAGGGAAATAACATGAGATATATCTGTTCATCCTCTACTTCTCGTATTTTAAATAGTGTGCAGATCCTATTAAAGGTACGTAGATGTTCATTTGGATCTTCCTTCGGCGCACCACTAAATTGGCATTGATTAGTCACCATGTGTAGAATTTGTCCTTTGATTTCATAATCTGGCGCATTAATGTCTGGATGAGTAATTGCGTGACCTTGGCCAGTGCGTTTAGCTCTCATTCGGTCTTCCATACTTAAAGGTTCCAGATTCTCCATAATTGAATTTGTTGAATCGGTATCACTAGATGATTCTGATTTAATGGTTCGTTCCTCAACAATCTCTGTTTGAATGATTGGTGGTTCCGGAGGAAAGTTTAATGGTTCGGGATCTACGAACCGTTCCTGAATATTCTCCGGATTCTCAATTGTGAGGTCTGGTTCAAAAAATGGATTATCGGAAATTTGAACTGATGTACTTGGTTGACTGGATGACGATTCTAAAGAAAAATCAACGGCGGTTATATTTGCTAAATGTCTTGATCTAGTTACAGGTGGTGAACGTACAAAAGGTGATGAACGTCTTGCTCGGTGAATTCACTGAATATCCTATTAGTTTTAAAAAGGAAAGAAAAATTATAATAAGTTATCCAATCAATAGACTTTTCTGATTTTGCCCACGTTTCGAATAGCCAAAAGATGCAGCAGAGGGGCAGGATTCGTTTGGTCTCAATATAATTGAGGACTGTTTGGCTCCAATAACCCGGTCCACGTACAAATCCAACTATTACTACGAACCAGAAAATTTTGATGTTTATTAATTTAACCACTTAAAATAAATTTTCGTAATTTTAAGAAATTTAGATAAGAAGTAGAAAAAATTCTAAGTCCTAAAAACTAGAATGGCGAGAAATAAGAGAGAAAAAGAGTTCGTCGCAAAAGGTCGAAAAAGAAAAAAAAATGGTTGAAAAATAAAAGGTGACGGAAAAATAAAAGAAACTTATAAAAACTTAAAAATACTTGACTAACCTAACCTTATTACTACAACTAACTTAAAATTATAATCGCAAATTGATATTACTAATTGGAATGATAATTGATACATAGTAAAAGGTCTAAAAATATTAAAGCTTACAGGAAAAACTAAATTCCAAATGGAAATAACTTAAAAAGAAACTAAAACTTAAAATGGCGTCGCAAAATTCTAAAGCACCTAAATCTTAGTCTAAAGAAAAAGCACTTAAGGAATTCTACGGCAAAGCCTAAAAATCTAGGAGTAAAAATAAATATAGCAAAAACTAAGTTTAAAATTAAATATGAGCTAAAAAATACAAATATTACGCTACAACGATTAAAAAGGGACAAAATATAAAAATATACAAAAAGTTGTAAAAAGTACAATTTTTATAAAAATATTATTTTTATATTATTTTTTAATAAAACTACTAATTTTACAATTTAATAAAACTAATTAATACTAAATACATAAATTAAATAAAAAGTAAAAATAAAAATAAAACTAATAATAATAATAATAATAATAATTAGGTTTAAATAATAATTATAATTAATAATAAACCGTAATTAATGCTGAATTAGGGCTTCCTGTCGCCTGTCAGAAAGGCTCCGCGAGTCGCGGCATTTATTGCATCAAACCCCGCGAGTCGCGGGGTTTCAGAATTCAGCTGACAGGTTTGAATTTTTACGCGTTTTTCTTTATTTTTTTTTTTTTATTTTCTGTTTTTAATTTTTTTAATTAAATAAAAGATATTAAAACTTATATTTTTATAAACTAAAATAAAAATAAAGAAACTTATAAAACTTAAATATTTAACAAAATCTTAAAAATACTTATATTTTTGTTTTTCTTTTTATATTTTTGAATAATTAAAACGTATTTTTACAAAAACGAATTTTAAATAAAAATCTTTTTTTTTTATGTGTGTGGCGTTTCGCTTCGGCGTTTCCCCGGCAGCGGCGCCAAAAATACTTGATGTTATGCGAGGTGTATATAAAATAGTTATTAATTTTAGCAGAAAACACTATTAAATACGATACAATTTTACACAAGATATTTATTTATTTATAGAATGGATATACTTAAACCTTGCTACAACACTTATAGGCAGTGTACCTAATCGTACAGTAGTGTAGTTTTTAGTAAGTCTGGTTCGTTCCACAGGGAAATCTTTAAACAAAGCTCAACGCTATATTAGTTTACTTTTATTAAAAATACAAATATATATATAAGTAATATTATTATTATAAAGGGGGTTTTTACCGTTTAATGACCGGTTTGTCGATTTTAAGACTTTAGTCGCAGTTAAAACCTAATGTAAAATATAAAATAAATACAAGACTTAAATTAAAGCGTAAAGTAAATAACGATAATGAAATTGCGAATAATAAAAGTGCGATAAAATAAACTTGCGATAATTAAAAAGTACGATAATTAAAAGTGCGATTAAATAACAATAAATAAAAGTGCGATAATTAGAAGTGCAATTAAATATAAAATAAAGGAAATTAAATATGAAATAAAAGAATTATGCTTATTTAAACTTCCGTAATCATGATGTTTGACGTGTTGATTTTAGTTTTATGCCCATGGGTTAATTGTCCTTTGTCCTGGATTATTTAATATGTCCGTCTGGTTTTTGTCCATAACAGTCCATCAGTCATAAATATAAAGTGCGAGTGTCCTCGTCAAATTATTATTATACCCGAAGTTAAATATTCCAACTAATTGGGGATTCGAATTGTAACAAGGTTTTAATACTTTGTTTAATGAATACACCAGGTTATCGACTGCGTGTAAACCAAGGTTTTACTACTTTGTTAACAATTACACCAATTACCCTTGAATGTAATTTCACCCCTGTTTTAATTATTCTAGTGGCTATTAATCCATTCCCGTGTCCGGTTAAATGAACGATTATTCGTACATATAAATACCCCGCCCATCGTGTCCGATCGAGTGTATATGGTAATTTATAGAGACGCCCAATTGTAAATCTTTATATTAACATTAACAAACTATCATTTAGTTAAACAAATATAAAGCCCATTAATAGCCCATAGTCTAATTTCCACAAGTGTCGTTCTTTTGTCCAAACCCCAATTATGGTACAAAGCCCAATTACCCAATTTTAGTAATTAGCCCAACATCATGATTACTTCGTTTTAAATAAGCATAATAATAACTTAGCTACGAGACATTAATGTAAAAAGGTTGAACATAACTTACAATGATTAAAAAGAGCGTAGCGTTACACGGACAGAATTTCGACTTACACCCTTACAATATTCGCTAACATACCCTTATTATTAGAATTATAATTAAAATTAAAATATAAATTATAAATATAAATATAAATTTTACGTATGAATGAGGAAGAAAAAGATGATGGTTTTTGATCAGAATTCGGTTTGCTTTATAGCCAGAGTTGAAATTTGGGGCTCCGCGACTCGCGGCAAAATGCTCTTCAAACTCCGCGAGTCGCAGAGAATGTATTTACAGCTCACACCCTTGGAGTTTCTCTGCCGACGGTTTTATAATATATATATATATAATATATATATAATTAATATAATTAATTATATATTATATTATATTTATATGCATAGTTAACTTGTAATTTTTAGTCCGTTGCGTCGAGCGTTAAGAGTTGACTCTGGTCCCGGTTCCGGATTTTCGAACGTCCTTGCGTACAATTTTATATTTTGTATTTTGCGTTTTGAATCTTGTACTCTTGTAATTTCGAGACGTTTCTTATCAATAATTGGAACCTCTTTGATTGTCTTTTGTACTTTTGAGCTTTTTGGTCGTTTGCGTCTTCAATTCGTCGAATCTGTCTTTTGTCTTCACCTTTTATTATTTAAACGAATATCACTTGTAAATAGAACAATTGCAACTAAAAGCTTGTCTTTCTTGAGGAATAATGCTATGAAATATATGTTCATTTTTAGCATTATCAATGATGTTCATAACATCATTCGATTCATACATATAAAGCTATCTTATTCGAAGGTTTAAACTTGTAATCACTAGAACATTGTTTAGTTAATTCTAAACTAGTTCGCAAATAAAAGTTAATCCTTCTAACTTGACTTTTAAAATCAACTAAACACATGTTCTATATCTATATGATATGATAACTTAATGATTTAAAACCTGGAAACATGAAAAACACCGTAAAACCGGATTTACGCCGTCGTAGTAACACCGCGGGCTGTTTTGGGTTAGTTAATTAAAAACTATGATAAACTTTGATTTAAAAGTTGTTATTCTGGGAAAATGATTTTTATTATGAACATGAAACTATATCCAAAAATTATGGTTAAACTCAAAGTGGAAGTATGTTTTCTAAAATGGTCATCTAGACGTCGTTCTTTCGATTGAAATGACTACCTTTACAAAAACGACTTGTAACTTATTTTTCTGACTATAAACTTATACTTTTTTCTGTTTAGATTCATAAAATAGAGTTCAATATGAAACCATAGCAATTTGATTCACTCAAAACGGATTTAAAATGAAGAAGTTATGGGTAAAACAAGATTGGATAATTTTTCTCATTTTAGCTACGTGAAAATTGGTAACAAATCTATTCCAACCATAGATTAATCAACTTGTGTTGTATATTATGTAATCTTGAGATACCATAGACACGTATACAATGTTTCGACCTATCATGTCGACACATCTATATATATTTCGGAACAAACATAGACACTCTATATGTGAATGTTGGAGTTAGCTATACAGGGTTGAGGTTGATTCCAAAATATATATAGTTTGAGTTGTGATCAATACTGAGATACATATACACTGGGTCGTGGATTGATTCAAGATAATATTTATCAATTTATTTCTGTACATCTAACTGTGGACAACTAGTTGTAGGTTACTAACGAGGACAGCTGACTTAATAAACTTAAAACATCAAAATATATTAAAAGTGTTGTAAATATATTTTGAACATACTTTGATATATATGTATATATTGTTATAGGTTCGTGAATCAACCAGTGGCCAAGTCTTACTTCCCGACGAAGTAAAAATTTGTGAAAGTGAGTTATAGTCCCACTTTTAAAATCTAATATTTTTGGGATGAGAATACATGCAGGTTTTATAAATGATTTACAAAATAGACACAAGTACGTGAAACTACATTCTATGGTTGAATTATCGAAATCGAATATGCCCCTTTTTATTAAGTCTGGTAATCTAAGAATTAGGGAACATACACCCTAATTGACGCGAATCCTAAAGATAGATCTATTGGGCCTAACAAACCCCATCCAAAGTACCAGATGCTTTAGTACTTCGAAATTTATATCATATCCGAAGGGTGTCCCGGAATGATGGGGATATTCTTATATATGCATCTTGTTAATTTCGATTACCAGGTGTTCACCATATGAATGCTTTTTATCTCTATGTATGGGATGTGTATTGAAATATGAAATCTTGTGGTCTATTGTTACTATTTGATATATATAGGTTAAACCTATAACTCACCAACATTTTTGTTGACGTTTAAAGAATGTTTATTCTCAGGTGAATACTAAGAGCTTCCGCTATTGCATACTAAAATAAGGACAAGATTTGGAGTCCATGTTTGTATGATATTGTGTAAAAACTGCATTCAAGAAACTGATTTCGATGTAACATATTTGTATTGTAAACCATTATGTAATGGTCGTGTGTAAACAGGATATTTTAGATTATCATTATTTGATAATCTACGTAAAGCTTTTTAAACCTTTATTTATGAAATAAAGGTTATGGTTTGTTTTAAAAATGAATGCAGTCTTTGAAAAATGTCTCATATAGAGGTCAAAACCTCGCAACGAAATCAATTAATATGGAACATTTTTAATCAATAAGAACGGGACATTTCAGTTGCTATCCGAGCGTTGGTCTTAGAGAATCAGAAAATTTGCATTAGTGTGTCTTATCGAGTTTGTTAGGATGCATTAGTGAGTTTGGACTTCGACCGTGTTTTCTTTAAAAATGATTGCTTAACATTTTTATTGGAAACTATATATTATTAACATGTATATATTATGTGATATATTAATCTCTTAACATGTTTGATATTGTGTGATAGATGTCTACCTCTAGCACAAATCCCATTGACTCACCTAATAATAATGAAGAGTCGAATATATATTGGACTAATTCACAAGTTCTCGAAGAAGAACCGGAAGAAGAATCAGAACCGGAAGAAGAATCAGAACCGGAAGAGGAGGAACCGGAGGAGGAAATAGAACCGGTGGGGGAAATAATAAAACGGTTAAGTAAAAGAAAATCCTCAACCAACCGACCAAGGTTAATTATAGTCAATGGTGTTTCCGCCAAGGAAGCAAAATATTGGGAGGATTACCGATTCTCCGATGAATCGGATTCCGACGAGAATTCCGATGATGTTATAGAAATTACCCCAACTGAATTTAAAAAGGCAAAAGAAAATAATAAGGGAAAGGGCATAAAAATAGAGAAATCTAATTCCAACCCCGATGAACTTTATATGTATCGTCAACCCCCGAAGCCCTTAAGTTGTAACAATGACCCGGGAACCTTTAAACCACCAGGTTTTTCTAAACCATTGTGGAAAACGACAGCTCGTATTAGGGGAACATCATATATCCCTAGAAACTTGGCAAAATGAACCAAAACCGAAGAAGAAGAAACGAGCGAGTCAGAATAAGATAGTTGTATTCGTGTGGTGTAATATATATAATATAGTGTGCTTATGCTTTATGATATATGTAAAAATTGCTTGTATTAATAAGTATTTTTTTAAGAATCTAACTCTTGTCTATTTTACAGTATAAAAACACAAAATGGATAGACAACCCAATATTTTAAGAGACCTACCCGGAGACATGATTGATGAAATCTTGTCTAGAGTCGGTCAGAATTCTTCGGCACAACTATTTAAGGTGAAATCAGTTTGTAAGACATTCGAAGAACGTTCCAAGAATGTCTTGGTTTATAAGAGACTTTCATTTGAAAGATGGGGGATATCACATTGGGAAACCCATAAGTTACGATGTGTTTACTTTGACGCATATATTGCGGGGAACCCAAATGCTATTTTACGCAACGGGTTAAGAAATTATTTTGACTCAATGTATCTGAATATAGGACTTCATGATTTAGAAAAAGAGGCTAACATGCAACATAAAGAAGCATGCTATGCTTACGGGTTAGTAATGTTCGCTTCTCACCAAAGTGAGAAAAAGAACATCGGGCTACAACTATTAAACAAAACGTTCCCACAAGTGACGGAGTCGGTAATTGGGGTAAGAAATGAGGTTTTTAGGTTATTACGAGACTGTTGGTCATTACGTAACCCTCGTCCCTTCGATGACGTTACAACACGCTGTCTTATCAACGGCCATAACGGTTATGTTCCACAAGACCAAGGATGGGAAGTAGTCCTAGTAAAACCAGAATGCATGACTTGTTTCTGGACGTATGAATTACGTGTCTTTATTGCCTTTGCTGAACGACTTGTGTACTAGCTAGAATTATCTTCACAACTATCTTGTATCAAAGTTATTGTGTGCTATATTTCATGCTTTATGTAAAATAAGCGGTATTGTAAGTTTGTAAAATATTGTATAAAAGTTTGAACGCGAAATATTATTATAATCAGTTTTTCATATAGAATTGTAGTAGTTGAATTGTATACTAGCTACTAAGTATGAACATAACGGGTAGGTACTACCCGAATTTAAACTTATAAAACGCTAATATGAAGAAAAAGCTTTTATAAATGAGTTCATATTATGCTACGAAATACTATTAACTACTCTTAATATTCTGTATGATTAACTTGTTCCATTTGACTATTTTGAAGGAAATGGCACCGACTACTCGACACACCGTGAATATGAATGAAGAGAAATTCCGTACTTTTCTAGCTTCAAACATAGCTGCAGTACAGGCTGCGCTACATACCAACAATAACCTTGGATCTAGCAGTACAGGAAATCGTGTAGAATGCACCTACAAAGAATTCACTGCCTGCAAACCTTTGGAATTTGATGGAAACGAAGGACCGATCGGATTGAAACGGTGGACTGAGAAGGTCGAATCGGTGTTTACCATAAGTAAGTGTACTGAAGAGGACAAAGTGAAGTACGCTACGCATACCTTCACAGGTTCTGCGTTAACATGGTGGAATACCTATCTAGAGCAAGTGGGACAAGATGATGCGTACGCACTACCGTGGTCAGCATTCAAGCACTTGATGAATGAGAAGTACCATCCCAGAACCGTGGTCAATAAGCTCAAGACAGAACTTAGAGGGTTACGAACCCAAGGATTTGATATTACCACATATGAAAGACGATTCACAGAATTGTGCCTATTGTGTCCGGGAGCGTTCGAAGATGAGGAAGAGAAGATCGACGCATTTGTGAAAGGATTACCGGAAAGAATCCAAGAAGATATAAGTTCACACGAGCCCGCCTCCATACAACAGGCATGTAGAATGGCTCACAAACTAGTGAACCAGATTGAGGAAAGAATTAAAGAACAGACGGCTGAAGAGGCCAATGTGAAGCAAGTCAAAAGAAAGTGGGAGGAAAACGGTGAAAAGTGAAATGTCCCGTTCTTATTGATTAAAAACGTTCCATATTAATTGATTTCGTTGCGAGGTTTTGACCTCTATATGAGACGTTTTTCAAAGACTGCATTCATTTTTAAACAAACCATAACCTTTATTTCATCAATAAAGGTTTAAAAAGCTTTACGTAGATTATCAAATAATGATAATCTAAAATATCCTGTTTACACACGACCATTACATAATGGTTTACAATACAAATATGTTACAACAAAATAAGTTTCTTGAATGCAGTTTTTACACAATATCATACAAGCATGGACTCCAAATCTTGTCCTTATTTAAGTATGCTACAGCGGAAGCTCTTAATAATCACCTGAGAATAAACATGCTTAAAACGTCAACAAAAATGTTGGTGAGTTATAGGTTTAACCTATATATATCAAATCGTAACAATAGACCACAAGATTTCATATTTCAATACACATCCCATACATAGAGATAAAAATCATTCATATGGTGAACACCTGGTAACCGACATTAACAAGATGCATATATATAAGAATATCCCCATCATTCCGGGACACCCTTCGGATATGATATAAATTTCAAAGTACTAAAGCATCCGGTACTTTGGATGGGGTTTGTTAGGCCCAATAGATCTATCTTTAGGATTCGCGTCAATTAAGGTGTCTGTTCCCTAATTCTTAGATTACCAGACTTAATAAAAAGGGACATATTCGATTTCGATAATTCAACCATAGAATGTAGTTTCACGTACTTGTGTCTATTTTGTAAATCATTTATAAAACCTGCATGTATTCTCATCCCAAAAATATTAGATTTTAAAAGTGGGACTATAACTCACTTTCACAGATTTTTACTTCGTCGGGAAGTAAGACTTGGCCACTGGTTGATTCACGAACCTATAACAATATATACATATATATCAAAGTATGTTCAAAATATATTTACAACACTTTTAATATATTTTGATGTTTTAAGTTTATTAAGTCAGCTGTCCTCGTTAGTAACCTATAACTAGTTGTCCACAGTTAGATATACAGAAATAAATCGATAAATATTATCTTGAATCAATCCACGACCCAGTGTATACGTATCTCAGTATTGATCACAACTCAAACTATACATATTTTGGAATCAACCTCAACCCTGTATAGCTAACTCCAACATTCACATATAGAGTGTCTATGGTTGTTCCGAAATATATATAGATGTGTCGACATGATAGGTCGAAACATTGTATACGTGTCTATGGTATCTCAAGATTACATAATATACAATACAAGTTGATTAAGTTATGGTTGGAATATATTTGTTACCAATTTTCACGTAGCTAAAATGAGAAAAATTATCCAATCTTGTTTTACCCATAACTTCTTCATTTTAAATCCGTTTTGAGTGAATCAAATTGCTATGGTTTCATATTGAACTCTATTTTATGAATCTAAACAGAAAAAGTATAGGTTTATAGTCGAAAAAATATGTTACAAGTCGTTTTTGTAAAGGTAGTCATTTCAGTCGAAAGAACGACGTCTAGATGACCATTTTAGAAACATACTTCCACTTTGAGTTTAACCATAATTTTTGGATATAGTTTCATGTTCATAATAAAAATCATTTTCTCAGAATAACAACTTTTAAATCAAAGTTTATCATAGTTTTTAATTAACTAACCCAAAACAGCCCGCAGTGTTACTACGACGGCGTAAATCCGGTTTTACGGTGTTTTTCGTGTTTCCAGGTTTTAAATCATTAAGTTAGCATATCATATAGATATAGAACATGTGTTTAGTTTATTTTAAAAGTCAAGTTAGAAGGATTAACTTTTGTTTGCGAACAAGTTTAGAATTAACTAAACTATGTTCTAGTGATTACAAGTTTAAACCTTCGAATAAGATAGCTTTATATGTATGAATCGAATGATCTTATGAACATCATTACTACCTTAAGTTACTTGGATAAACCTACTGGAAAAGAGAAAAATGGATCTAGCTTCAATGGATCCTTGGATGGCTCGAAGTTCTTGAAGCAGAATCATGACACGAAAACAAGTTCAAGTAAGATCATCACTTAAAATAAGATTGTTATAGTTATAGAAATTGAACCAAAGTTTGAATATGATTATTACCTTGTATTATAATGATAACCTACTATAAGAAACAAAGATTTCTTGAGGTTGGATGATCACCTTACAAGATTGGAAGTGAGCTAGCAAACTTGAAAGTATTCTTGATTTTATGAAACTAGAACTTTTGGAATTTATGAAGAACACTTAGAACTTGAAAATAGAACTTGAGAGAGATCAATTAGATGAAGAAAATTGAAGAATGAAAGTGTTTGTAGGTATTTTTGTCGTTGGTGTATGGATTAGATATAAAGGATATGTTATTTTGTTTTCATGTAAATAAGTCATGAATGATTACTCATATTTTTGTAATTTTATGAGATATTTCATGCTAGCTGCCAAATGATGGTTCCCACATGTGTTAGGTGACTCACATGGGCTGCTAAGAGCTGATCATTGGAGTGTATATACCAATAGTACATACATCTAAAAGCTGTGTATTGTACGAGTACGAATACGGGTGCATACGAGTAGAATTGCTGATGAAACTGAACGAGGATGTAATTGTAATCATTTTTGTTAAGTAGAAGTATTTTGATAAGTGTATTGAAGTCTTTCAAAAGTGTATAAATACATATTAAAACACTACATGTATATACATTTTAACTGAGTCGTTAAGTCATCGTTAGTCGTTACATGTAAGTGTTGTTTTGAAACTTTTAGGTTAACGATCTTGTTAAATGTTGTTAACACAATGTTTATAATATCAAATGAGATTTTAAATTATTATATTATCATGATATTATCATGTATGAATATCTCTTAATATGATATATATATACATTAAATGTCTTTACAACGATAATCGTTACATATATGTCTCGTTTAAAAATCATTAAGTTAGTAGTCTTGTTTTTACATATGTAGTTCATTGTTAATATACTTAATGATATGTTTACTTATCATATTATCATGTTAACTATATATATATCCATATATATGTCATCATATAGTTTTTACAAGTTTTAACGTTCGTGAATCACCGGTCAACTTGGGTGGTCAATTGTCTATATGAAACATATTTCAATTAATCAAGTCTTAACAAGTTTGATTGCTTAACATGTTGGAAACATTTAATCATGTAAATATCAATCTCAATTAATATATATAAACATGGAAAAGTTCGGGTCACTACAGTACCTACCCGTTAAATAAATTTCGTCCCGAAATTTTAAGCTGTTGAAGGTGTTGATGAATCTTAACAATTGGTATCTTGTTTTGCTTAAGTCTTTTAACCTCACGATCCATTATTTCGACGGGTTCTTCGATGAATTGAAGTTTTTCGTTGATTTGGATTTCATCTAACGTAATAGTGAGATCTTCTTTAGCAAAACATTTCTTCAAATTCGAGACGTGGAAAGTGTTATGTACAGCCACGAGTTGTTGAGGTAACTCAAGTCGGTAAGCTACTGGTCCGACATGATCAATAATCTTTAATGGTCCAATATACCTTGGATTTAATTTCCCTCGTTTACCAAATCGAACAACGCCTTTCCAAGGTGCAACTTTAAGCATGACCATCTCTCCAATTTCAAATTCTATATCTTTTCTTTTAATGTCAGCGTAGCTCTTTTGTCGACTTTGGGCAGTTTTCAACCGTTGTTGAATTTGGATGATCTTCTCGGTAGTTTCTTGTATAATCTCCGGACCCGTAATCTGTCTATCCCCCACCTCACTCCAACAAATCGGAGACCTGCACTTTCTACCATAAAGTGCTTCAAACGGCGCCATCTCAATGCTTGAATGGTAGCTGTTGTTGTAGGAAAATTCTGCTAATGGTAGATGTCGATCCCAACTGTTTCCGAAATCAATAACACATGCTCGTAGCATGTCTTCAAGCGTTTGTATCGTCCTTTCGCTCTGCCCATCAGTTTGTGGATGATAGGCAGTACTCATGTCTAGACGAGTTCCTAATGCTTGCTGTAATGTCTGCCAGAATCTTGAAATAAATCTGCCATCCCTATCAGAGATAATAGAGATTGGTATTCCATGTCTGGAGATGACTTCCTTCAAATACAGTCGTGCTAACTTCTCCATCTTGTCATCTTCTCTTATTGGTAGGAAGTGTGCGGATTTGGTGAGACGATCAACTATTACCCAAATAGTATCAAAACCACTTGCAGTCCTTGGCAATTTAGTGATGAAATCCATGGTAATGTTTTCCCATTTCCATTCCGGGATTTCGGGTTGTTGAAGTAGACCTGATGGTTTCTGATGCTCAGCTTTGACCTTAGAACACGTCAAACATTCTCCTACGTATTTAGCAACATCGGCTTTCATACCCGGCCACCAAAAATGTTTCTTGAGATCCTTGTACATCTTCCCCGTTCCAGGATGTATTGAGTATCTGGTTTTATGAGCTTCTCTAAGTACCATTTCTCTCATATCTCCAAATTTTGGTACCCAAATCCTTTCAGCCCTATACCGGGTTCCGTCTTCCCGAATATTAAGATGCTTCTCCGATCCTTTGGGTATTTCATCCTTTAAATTTCCCTCTTTTAAAACTCCTTGTTGCGCCTCCTTTATTTGAGTAGTAAGGTTATTATGAATCATTATATTCATAGATTTTACTCGAATGGGTTCTCTATCCTTCCTGCTCAAGGCATCGGCTACCACATTTGCCTTCCCCGGGTGGTAACGAATCTCAAAGTCGTAATCATTCAATAATTCAATCCACCTACGCTGCCTCATATTCAGTTGTTTCTGATTAAATATGTGTTGAAGACTTTTGTGGTCGGTATATATAATACTTTTGACCCCATATAAGTAGTGCCTCCAAGTCTTTAATGCAAAAACAACCGCGCCTAATTCCAAATCATGCGTCGTATAATTTTGTTCGTGAATCTTCAATTGTCTAGACGCATAAGCAATCACCTTCGTTCGTTGCATTAATACACAACCGAGACCTTGCTTTGATGCATCACAATAAATCACAAAATCATCATTCCCTTCAGGCAATGACAATATAGGTGCCGTAGTTAGCTTTTTCTTCAATAACTGAAACGCTTTCTCTTGTTCATCAATCCATTCAAATTTCTTCCCTTTATGCGTTAATGCAGTCAAGGGTTTTGCTATTCTGGAAAAGTCTTGGATGAACCTTCTGTAGTAACCAGCTAGTCCTAAAAACTGGCGTATGTGTTTCGGAGTTTTCGGGGTTTCCCACTTTTCAACAGTTTCTATCTTTGCCGGATCCACCTTAATACCTTCTTTGTTCACTATGTGACCGAGGAATTGAACTTCTTCCAACCAAAATGCACACTTTGAAAACTTAGCGTACAATTCTTCCTTTCTCAATACTTCTAACACCTTTCTCAAATGTTCACCGTGTTCTTGGTCATTCTTTGAGTAAATAAGTATGTCATCAATGAAAACAATGACAAACTTGTCAAGGTATGGTCCACACACTCGGTTCATAAGGTCCATGAACACAGCTGGTGCATTAGTTAAACCAAACGGCATGACCATAAACTCGTAATGACCATAACGTGTTTTGAAAGCAGTCTTTGGAATATCATCTTCTTTCACCCGCATTTGATGATACCCGGAACGTAAGTCAATCTTTGAATAAACAGACGAGCCTTGTAGTTGATCAAATAAGTCGTCGATTCTCGGTAGTGGGTAGCGGTTCTTGATGGTAAGTTTGTTCAACTCTCGGTAGTCGATACACAACCTGAATGTACCATCTTTCTTCTTGACAAACAAAACAGGAGCTCCCCACGGTGATGTGCTTGGTCGAATGAAACCACGCTCTAAAAGTTCTTGTAATTGGCTTTGCAGTTCTTTCATCTCGCTGGGTGCGAGTCTGTAAGGAGCACGAGCTATTGGTGCAGCTCCTGGTACAAGATCTATTTGAAATTCAACGGATCGATGTGGGGGTAATCCCGGTAATTCTTTCGGAAATACATCGGGAAATTCTTTTGCAATGGGAACATCATTGATGCTCTTTTCTTCAGTTTGTACTTTCTCGACGTGTGCTAGAACAGCATAGCAACCTTTTGTTATTAGTTTTTGTGCCTTCAAATTACTAATAAGATGTAGCTTCGTGTTGCCCTTTTCTCCGTACACCATTAAGGGTTTTCCTTTTTCTCGTATAATGCGAATTGCATTTTTGTAACAAACGATCTCTGCTTTCACTTCTTTCAACCAGTCCATACCGATTATCACATCAAAACTCCCTAACTCTACTGGTATTAAATCAATCTTAAATGTTTCGCTAACCAGTTTAATTTCTCGATTCCGACATATATTATCTGCTGAAATTAATTTACCATTTGCTAATTCGAGTAAAAATTTACTATCCAAAGGCGTCAATGGGCAACTTAATTTAGCACAAAAATCTCTACTCATATAGCTTCTATTCGCACCCGAATCAAATAAAACGTAAGCAGATTTATTGTCAATAAGAAACGTACCCGTAACAAGCTTCGGGTCTTCCTGTGCCTCTGCCGCATTAATATTGAAAACTCTTCCGCGGCCTTGTCCATTCGTGTTCTCCTGGTTCGGGCAATTTCTAATAATGTGGCCCGGTTTTCCACATTTATAACAAACTATATTGGCATAGCTTGCTCCGACACTACTTGCTCCGCCATTACTCATTCCGACACCATTTGTTCCTTTCGTTCTATTAACCCCTGGTCCGTAGACCTCACACTTCGCCGCGCTATGACCATTTCTTTTACACTTGTTGCAAAATTTGGTGCAGAACCCCGAGTGATACTTTTCACACCTTTGGCATAGCTGCTTCTGATTGTTGTTGTTGTTGCGGTTATTATTGTTGTTGGGATGATTGTTGTAGTTGCTGTTGTTGTTGTTGTTGTTGTTGTTGTTGTTGTTGTTGTTGTTGTTGTTGTTGTTGTTGTTGTTGGGCCGTTTGTTATAGTTGCGATTGATGTTGCGATTGTTGGGATAATTGTTGCGATTGCTGTTGTTGTTGTATTGGTGATTCTTGTCACCATTTTCCTCCCACTTTCTTTTGACTTGCTTCACATTGGCCTCTTCAGCAGTCTGTTCTTTAATTCTTTCTTCAATCTGGTTCACTAGTTTGTGAGCCATTCTACATGCCTGTTGTATGGAGGCGGGCTCGTGTGAACTTATATCTTCTTGGATTCTTTCCGGTAATCCTTTCACAAACGCGTCGATCTTCTCTTCCTCATCTTCGAATGCTCCCGGACACAATAGGCACAATTCTGTGAATCGTCTTTCATACGTGATAATATCAAATCCTTGGGTTCGTAACCCTCTAAGTTCTGTCTTGAGCTTATTGACCTCGGTTCTGGGACGGTACTTCTCGTTCATCAAGTGCTTGAATGCTGACCACGGTAGTGCGTACGCATCGTCTTGTCCCACTTGCTCTAGATAGGTATTCCACCATGTTAACGCAGAACCTGTGAAGGTATGCGTAGCGTACTTCACTTTGTCCTCTTCAGTACACTTACTTATGGCAAACACCGATTCGACCTTCTCGGTCCACCGTTTCAATCCGATCGGTCCTTCGGTTCCATCAAATTCCAAAGGTTTGCAGGCAGTGAATTCTTTGTAGGTGCATCCTACACGATTTCCTGTACTGCTAGATCCAAGGTTATTGTTGGTATGTAGCGCAGCCTGTACTGCGGCTATGTTTGAAGCTAGAAAAGTACGGAATTCCTCTTCATTCATATTCACTGTGTGTCGAGTAGTCGGTGCCATTTCCTTCAAAATAGTCAAATGGAACAAGTTAATCATACAGAATATTAAGAGTAGTTAATAGTATTTCGTAGCATAATATGAACTCATTTATAAAAGCTTTTTCTTCATATTAGCGTTTTATAAGTTTAAATTCGGGTAGTACCTACCCGTTAAGTTCATACTTAGTAGCTAATATACAATTCAACTACTACAATTCTATATGAAAAACTGATTATAATAATATTTCGCGTTCAAACTTTTATACAATATTTTACAAACTTACAATACCGCTTATTTTACATAAAGCATGAAATATAGCACACAATAACTTTGATACAAGATAGTTGTGAAGATAATTCTAGCTAGTACACAAGTCGTTCAGCAAAGGCAATAAAGACACGTAATTTATACGTCCAGAAACAAGTCATGCATTCTGGTTTTACTAGGACTACTTCCCATCCTTGGTCTTGTGCAACATAACCGTTATGGCCGTTGATAAGACAGCGTGTTGTAACGTCGTCAAAGGGACGAGGGTTACGTAATGTTCAACAGTCCTGTAACAATCTAAAAACCTCATTTCTTACCCCAATTACCGACTCCGTCACTTGAGGGAACGTTTTGTTTAATAGCTGTAGCCCGATGTTCTTTTTCTCACTTTGGTGAGAAGCGAACATTACTAACCCATAAGCATAGCATGCTTCTTTATGTTGCATGTTAGCCGCTTTTTCTAAATCATGAAGTCTTATATTCGGATACATTGAGTCAAAATAATTTCTTAACCCGTTGCGTAAAATAGCATTTGAGTTCCCCGCAATATATGCATCAAAGTAAACACATCGTAACTTATGGGTTTCCCAATGTGATATCCCCCATCTTTCAAACGAAAGTCTCTTATAAACCAAGACATTCTTGGAACGTTCTTCGAATGTCTTACAAACTGATCTCGCCTTAAATAGTTGTGCCGAGGAATTCTGACCGACTCTAGACAAGATTTCATCAATCATGTCTCCGGGTAGGTCTCTTAAAATATTGGGTTGTCTATCCATTTTGTGTTTTTATACTGTAAAATAGACAAGAGTTAGATTCATAAAAAAAAATACTTATTAATACAAGCAATTTTTACATATATCATAAAGCATAAGCACACTATATTACATATATTACACCACATGAATACAACTATCTTATTCCGACTCGCTTGTTTCTTCTTCTTCGGTTTTGGTTCGTTTTGCCAAGTTTCTAGGGATATATGATTTTCCCCTAATACGAGCCGTCGTTATCCACATTGGTTTAGAAAAACCTGGTGGTTTAGAGGTTCCCGGTTCATTGTTACAACTTAAGGACTTCGGGGGTTGATGATACATATAAAGTTCATCGGGGTTGGAATTAGATTTCTCTATTTTTATGCCCTTTCCCTTATTATTTTCTTTTGCCTTTTTAAATTCAGTTGGGGTAATTTCTATAACATCATCGGAATTCTCGTCGGAATCCGATTCATCGGAGAATTGGTAATCCTCCCAATATTTTACTTCCTTGGCGGAAACACCATTGACCATAATTAACCTTGGTCGGTTGGTTGAGGATTTTCTTTTACTTAACCGTTTTATTATTTCCCCCACCGGTTCTATTTCTTCATCCGGTTCCGATTCTTCTTCCGGTTCCGATTCTTCTTCCGGTTCCGACTCTTCTTCCGGTTCCTCTTCGGGAACTTGTGAATCAGTCCACGAATCATTCCAATTTACATTTGACTCTTCATTATTATTAGGTGAGTCAATGGGACTTGTTCTAGAGGTAGACATCTATCACATAATATCAAACGCGTTAAGAGATTAATATATCACATAATATTCACATGTTAAAAATATATAGTTTCCAACAAAATTTGTTAAGCAATCATTTTTCAAGTAAACACGGTCGAAGTCCAGACTCACTAATGCATCCTAACAAACTCGATAAGACACACTAATGCAAAATTCTGGTTCTCGAAGACCAACGCTCTGATACCAACTGAAATGTCCCGTTCTTATTGATTAAAAACGTTCCATATTAATTGATTTCGTTGCGAGGTTTTGACCTCTATATGAGACGTTTTTCAAAGACTGCATTCATTTTTAAACAAACCATAACCTTTATTTCATCAATAAAGGTTTAAAAAGCTTTACGTAGATTATCAAATAATGATAATCTAAAATATCCTGTTTACACACGACCATTACATAATGGTTTACAATACAAATATGTTACAACAAAATAAGTTTCTTGAATGCAGTTTTTACACAATATCATACAAGCATGGACTCCAAATCTTGTCCTTATTTAAGTATGCGACAGCGGAAGCTCTTAATAATCACCTGAGAATAAACATGCTTAAAACGTCAACAAAAATGTTGGTGAGTTATAGGTTTAACCTATATATATCAAATCGTAACAATAGACCACAAGATTTCATATTTCAATACACATCCCATACATAGAGATAAAAATCATTCATATGGTGAACACCTGGTAACCGACATTAACAAGATGCATATATATAAGAATATCCCCATCATTCCGGGACACCCTTCGGATATGATATAAATTTCGAAGTACTAAAGCATCCGGTACTTTGGATGGGGTTTGTTAGGCCCAATAGATCTATCTTTAGGATTCGCGTCAATTAGGGTGTCTGTTCCCTAATTCTTAGATTACCAGACTTAATAAAAAGGGGCATATTCGATTTCAATTATTCAACCATAGAATGTAGTTTCACGTACTTGTGTCTATTTTGTAAATCATTTATAAAACCTGCATGTATTCTCATCCCAAAAATATTAGATTTTAAAAGTGGGACTATAACTCACTTTCACAGATTTTTACTTCGTCGGGAAGTAAGACTTGGCCACTGGTTGATTCACGAACCTATAACAATATATACATATATATCAAAGTATGTTCAAAATATATTTACAACACTTTTAATATATTTTGATGTTTTAAGTTTATTAAGTCAGCTGTCCTCGTTAGTAACCTATAACTAGTTGTCCACAGTTAGATATACAGAAATAAATCGATAAATATTATCTTGAATCAATCCACGACCCAGTGTATACGTATCTCAGTATTGATCACAACTCAAACTATACATATTTTGGAATCAACCTCAACCCTGTATAGCTAACTCCAACATTCACATATAGAGTGTCTATGGTTGTTCCGAAATATATATAGATGTGTCGACATGATAGGTCGAAACATTGTATACGTGTCTATGGGATCTCAATATTACATAATATACAATACAAGTTGATTAAGTTATGGTTGGAATATATTTGTTACCAATTTTCACGTAGCTAAAATGAGAAAAATTATCCAATCTTGTTTTACCCATAACTTCTTCATTTTAAATCCGTTTTGAGTGAATCAAATTGCTATGGTTTTATATTGAACTCTATTTTATGAATCTAAACAGAAAAAGTATAGGTTTATAGTCGAAAAAATAAGTTACAAGTCATTTTTGTAAAGGTAGTCATTTCAGTCGAAAGAACGACGTCTAGATGACCATTTTAGAAACATACTTCCACTTTGAGTTTAACCATAATTTTTGGATATAGTTTTATGTTCATAATAAAAATCATTTTCTCAGAATAACAACTTTTAAATCAAAGTTTATCATAGTTTTTAATTAACTAACCCAAAACAGCCCGCGGTGTTACTACGACGGCGTAAATCCGGTTTTACGGTGTTTATCGTGTTTCCAGGTTTTAAATCATTAAGTTAGAATATCATATAGATATAGAACATGTGTTTAGTTTATTTTAAAATTCAAGTTAGAAGGATTAACTTTTGTTTGCGAACAAGTTTAGAATTAACTAAACTATGTTCTAATGATTACAAGTTTAAACCTTCGAATAAGATAGCTTTATATGTATGAATCGAATGATGTTATGAACATCATTACTACCTTAAGTTCCTTGGATAAACCTACTGGAAAAGAGAAAAATGGATCTAGCTTCAATGGATCCTTGGATGGGTCGAAGTTCTTGAAGCAGAATCATGACACGAAAACAAGTTCAAGTAAGATCATCACTTAAAATAAGATTGTTATAGTTATAGAAATTGAACCAAAGTTTGAATATGATTATTACCTTTTATTAGAATGATAACCTACTGTAAGAAACAAAGATTTCTTGAGGTTGGATGATCACCTTACAAGATTGGAAGTGAGCTAGCAAACTTGAAAGTATTCTTGATTTTATGAAACTAGAACTTTTGGAATTTATGAAGAACACTTAGAACTTGAAGATAGAACTTGAGAGAGATCAATTAGATGAAGAAAATTGAAGAATGAAAGTGTTTGTAGGTATTTTTGGTCGTTGGTGTATGGATTAGATATAAAGGATATGTTATTTTGTTTTCATGTAAATAAGTCATGAATGATTACTCATATTTTTGTAATTTTATGAGATATTTCATGCTAGTTGCCAAATGATGGTTCCCACATGTGTTAGGTGACTCACATGGGCTGCTAAGAGCTGATCATTGGAATGTATATACCAATAGTACATACATCTAAAAGCTGTGTATTGTACGAGTACGAATACGGGTGCATACGAGTAGAATTGTTGATGAAACTGAACGAGGATGTAATTGTAAGCATTTTTGTTAAGTAGAAGTATTTTGATAAGTGTATTGAAGTCTTTCAAAAGTGTATAAATACATATTAAAACACTACATGTATATACATTTTAACTGAGTCGTTAAGTCATCGTTAGTCGTTACATGTAAGTGTTGTTTTGAAACTTTTAGGTTAACGATCTTGTTAAATGTTGTTAACACTATGTTTATAATATCAAATGAGATTTTAAATTATTATATTATCATGATATTATCATGTATGAATATCTCTTAATATGATATATATACATTAAATGTCTTTACAACGATAATCGTTACATATATGTCTCGTTTAAAAATCATTAAGTTAGTAGTCTTGTTTTTACATATGTAGTTCATTGTTAATATACTTAATGATATGTTTACTTATCATATTATCATGTTAACTATATATATATCCATATATATGTCATCATATAGTTTTTACAAGTTTTAACGTTCGTGAATCACCGGTCAACTTGGGTGGTCAATTGTCTATATGAAACATATTTCAATTAATCAAGTCTTAACAAGTTTGATTGCTTAACATGTTGGAAACATTTAATCATGTAAATATCAATCTCAATTAATATATATAAACATGGAAAAGTTCGGGTCACTACAAAAAGAATCACCAATACAACAACAACAGCAATTACAATAATAATCGCAACCATTATCCCAACAATCGTAACATCAATCGCAACTACAACAAACGGCCCAACAACAACAACAACAACAACAACAACAACAACAACAACAACAACAAAAACAACAACAGCAACTACAACAATCATCCCAACAACAATAACAACTGCAACAACAACAACAATCAGAAGCAGTTATGCCAAAGGTGTGAAAAGTATCACTCGGGGTTCTGCACCAAATTTTGCAACAAGTGTAAAAGAAATGGTCATAGCGCGGCGAAGTGTGAGGTCTACGGACCAGGTGTTAACAGAACGAAAGGAACAAATGGTGTCGGAACGAGTAATGGCGGAGCAAGTAGTGTCGGAGCAAGTTATGCCAATGTAGTTTGTTATAAATGTGGAAAATCGGGCCACATTATTAGAAATTGCCCGAACAAGGAGAACACGAATGGACAAGGCCACGGAAGAGTTTTCAATATTAATGCGGCAGAGGCACAGGAAGACCCGGAGCTTGTTACGGGTATGTTTCTTATTGACAATAAATCTGCTTACGTTTTATTTGATTCGGGTGCGGATAGAAGCTATATGAGTAGAGATTTTTGTGCTAAATTAAGTTGTCCATTGACGCCGTTGGATAGTAAATTTTTACTCGAATTAGCAAACGGTAAATTAATTTCAGCAGATAATATATGCCGGAATCGAGAAATTAAACTGGGTAGCGAAATATTTAAGATTGATTTGATACCAGTAGAGTTAGGGAGTTTTGATGTAATAGTTGGTATGGACTGGCTGAAGAAGGTGAAAACAGAGATCGTATGTTATAAAAATGCAATTCGCATTGTATGAGAAGAAGGAGAACCCTTAATGGTGTTCGGAGAAAAGGGCAACATGAAGCTACATCTTATTAGTAATTTGAAGGCACAAAAACTAATAATAAAAGGTTGCTATGCTGTTCTAGCACACGTCGAGAAAGTGAAAACTAAAGAAAAGAGCATCAATGATGTTCCCGTCGCAAAAGAATTTCCCGATGTATTTCCGAAAGAATTACCGGGACTACCTCCACATCGATCTGTTGAATTTCAAATAGATCTTGTACCAGGATCTGCACCAATAGCTCGTGCTCCTTACAGACGCGCACCCAGCGAGATGAAAGAACTGTAAAGCCAACTGCAAGAACTATTAGAACGTCATTTCATTCGACCAAGCACATCACCATGGGGAGCTCCTGTTTTGTTTGTCAAGAAGAAAGATGGTACATTTAGGTTGTGTATTGACTACAGAGAGTTGAACAAACTTACCATCAAAAACCGTTATCCACTACCGAGAATTGACGACTTATTTGATCAACTACAAGGCTCATCGGTTTATTCGAAGATCGATTTACGTTCTGGATATCATCAAATAAGAGTAAAGGAGGATGATATTCCAAAAACTGCTTTTAGGACGCGTTATGGTCATTACGAGTTTATGGTTATGCCGTTTGGATTGACTAACGCACCAGCTGTGTTCATGGACCTTATGAACCGAGTGTGTGGGCCATATCTTGACAAGTTTGTCATTGTTTTCATCGATGACATACTTATTTACTCAAAGAATGATCAAGAGCACGAAGAACATTTGAGAAAAGTGCTAGAAGTATTGAGGAAAGAAAAACTGTACGCTAAGTTTTCAAAGTGTGCATTTTGGTTGGAAGAAGTTCAATTCCTCGGTCACATAGTGAACAAAGAAGGTATCCAGGTGGACCCGGCAAAGATCGAAACCGTTGAAAAGTGGGAAACCCCAAAAACTCCGAAGCATATACGTCAATTTTTAGGATTGGCTGGTTACTACAGAAGATTCATCCAAGATTTCTCTAAAATAGCAAAACCCTTGACTGCATTAACGCATAAAGGGAAGAAATTTGAATGGAAGGATGAACAAGAGAAGGCGTTTCAATTATTGAAGAAAAAGCTAACTACGGCACCTATATTGTCATTGCCTGAAGGGAATGATGATTTTGTGATTTATTGTGACGCATCAAAGCAAGGTCTCGGTTGTGTATTAATGCAACGGACGGAGGTGATTGCTTATGCGTCAAGACAATTGAAGATTCACGAGTAAAATTATACGACACATGATTTGGAATTAGGCGCGGTTGTTTTTGCATTAAAGACTTGGAGGAACTACTTATATGGGGTCAAAAGTATTATATATACCGACCACAAAAGTCTTCAACACATATTTAATCAGAAACAACTGAATATGAGGCAACGTAGGTGGATTGAATTGTTGAATGATTACGACTTTGAGATTCGTTACCACCCGGGGAAGGCAAATGTTGTAGCTGACGCCTTGAGCAGAAAGGACAGAGAACCCATTCGAGTAAAATCTATGAATATAATGATTCACACTAACCTTACTACTCAAATAAAGGAGGCGCAACAAGGAGTTTTAAAAGAGGGAAATTTAAAGGATGAAATACCCAAAGGATCAGAGAAGCATCTTAATATTCGGGAAGACGGAACCCGGTATAGGGCAGAAAGAATTTGGGTACCAAAATTTGGAGATATGAGAGAAATGGTACTTAGAGAAGCTCATAAAAAGATACTCAATACATCCTGGAACGGGGAAGATGTACAAGGATCTTAAGAAACATTTTTGGTAGCCAGGTATGAAAGCTGATATTGCTAAATATGTAGGAGAATGTTTGACGTGTTCTAAGGTCAAAGCTGAACATCAGAAACCATCAGGTCTACTACAACAACCTGAAATCCCGGAATGGAAATGGGAAAACATTACCATGGATTTCATTACTAAATTGCCAAGGACTGCAAGTGGTTATGATACTATTTGGGTAATAGTTGATTTTCTCACCAAGTCAGCACACTTCCTGCCAATAAGAGAAGATGACAAGATGGAGAAGTTAGCACGACTGTATTTGAAGGAAGTCATCTCCAGACATGGAATACCAATCTCTATTATCTCTGATAGGGATGGCAGATTTATTTCAAGATTCTGGCAGACATTACAGCAAGCATTGGGAACTCGTCTAGACATGAGTACTGCCTATCATCCACAAACTGATGGGCAGAGCGAAAGGACGATACAAATGCTTGAAGACATGCTACCAGCTTGTGTTATTGATTTCGGAAACAGTTGGGATCGACATCTACCGTTAGCAGAATTTTTCTACAACAACAGCTACCATTCAAGCATTGAGATGGCGCCGTTTGAAGCACTTTATGGTAGAAAGTGCAGGTCTCTGATTTGTTGGAGTGAATTGGGGGATAGACAGATTACGGGTCCGGAGATAATACAAGAAACTACCGAGAAAATCATCCAAATTCAACAAAGATTGAAAACCGCCCAGAGTCGACAAAAGAGCTACGCGGACAGTAAAAGAAAAGATATAGAGTTTGAAATTGGAGAAATGGTCATGCTTAAGGTTTCACCTTGGAAAGGCGTTGTTCGATTTGGTAAACGGGGGAAACTAAATCCAAGGTACATTGGACCATTCGGGATTATAGATCGTGTCGGACCAGTAGCTTACCAATTGGAGCTACCTCAACAACTCGCGGCTGTACATAACACTTTCCACGTCTCAAATTTGAAGAAATGTTTTGCTAAAGAAGATCTCACTATTCCGTTGGACGAAATCCAAATCAATGAAAAACTTCAATTCATTGAAGAACCCGTCGAAATAATGGATCGTGAGGTTAAGAGACTTAAACAAAACAAGATACCTATTGTTAAGGTTCGATGGAATGCTCGTAGAGGAACCGAGTTCATCTGGGAGCGTGAAGATCAGATGAAGAAGAAATACCCGCATTAATTTCCAGAAGATACGTCAACACCTCCAACTGCTTAAAATTTCGGGACGAAATTTATTTAACGGGTAGGTAAAGTAGTGACCCGAACTTTTCCATGTTTATATATATATTAAATGAAATTGTTATTTACATGATTAAGTGTTTCCAACATGTTAAGCAATCAAACTTGTTAAGACTTGATTAATTGAAATAGGTTTCATATAGACAATTGACCACCCAAGTTGACAGGTGATTCACGAACGTTAAAACTTGTAAAAACTATACGATGACATATATATGGTTATATATATAGTTAACATGATTTTATTATAAGTATGTATCTCATTAGGTATTTTAACAATGAGTTATATACATAAAAATGAGACTATTAATTTAAGAAACTCGAAAACGATATATATAACGATTATCGTTATAACAACGTCTTACTAGGTACATATGAATCATATTAAGATATTGATACACTTGGTTAATTATGTTAAATGATAAGTAAATATATTATTAAGTGTATTAACAATGAAATACATATGTAAAAATAAGACTACTAACTTAATGATTTCGAAACGAGACATATATGTAACGATTATCGTTGTAACGACATTTAACTGTATATATCATACTAAGATATATTATATATCATAATATCATGATAATATAACAATTTAACATCTCATTTGTTATAATAAACAATGGGTTAACAACATTCAACAAGATCGTTAACCTAAAGGTTTAAAAACAACATTTACATGTAACGACTAACGATGACTTAACGACTCAGTTAAAATGTATATACATGTAGTGTTTTAATATGTATTCATACAATTTTAAAAGACTTCAAGACACTTATCAAAATACTTCTACTTAACAAAAATGCTTACAATTACATCCTCGTTCAGTTTCATCAACAATTCTACTCGTATGCACCCGTATTCGTACTCGTACAATACACAGCTTTTAGATGTATGTACTACTGGTATATACACTCCAATGATCAGCTCTTAGCAGCCCATGTGAGTCACCTAACACATGTGGGAACCATCATTTGGCAACTAGCATGAAATATCTCATAAAATTACAAAAATATGAGTAATCATTCATGACTTATTTACATGAAAACAAAATTACATATCCTTTATATCTAATCCATACACCAACGGCCAAAAACACCTACAAACACTTTCATTCTTCAATTTTATTCATCTAATTGATCTCTCTTAAGTTCTATCTTCAAGTTCTAAGTGTTCTTCATAAATTCCAAAAGTTCTAGTTTCATAAAATCAAGAATACTTCCAAGATTGCAAGTTTACTTCCAAGTTTTCTAAATCCATTCCAAGTAATCATCCAAGATCAAGAAACCTTTGTTACTTACAGTAGGTTATCTTTCTAATACAAGGTAATAATCATATTCAAACTTTAATTCAATTTCTATAACTATAACAATCTTATTTCGAGTGGAAATCTTACTTGAAATTGTTTTCGTGTCATGATTCTGCTTCAAGAACTTTCAAGCCATCCAAGGATCCTTTGAAGCTAGATCTATTTTTCTTATTTCCAGTAGGTTTATCCAAGGAACTTGAGGTAGTAATGATGTTCATAACATCATTCGATTCATACATATAAAGCTATCTTATTCGAAGGTTTAAACTTGTAATACTAGAACATAGTTTAGTTAATTCTAAACTTGTTCGCAAATAAAAGTTAATCCTTCTAACTTGACTTTTAAAATCAACTAAACACATGTTCTATATCTATATGATATTCTAACTTAATGATTTAAAACCTGGAAACACGAAAAACACCGTAGAATCGGATTTAAGCCTTAGTAGTAACACCGCGGGCTGTTTTGGGTTAGTTAATTAAAAACTATGATAAAATTTGATTTAAAAGTTGTTATTCTGGGAAAATGATTTTTATTATGAACATGAAACTATATCCAAAAATTATGGTTAAACTCAAAGTGGAAGTATGTTTTCTAAAATGGTCATCTAGACGTCGTTCTTTCAACTGAAATGACTACCTTTACAAAAATGACTTGTAACTTATTTTTCCGAATATAAACCTATACTTTTTCTGTTTAGATTCATAAAATAGAGTTCAATATGAAACCATAGCAATTTTATTCACTCAAAACGGATTTAAAATGAAGAAGTTATGGGTAAAACAAGATTGGATAATTTTTCTCATTTTAGCTACGTGAAAATTGGTAACAAATCTATTCCAACCATAACTTAATTAACTTGTATTGTATATTATGTAATCTTGAGATACCATAGACACGTATACAATGTTTCGACCTATCATGTCGACACATCTATATATATTTCGAAACAACCATAGACACTCTATATGTGAATGTTGGAGTTAGCTATACAAGGTTGAGGTTGATTCCAAAATATATATAGTTTGAGTTGTGATCAATACTGAGATACGTATACACTGGGTCGTGGTTTGATTCAAGATAATATTTATCGATTTATTTCTGTACATCTAACTGTGGACAACTAGTTGTAGGTTACTAACGAGGACAGCTGACTTAATAAACTTAAAACATCAAAATATATTAAAAGTGTTGTAAATATATTTTGAACATACTTTGATATATATGTATATATTGTTATAGGTTCGTGAATCAATCAGTGGCCAAGTCTTACTTCCCGACGAAGTAAAAATCTGTGAAAGTGAGTTATAGTCCCACTTTTAAAATCTAATATTTTTGGGATGAGAATACATGCAGGTTTTATAAATGATTTACAAAATAGACACAAGTACGTGAAACTACATTCTATGGTTGAATTATCGAAATCAAATATGCCCCTTTTTATTAAGTCTGGTAATCTAAGAATTAGGGAACAGACACCCTAATTAACACGAATCCTAAAGATAGATCTATTGGGCCTAACAAACCCCATCCAAAGTACCGGATGCTTTAGTACTTCGAAATTTATATCATATCCGAAGGGTGTCCCGGAATGATGGGGATATTCTTATATATGCATCTTGTTAATGTTGATTACCAGGTGTTCACCATATGAATGCTTTTTATCTCTATGTATGGGATGTGTATTGAAATATGAAATCTTGTGGTCTATTGTTACGATTTGATATATATAGGTTAAACCTATAACTCACCAACATTTTTGTTGACGTTTAAAGCATGTTTATTCTCAGGTGAATACTAAGAGCTTCCGCTGTTGCATACTAAAATAAGGACAAGATTTGGAGTCCATGTTTGTATGATATTGTGTAAAAACTGCATTTAAGAAACTGATTTCGATGTAACATATTTGTATTGTAAACCATTATGTAATGGTCGTGTGTAAACAGGATATTTTAGATTATCATTATTTGATAATCTACTTAAAGCTTTTTAAACCTTTATTTATGAAATAAAGGTTATGGTTTGTTTTAAAAATGAATGCAGTCTTTGAAAAACGTCTCATATAGAGGTCAAAACCTCGCAACGAAATCAATTAATATGGAACGTTTTTAATCAATAAGAACGGGACATTTCAGTTGGTATCCGAGCGTTGGTCTTAGAGAACCAGAAAATTTGCATTAGTGTGTCTTATCGAGTTTGTTAGGATGCATTAGTGAGTCTGGACTTCGACCATGTTTTCTTTAAAAATGATTGCTTAACATTTTTGTTGGAAACTATATATTATTAACATGTATATATTATGTGATCTATTAATCTCTTAACATGTTTGATATTGTGTGATAGATGTCTACCTCTAGTACAAATCCCATTGACTCACCTAATAATAATGAAGAGTCGAATATATATTGAACTGATTCACAAGTTCCCGAAGAAGAACCGGAAGAAGAATCAGAACCGGAAGAAGAATCAGAACCGGAAGAGGAGGAACCGGAGGAGGAAATAGAACCGGTGGGGGAAATAATAAAACGGTTAAGTAAAAGAAAATACTCAACCAACCGACCAAGGTTAATTATGGTCAATGGTGTTTCAGCCAAGGAAGCAAAATATTGGGAGGATTACCAATTCTCCGATGAATCGGATTCCGACGAGAATTCCGATGATGTTATAGAAATTACCCCAACTGAATTTAAAAAGGAAAAAGAAAATAATAAGGGAAAGGGCATAAAAATAGAGAAATCTAATTCCAACCCCGATGAACTTTATATGTATCGTCAACCCCCGAAGTCCTTAAGTTGTAACAATGACCCGGGAACCTCTAAACCACCAGGTTTTTCTAAACCGTTGTGGAAAACAACAGCTCGTATTAGGGGAACATCATATACCCCTAGAAACTTGGCAAAATGAACCAAAACCGAAGAAGAAGAAATGAGCGAGTCAGAATAAGATAGTTGTATTTGTGTGGTGTAATATATGTAATATAGTGTGCTTATGCTTTATGATATATGTAAAAATTGCTTGTATTAATAAGTATTTTTTTTATGAATCTAACTTTTGTCTATTTTACAGAATAAAAACAAAAAATGGATAGACAACCCAATATTTTAAGAGAGCTACCCGGAGACATGATTGATGAAATGTTGTCTAGAGTCGGTCAGAATTCTTCGGTACAACTATTTACGGCGAAATCAATTTGTAAGACATTCGAAGAACGTTCCAAGAATGTCTTAGTTTATAAGAGACTTTCGTTTGAAAGATGGGGGATATCACATTGGGAAACCCATAAGTTACGATGTGTTTACTTTGACGCATATATTGCGGGGAACCTAAATGCTATTTTACGCAACGGGTTAAGAAATTATTTTGACTCAATGTATCCGAATATAGGACTTCATGATTTAGAAAAAGTGGCTAACATGCAACATAAAGAAGCATGCTATGCTTACGGGTTAGTAATATTCGCTTCTCACCAAAGTGAGAAAAAGAACATCGGGCTACAACTATTAAACAAAACGTTCCCACAAGTGACGGAGTCGGTAATTGGGGTAAGAAATGAGGTTTTTAGGTTATTACGAGACTGTTGGTCATTACGTAACCCTCGTCCCTTTGATGACGTTACAACATGCTGTCTTATCAACGGCCATAACGGTTATGTTCCACAAGACCAAGGATGGGAAGTAGTCCTAGTAAAACCAGAATGCATGACTTGTTTCTGGACGTATGAATTACGTGTCTTTATTGCCTTTGCTGAACGACTTGTGTACTAGCTAGAATTATCTTCACAACTATCTTGTATCAAAGTTATTGTGTGCTATATTTCATGCTTTATGTAAAATAAGCGGTATTGTAAGTTTGTAAAATATTGTATAAAAGTTTGAACGCGAAATATTATTATAATCAGTTTTTCATATAGAATTGTAGTAGTTGAATTGTATATTAGCTACTAAGTATGAACTTAACGGGTAGGTACTACCCGAATTTAAACTTATAAAACGCTAATATAAAGAAAAAGCTTTTATAAATGAGTTCATATTATGCTACGAAATACTATTAACTACTCTTAATATTCTGTATGATTAACTTGTTCCATTTGACTATTTTGAAGGAAATGGCACCGAATACTCGACACACCGTGAATATGAATGAAGAGGAATTCCGTACTTTTCTAGCTTCAAACATAGCCGCAGTACAGGCTGCTCTACATACCAACAATAACCTTGGATCTAGCAGTACAGGAAATCGTGTAAGATGCACCTACAAAGAATTCACTGCCTGCAAACCTTTGGAATTTGATGGAACCGAAGGACCGATCGGATTGAAACGGTGGACCGAGAAGGTCGAATCGGTGTTTTCCATAAGTAAGTGTACTGAAGAGGACAAAGTGAAGTACGCTACGCATACCTTCACAGGTTCTGCGTTAACATGGTGGAATACCTATCTAGAGCAAGTGGGACAAGATGATGCTTACGCACTACCGTGGTCAGTATTCAAGCACTTGATGAACGAGAAGTACCATCCCAGAACCGAGGTCAATAAGCTCAAGACAGAACTTAGAGGGTTACGAACCCAAGGATTTGATATTACCACGTATGAAAGACGATTCACAGAATTATTCCTATTGTGTCCGGGAGCGTTCGAAGATGAGGAAGAGAATATCGACGCGTTTGTGAAAGGATTACCGGAAAGAATCCAAGAAGATATAAGTTCACACGAGCCCGCCTCCATACAACAGGCATGTAGAATGGTTCACAAACTAGTGAACCAGATTGAAGAAAGAATTAAAGAACAGACTGCTGAAGAGGCCAATGTGAAGCAAGTCAAAAGAAAGTGGGAGGAAAACGGTGATAAGAATCACCAATACAACAACAACAGCAAATACAACAATAATCGCAACAACTATCCCAACAATCGCAACATCAATCGCAACTACAACAAACGGCCCAACAACAACAACAACAACAGCAACTACAATAATCATCCCAACAACAATAATAACCGTAACAACAACAACAATCAGAAGCAGCTATGCCAAAGATGTGAAAAGTATCACTCGGGGTTCTGCACCAAATTTTGCAACAAGTGTAAAAGAAATGGTCATAGCGCGGCTTAGTGTGAGGTCTACGGACCAGGAGTTAACAGAACGAAAGGAACAAATGGTGTCGGAACGAGTAATGGCGGAGCAAGTAGTGTCGGAGCAAGTTATGCCAATGTAGTTTGTTATAAATGTGGAAAACCGGGCCACATTATTAGAAATTGCCCGAACCAGGAGAACACGAATGGACAAGGCCGCGGAAGAGTTTTCAATATTAATGCGGCAGAGGCACAGGAAGACCCGGAGCTTGTTACAGGTACGTTTCTTATTGACAATAAATCTGCTTACGTTTTATTTGATTCGGGTGCGGATAGAAGCTATATGAGTAGAGATTTTTGTGCTAAATTAAGTTGCCCATTGACGCCTTTGGATAGTAAATTTTTACTCGAATTAGCAAATGGTAAATTAATTTCAGCAGATAATATATGTCGGAATCGAGAAATTAAACTGGTTAGCGAAACATTTAAGATTGACTTGATACCAGTAGAGTTAGGGAGTTTTGATGTGATAATCGGTATGGACTGGTTGAGAGAAGTGAAAGCAGAGATCGTTTGTTACAAAAAATGCAATTCGCATTATACGAGAAAAAGGAAAACCCTTAATGGTGTACGGAGAAAAGGGCAACACGAAGCTACTTCTTATTAGTAATTTGAAGGCACAAAAACAAATAAGAAAAGGTTGCTATGCTGTTCTAGCACACGTCGAGAAAGTACAAACTGAAGAAAAGAGCATCAATGATGTTCCCGTCGCAAAAGAATTTCCCGATGTATTTCCGAAAGAAGTACCGGGATTACCCCCACATCGATCCGTTGAATTTCAAATAGATCTTGTACCAGGAGCTGCACCAATAGCTCGTGCTCCTTACAGACTCGCACCCAGCGAGATGAAAGAACTGCAAAGCCAACTACAAGAACTATTAGAACGTGGTTTCATTCGACCAAGCACATCACCGTGGGGAGCTCCTGTTTTGTTTGTCAAGAAGAAAGATGGTACATTCAGGTTGTGTATCGACTACCGAGAGTTGAACAAACTTACCATCAAGAACCGCTACCCACTACCGAGAATCGACGACTCATTTGATCAACTACAAGGCTCGTCTGTTTATTCAAAGATTGACTTACGTTCCGGGTATCATCAAATGCGGGTGAAAGAAGATGATATTCCAAAGACTGCTTTCAGAACACGTTACGGTCATTACGAGTTTATGGTCATGCCGTTTGGTTTAACTAATGCACCAGCTGTGTTCATGGACCTTATGAACCGAGTGTGTGGACCATACCTTGACAAGTTTGTCATTGTTTTCATTGATGACATACTTATTTACTCAAAGAATGACCAAGAACACGGTGAACATTTGAGAAAGGTGTTAGAAGTATTGAGGAAGGAAGAATTGTACGCTAAATTTTCAAAGTGTGCATTTTGGTTGGAAGAAGTTCAATTCCTCGGTCACATAGTGAACAAAGAAGGTATTAAGGTGGATCCGGCAAAGATAGAAACTGCTGAAAAGTGGGAAACCCCGAAAACTCCGAAACACATACGCCAGTTTTTAGGACTAGCTGGTTACTACAGAAGGTCCATCCAAGACTTTTCCAGAATAGCAAAACCCTTGACTGCATTAACGCATAAAGGGAAGAAATTTGAATGGAAGGATGAACAAGAGAAAGCGTTTCAGTTATTGAAGAAAAAGCTAACTACGACACCTATATTGTCATTGCCTGAAGGGAATGATGATTTTGTGATTTATTGTGACTCATCAAAGCAAGGTCTCGGTTGTGTATTAATGCAACGAACGAAGGTGATTGCTTATGCGTCTAGACAATTGAAGATTCATGAACAAAATTATACGACGCATGATTTGGAATTAGGCGCGGTTGTTTTTGCATTAAAGACTTGGAGGCACTACTTATATGGGGTCAAAAGTATTATATATACCGACCACAAAAGTCTTCGACATATATTTAATCAAAAACAACTGAATATGAGGCAGCGTAGGTGGATTGAATTGTTGAATGATTATGACTTTGAGATTCGTTGATACCCGGGGAAGGCAAATGTGGTAGCCGACGCCTTGAGCAGGAAGGACAGAGAACCCATTCGAGTAAAATCTATGAATATAATGATTCACAATAACCTTACTACTCAAATAAAGGAGGCGCAACAAGGAGTTCTAAAAGAGGGAAATTTAAAGGATGAAATACCCAAAGGATCGGAGAAGCATCTTAATATTCGGGAAGACGGAACCCGGTATAGGGCTGAAAGGATTTGGGTACCAAAATTTGGATATATGAGAGAAATGGTACTTAGAGAAGCTCATAAAACTAGATACTCAATACATCCTGGAACGGGGAAGATGTACAAGGATCTCAAGAAACATTTTTGGTGGTCGGGTATGAAAGCCGATGTTGCTAAATACGGAGGACAATGTTTGACGTGTTCTAAGGTCAAAGCTGAGCATCAGAAACCATCAGGTCTACTTCAACAACCCGAAAACCCCGGAATGGAAATGGGAAAACATTACCATGGATTTCATCACTAAATTGCCAAGGACTGCAAGTGGTTTTGATACTATTTGGGTAATAGTTGATCGTCTCACCAAATCAGCACACTTCCTGCCAATAAGAGAAGATGACAAGATGGAGAAGTTAGCACGACTGTATTTGAAGGAAGTCGTCTCCAGACATGGAATACCAATCTCTATTATCTCTGATAGGGATGGCAGATTTATTTCAAGATTCTGGCAGACATTACAGCAAGCATTAGGAACTCGTCTAGAAACGCTTACTGCCTATCATCCACAAACTGATGGGCAGAGCGAAAGGACGATACAAACGCTTGAAGACATGCTACGAGCATGTGTTATTGATTTCGGAAACAGTTGGGATCGACATCTACCGTTGGCAGAATTTTCCTACAACAACAGTTATCATTCTAGTATTGAGATGGCGCCGTTTGAGGCACTTTATGGTAGAAAGTGTAGGTCTCCGATTTGTTGGAATGAAGTGGGGGATAGACAGATTACGGGTCCGGAGATAATACAAGAAACTACCGAGAAAATCATCCAAATTCAACAAAGATTGAAAACCGCCCAGAGTCGACAAAAGAGCTACGCGGACAGTAAAAGAAAAGATATAGAGTTTGAAATTGGAGAAATGGTCATGCTTAAGGTTTCACCTTGGAAAGGCGTTGTTCGATTTGGTAAACGGGGGAAACTAAATCCAAGGTACATTGGACCATTCAAGATTATAGATCGTGTCGGACCAGTAGCTTACCAACTGGAGCTACCTCAACAACTCGCGGCTGTACATAACACTTTCCACGTCTCAAATTTGAAGAAATATTTTGCTAAAGAATATCTCACTATTCCGTTGGACGAAATCCAAATCAATGAAAAACTTCAATTCATTGAAGAACCCGTCGAAATAATGGATCGTGAGGTTAAGAGACTTAAACAAAACAAGATACCGATTGTTAAGGTTCGATGGAATGCTCGTAGAGGACCCGAGTTCACCTAGGAGCATGAAGATCAAATGAAGAAGAAATACCCGCATTTATTTCCAGAAGATACGTCAACACCTCCAACTGCTTAAAATTTCGGGACGAAATTTATTTAACGGGTAGGTACTGTAGTGACCCGAACTTTTCCATGTTTATATATATATATATTAAATGAAATAGTTATTTACATGATTAAGTGTTTCCAACATGTTAAGCAATCAAACTTGTTAATACTTGATTAATTGAAATAGGTTTCATATAGACAATTGACCACCCAAGTTGACCGGTGATTCATGAACGTTAAAACTTGTAAAAACTATACGATGACATATATATGGTTATATATATAGTTAACATGATTTTATTATAAGTATGTATCTCATTAGGTATTTTAACAATGAGTTATATACATAAAAATGAGACTATTAATTTAAGAAACTCGAAAACGATATATATAACGATTATCGTTATAACAACGTCTTACTAGGTACATATGAATCATATTAAGATATTGATACACTTGGTTAATTATGTTAAATGATAAGTAAATATATTATTAAGTGTATTAACAATGAAATACATATGTAAAAATAAGACTACTAACTTAATGATTTCGAAACGAGACATATATGTAACGATTATCGTTGTAACGACATTTAACTGTATATATATCATACTAAGATATATTATATATCATAATATCATGATAATATAACAATTATATATATATATATATATATATATATATATATATATATATATATATATATATATATATATATATATATATATATATATATATATATATATATATATATATATATATATATATATATATATATATATATATATATATATATTAACATCTCATTTGTTATAATAAACAATGGGTTAACAACATTCAACAAGATCGTTAACCTAAAGGTTTCAAAACAACATTTACATGTAACGACTAACGATGACTTAACGACTCAGTTAAAATGTATATACATGTAGTGTTTTAATATGTATTCATACACTTTTGAAAGACTTCAAGACACTTATCAAAATACTTCTACTTAACAAAAATGCTTACAATTACATCCTCATTTAGTTTCATCAACAATTCTACTCGTATGCACCCGTATTCGTACTCGTACAATACACAGCTTTTAGATGTATGTACTATTGGTATATACACTCCAATTATCAGCTCTTAGCAGCCCATGTGAGTCACCTAACACATGTGGGAACCATCATTTGGCAAATAGCATGAAATATCTCATAAAATTACAAAAATATGAGTAATCATTCATGACTTATTTACATGAAAACAAAATTTCATATCCTTTATATCTAATCCATACACCAACGACCAAAAACACCTACAAACACTTTCATTCTTAAATTTTCTTCATCTAATTGATCTCTCTCAAGTTCTATCTTCAAGTTCTAAGTGTTCTTCATAAATTCCAAAAGTTCTAGTTTCATAAAATCAAGAATACTTCCAAGATTGCAAGTTTACTTCCAAGTTTTCTAAATCCATTCAAAGTAATCATTCAAGATCAAGAAACCTTTGTTACTTACAGTAGGTTATCTTTCTAATACAAGGTAATAATCATATTCAAACTTTAATTCAATTTCTATAACTATAACAATCTTATTTCGAGTGGAAATCTTACTTGAAATTGTTTTCGTGTCATGATTCTGCTTCAAGAACTTTCAAGCCATCCCAGGATCCTTTGAAGCTAGATCTATTTTTGCTCATTTCTAGTAGGTTTATCCAAGGAACTTGAGGTAGTAATGATGTTCATAACATCATTCGATTCATACATATAAAGCTATCTTATTCGAAGGTTTAAACTTGTAATCACTAGAACATAGTTTAGTTAATTCTAAATTTGTTCGCAAATAAAAGTTAATCCTTCTAACTTGATTTTTAAAATCAACAAAACACATGTTCTATATCTATATGATATGCTAACTTAATGATTTAAAACCTGGAAACACGAAAAACACCGTAGAATCGGATTTACGCCGTCGTAGTAACACCGTGGGCTGTTTTGGGTTAGTTAATTAAAAACTATGATAAAATTTGATTTAAAGTTGTTATTCTGGGAAAATTATTTTTATTATGAACATGAACCTATATCCAAAAATTATGGTTAAACTCAAAGTGGAAGTATGTTTTCTAAAATGGTCATCTAGACGTCGTTCTTTCAACTGAAATGACTACCTTTACAAAAACGACTTGTAACTTATTTTTCTGGCTATAAACCTATACTTTTTCTGTTTAGATTCATAAAATAGAGTTCAATATGAAACCATAGCAATTTGATTCACTCAAAACGGATTTAAAATGAAGAAGTTATGGGTAAAACAAGATTGGATAATTTTTCTCATTTTAGCTACGTAAAAATTGGTAACAAATCTATTCCAACCATAACTTAATCAACTTGTATTGTATATTATGTAATCTTGAGATACCATAGACACGTATACAATGTTTCGACCTATCATTTCGACACATCTATATATATTTCGGAACAACCATAGACACTCTATATGTGAATGTTGGAGTTAGCTATACAGGGTTGAGGTTGATTCCAAAATATATATAGTTTGAGTTGTGATCAATACTGAGATACGTATACACTGGGTCGTAGATTGATTCAAGATAATATTTATCGATTTATTTCTGTACATCTAACTGTGGACAACTAGTTGTAGGTTACTAATGAGGACAGCTGACTTAATAAACTTAAAACATCAAAATATATTAAAAGTGTTGTAAATATATTTTGAACATACTTTGATATATATGTATATATTGTTATAGGTTCGTGAATCAACCAGTGGCCAAGTCTTACTTCCCGACGAAGTAAAAATCTGTGAAAGTGAGTTATAGTCCCACTTTTAAAATCTAATATTTTTGGGATAAGAATACATGCAGGTTTTATAAATGATTTACAAAATAGACACAAGTACGTTAAACTACATTCTATGGTTGAATTATCAAAATCGAATATGCCCCTTGTTATTAAGTCTGGTAATCTAAGAATTAGGGAACAGACACCCTAATTGACGCGAATCCTAAAGATAGATCTATTGGGCCTAACAAACCCCATCCAAAGTACCGGATGCTTTAGTACTTTGAAATTTATATCATATCCGAAGGGTATCCCGGAATGATGGGGATATTCTTATATATGCATTTTGTTAATGTCGGTTACCAGGTGTTCACCATATGAATGATTTTTATCTCTATGTATGGGATGTATATTGAAATATGAAATCTTGTGGTCTATTGTTACGATTTGATATATATAGGTTAAACCTATAATTCACCAACATTTTTGTTGACGTTTAACGCATGTTTATTCTCAGGTGAATACTAAGAGCTTTCGCTGTTGCATACTAAAATAAGGACAAGATTTGGAGTCCATGTTTGTATGATATTGTGTAAAAACTACATTCAAGAAACTGATTTCGATGTAACATATTTGTATTGTAAACCATTATGTAATGGTCGTGTGTAAACAGGATATTTTAGATTATCATTATTTGATAATCTACGAAAAGCTTTTTAAACCTTTATTTATGAAATAAAGGTTATGGTTTGTTTTAAAAATGAATGCAGTCTTTGAAAAACGTCTCATATAGAGGTCAAAACCTCGCAACGAAATCAATTAATATGGAACGTTTTTAATCAATAAGAACGGGACATTTCACTTTACACAGACAGAACTTCGACTTGAAAACCCGTAAAATAAACGTTACGCTACCCAAACTTGTAGAAATGTAACCACTAAATTAACCTACTCCTACTCCTAAAACTAAATTACATAAAATAAAAATTAAAAACTGAATTTGAAAATATAAAAGAGTGTGTCTGAAGCTCGAGCACAGGCCTAGTATTTATAGCATTTTGGCCTGCTACAGTAACCCATGCGATCGCATGGGTTTTATGCCTATTTCCCATGCGATCGCATGGCCGCCAGATCCAGCTCACATATTTTTTGTACACTAGCTTTTCGACATATTTAATAAATATATATAATATATATATAATTTTATATAATTATATATATATTATATTATATTCTTGTACATAGTTGACTCATAATTTTGGCTCCGATGTTTCATACATTTACGCCCGGTTTATGTCTCGGTTTCGGTTTCTCGAACGTCTTTTCGTACAATTTAATATCGTGCAATTTGCGTTCCGTGACTTGCGTTCTTGTTAATCTTTAGACGTTTTTCTTCGATAAATTAAACCACTTGGAGTGTAACTTGTACGTTTGAGCATTTTGGACGTTTTTGCCTTTTAAATCTTCTTTTTCGACTTTAAATCTTCGTTTTCGAGCGATCTTCGTCTTTCGTCTTCACACTTATTTATTTTAAACAATTACAACTAAAAATAAGGAAATTACAATTAAAAACATTACATTTTGGAATGATATTGCGACTAAATATATGTTCTTTTAGAGCAATATCAATTATCCCTACACTTGAGCGTTGCTTGTCCTCAAGCAATACAGAACTTGAAATTAAATCACACGAATCACTTCTTTATTCTTCACACTTTATACATTAGTGATTTTGATACGGTGATATAAACAATGATAGTAACGATGTGGTTTACAGTCCCACATAACTATAAAAATTTAGATCCTTAAGGAAATTAGATCTTTATGAAAACATTTGATCATTTGAAAATTCATTCTAGCTTTTACCCTATATAAGTTTTCCGGAATAACCCTTCACCAGTGTATGCAAAATGTTTTTGTGGGTTTGGTGGGTTTCAGATTTGAAAATTTTAGCTCAAAACTTATGGTTTTGTGTCACCCACTTGCTAACCTTGTATTAGGAAAGGAACACGTCCAGTATACTTGCTCCGTATATTACCTTTCGGTAAACTACCATCCGGTTGTAAAGGAAAGCGTTGAACAAGCAACTGTTAGGGCGATGTCTAATGACATGCAGATGTTCATGGTCTACAATGTATCGGATGCAATTACTATCCTTTGTAGGAGCAATAGTAAAGATCACCCTATAATTTTTTTTCGGTCTGGCACAAGGTCCTTTCTTCGACCATGCTATGCAACCACCGTTCTTACGGTTGACACCCGAATTGGTTCAGGTGACCTAATGAATTTCAGGTGAATTCCTAGGATTTTACGTTCAATGGTAATGAACGCATTGAAAATGGGTTTTCAGAAAACAAATTGGTTTTAATTTGATCAAAATATTTTCTCGTTCAAGCTCGAGTTTAGATATCATCGAATTCCATGAGTTTGTAATTCTCAATCTTTAAAGTCAATCTCAAGGATTGAGTAATATCAGTCTTAAAAGCTGATTTTTAATCTTTAAGGAGATTATCCTTTCTGGAGGTCTGATTCATTAGTCTTATCAAGCTAATTTGCACGGCGCCCTCCCCATTTTACGAGACAGATCCTCTCATGGTTAGGATAAGTCTGACCACTTGGCGACCCTATTTGATGCTGAGGTCCGTGGATTTCCTGCTGATTTTAGAGATGACTTTTCTAGATTTTTCCTCAACCTACAGCTGGTCTGGACGACAACTTCTTGACCTAAATCAAGAAGCGCGTGTCTTTTTCGGAAGACTTTACTTCCTTTTAATGATGGAATTGATTCATCGTGTAGATCCATCTTTTCTTTTATCTTTATTATAATATTGTGGGTAAAACAGTCAATTTAGTCCAAAACAAAAGCACCTGCAATAACTTTACAGAAACATGTGATAGATAGTTTTTTTTAATTGAATAACTTGGTACATTCTCTCCACACTTAGTTTCTTTCTTTGCCTTTTTATTCTCATTTTTTTCCATTTTAAATGAATTCAAGTGTTTTAGGGTGTTTCTCAATTTATGTCCTTTCCGAGGTAACGATAATTTTGGTATTAACACCTAGTTTTCATCGTTCATAAATATGTATAAACATGATTTTGAATTCATTTATTTGAAAATTTTTAAAATTTTCACAAAATTTGGCAAATAAACTAAGTGCAAACCCAAATTTGGCAAATAAACTAAGTGCAAACCCGGGAAAATTTATAACCCTTCCCCACACTTGAGATCATGCAATGCCCTCATTTGCATGAAATCCGACTATAATTATAAATTCACGAGGGTGATAAGTGTAGAAAAGTGATTAAAAATACCCAGTTTGTAATTACAAAGCTCGTCGAATGATAGATGGCGCGCCTCATCGTTAATTCCTTCTTGTTTTATCACACATGTTTTTCTTCAAAAACGGTTGCTTTTCTGAACTGTTTGCTAATCTTTGAAAATGCGTCTTTTACCCTAACTTATTATGCATGTTTATTAACGAGTTATGCACTAACCCGAACCCCGAATTTAACGTTAAGTGGGGTTAGACTTCCCCATACTTAGCTGACGATATGTGAAGTCGGTAGAATAAGTTCCACAAATTAAAATAGTGAGCTAGTTATTTACATCTCGGGTGGTATAAAATATATCAATGGGTTTAAAGTTTAGACCCACCTGATCGTCACTACTTAATTCTTTTTTAAGTGTAGCTTTTAGTAAATGGATATGTCTCTTTTCTGGTTCTTGGTCAAATGGATCGATATACACCGACATACATATTTCTATAGGGTGGACAATTCCTAACATTTCCTTTCGTTCATTCTCGGGATCAAGGTTTTCACCTCTATTACCCAATTGGGTGAAATTCGAGGTGTCAATATCTATTACAGCTTGTAGTTCATATTTGGTAGATGACTCGTCTATTGAGAATATTGGGTTAGATGGTTGTGGAATGGTGAATTTCGGGATCGAAGCAAATTCTTCTTCATTAATGGTACTTATCGGTCCCACCATTTTGGTCTCGGGGGTAAAATTTTCAACGTTATCATTTTCCCAAGAGTACCAATTTGTCACCCTTACTTCTTCTTCATCCATTGATGGATCGATGATTTCGTTGGTAGAGGCTAATGTGTCGATATGTTGTGAAATTGGTAAGACTGAATAAAAAGTATCATCGGGATAGTTGGTGATTTCGGAGCTCTCGAATTCATCAAAATTCGATGATATGAGATTTTCTTGCACACGACTCCTCAGATCAACAGGTGTGTAATCTGATAGAGTTTCAGCTTGCCAATTTACAAACTCTCTCATTTGTTCATTTTGAGCATCAAGTTCTTCGAGTTTGATTTTCATATAATCTAAAGAATTTTCAGGCACATAATTTTCCTCGTCTTCTGGTTGTTGAGTTTAGATATATTCTTGGGAATAATCCTAATTAGAATTGTATTCCTTATAATTATTCCATTCAGGTTCCATGGGTGCATAATTTTCCATAGGAACGTAATAATAACATTCCCATGTTGAGTGATAATCTCCACAGATTTCACAACCAGTTATTGTTTCGTCATTCGTGATCCAAGATTGACCGAACGAATTGTCATCAACACCCATTTGAGAGTATTGATTAAATTGATTTCGGATGTCATAAAGAGTTTCCAAAATATTCTCGAGATTTTCCATAATGCGCTTATTACCAAATTTTAGCTACAATGTGGTGCATTTACTAATTATCCTATTAGTTATAAAACTAAAAATTATATAAGTTATCAAATTAATAGACTTTTCTGCTTTTGCCCACGTTTCGAATAGCCAATAGATGTAGCAGGGAGCCAGAACCCTTTAAATCGGAAGCTCACAACTCAGCCACTAACAAATCCAACTATTACTACGAAGCAGAAAATTTGGATGTCTATCAATTTAACCGCTTAAAAGAATTTTTCGTTTGGAATTTTAAAGAAAATAAAAATCTATGTCCTAAAAACTAGCGTGTCGAGAAATAAGAAAGAAAAAGATTACGCGTCGAAAAACGTCGAAAAATAAAAATAAGAAAGAAAAATGTCGAAACTTAAAAGTCTAAAAACTAAATCTAAAAAGTTGCGCCTAAAGGTCTAAAGGTAAATGCAATTTTATTCGGAAAACGACAATTACTTAAATTGGAACTAAAATCTATAAACGGCGTCGCAAAATTCTAAAGCGCCTAAATCTTAATCTAAAGAAAAAGCACTTAAGGGATTTTACGGCAAAGCCTAAAAATATAGAAATATAAAAATAACTACGGCAAAACTAAATTTAAAACTATATAGCGAACGATAAATATTACGAAATAAACGATAAAAATACAAATTAGAACTAAAATGATAAAAATACAAATTTTATAAAAATATAATTTTTATATTATTTATTATATAAGTATATTAAACTATATAATTAATAATAATAATTAAAACTTAATATTACTAATTAAAAATTAAAGCTAAAATAAACTAATTAATATATTATAACTAAACCCTAAATAATAATAATAAATATATTAAAACCCTACGCGAATTAAATGCAGTCCAAGGTTTGGGTCTGTCACGTCAGCCATGCGACCGCATGGTTTTACAACATCCGGCTCATGCGATCGCATGGGCCTGGTTTCCAGGTTTTTTTTTTAATTTTATATTGTTTTTCTAAAAATTATATATAAATATATTTATACAAAAATAAATTAAAAATATATCGTTTCGCCGAGTCCCCGGCAGCGGCGCCAAAAACTTGATGTGCGTAGAGGTGTATACGAAATAGTTATATTTTTACTACGAAATATGACGAAATATGATACAAGTTTACACAAGTTATTTATTTATTTATAGAGTAGATATACCTAAACTCTGCTACAACACTATAGGCAGTGTACCTAATCGTAGAGTAGTATAGTTTTTAGTAAGTCCGGTTCATTCCACAGGGAGACGACTTATTTTACACTATATTTTAAACAACTATATTTGTACAAAATATATATTTTTATATATAATAATAATATAAAAGGGGGTTTACCGTTTAATGACCGGTTTGTCGATTTTATATTTTAAGTCATAATTAAAACCTAATGAAAAATATAAGTTGCGATAATTAAAAAGTACGATAATTAAAAGTGTAATTAAATACAATGACAATAAATAAAAGTGCGATAATTAAAAGTGCAATTAAAGATGAAATATATAAATTATGCTTATTTAAACTTCCGTAATCATGATGTTTGACGTGTTGATTTTAGTTTATTACCAAGGGTTAATTGTCCTTTGTCCTGGATTATTCAATATGTCCGTCTGGTTTTTGTCCATAACAGTCCATCGGTCATAAATTTAAAGTGCGAGTGTCCTCGTCAAATTATCCTTATATCCGAAGTCAAATATTCCAACTAATTGGGGACTTAAACTGTAACAAGGTCTTAATACTTTGTTTAATAATTACACCAGGATATCGACTGCGTGTAACCCAAGGTTTTAATACTTTGTTAACAATTATGCCAAGTATCCTTGTACATAATTCACCCATGTTTTAATAAGTCTATTAACTATTAATCCATTCCCGTGTCCGGTTAAATGAACGATTATTCGTACATATAAATATCCCGCCCATCGTGTTCGATCGAGTGTATGTGGTTATTTATAGGTACGTCCAATTGTAAATCTTTATATTAAATTAACAAACTATCATTTAATTAAACAAATATAAAGCCCATTAATAGCCCATAGTCTAATTTCCACAAGTGTCGTTCTTTTGTCCAAACCCCAATTATGGTACAAAGCCCAATTACACCATCTTTAATATTTAGCCCAACATCATGATTACTTCGATTTAAATAAGCATAATAATAACTTAGTTACAAGACATTAATTTAAAAAGGAGAACATAACTTACATTGAGTATTTATCGCGTAGCTTTACACAGACAGAACTTCGACTTGAAAACCCGTAAAATAAACGTTACGCTACCCAAACTTGTAGAAATGTAACCACTAAAATTAACCTACTCCTACTCCTAAAACTAAATTACATAAAATAAAAATTAAAAACTGAATTTGAAAATATAAAAGAGTGTGTCTGAAGCTCGAGCACAGGCCTGGTATTTATAGCATTTTGGCCTGCTACAGTAACCCATGCGATCGCATGGGTTTTATGCCTATTTCCCATGCGATCGCATGGCCGCCAGATCCAGCTCACATATTTTTTGTACACTAGCTTGTCGATATATTTAATAAATATATATAATATATATAATTTTATATAATTATATATATATTATATTATATTCTTGTGCATAGTTGACTCGTAATTTTGGCTCCGATGTTTCGTACATTTACGCCCGGTTTATGTCTCGGTTCTGGTTTCTCGAACGTCTTTTCGTACAATTTAATATCGTGCAATTTGCGTTCCGCGACTTGCGTTCTTGTTAATCTTTAGACGTTTTTCTTCGATAAATTAAACCACTTGGAGTGTAACTTGTACGTTTGAGCATTTTGGACGTTTTCGCCTTTTAAATCTTCTTTTTCGACTTTAAATCTTCGTTTTCAAGCGATCTTCGTCTTTCGTCTTCACACTTATTTATTTTAAACAATTACAACTAAAAATAAGGAAATTACAATTAAAAACATTACATTTTGGAATGATATTGCGACTAAATATATGTTCTTTTGGAGCAATATCAGCTAATAGAAAGGAAACTCCTAAAAGATTTCTTGAAGTTAAAAATGAGAAGTTTGCTTGAGGAATAGCAAAGTCTAAGTGTGGGATATTTGATATCGGCTAAAAAGTCACATTTTCACCCCGGTATTGAGGCCCAAAAACAATAAAGTTCCAAGATTTATCGCCAAAATACTCGCTTTGTCGGTTAAAAGTGAATATCAAGTAATTACGAAGCCGGTGCAAAAAGAATCAAGAGAATCGGAGCTAAAACGAAGATTCTTGAGCAAAAATGGCGAAAGACAAGTTACGATCCCGGAAACCAAGTTACGATCCAAAGAACAACAAAAATGATCCAAGCAAAATAGTAAACCAGGGCAGCCATACGGTCTGCCATCCGGCCTGCCATACAGCTTGCCATATCAGAAATAGCCTACCATGCAAACAGCCAGGCCAAACGGCTTGCCTGGTCAAACGGCCAGGCCAAACGGCTTGCCTGGTCAAACGGCCAGGCCATACGGCTTGCCATACGACCTGTCAGCTGTATGACACCAAAAATCAAGCTTATTTAAAGAGCATTTGTCATCCATTTTTACACACACTTCAATTCACTTCTCTCTCACTCTCTCTCTCTCTCTTTCGACAATATTAGTCATACTTTCAAGGTCTTCGACTCCGTGCGGGAAATCTAGTACCCGGAGAAGAACGCCCAAGATTATATTAGGAGAAGTTTGGAGTATGAAGTTGTCACTTTTGTATTCGGAACTCGTTTAATTTAGTGGTACTTCTATCCTTTGTCTTTATATAATGTCTTCTATCATTATGATTTATGATATTGTTACCATGATTAGTGAGTAGTTATCTTTAGTGTGTGCTATGATGTAGTCAGTTATAATGCCGAAATAATATTATGGTTTGTGTATGCTGTCGAGATGCTTTCCGATTATGCTTTAAATTCAATCGCTTTTCCAACTAATAGAACATAGTTATCGGCTCTGTTATTAGGAAGTCGCGAACACCGATTCAGAGTATATTATCTGTGTCACCTCTTAGTAAGAGAAGTCTATCGGATACAATGTAAGTTTGTCTGATGCATACCGTTTGTAGTAAGTCCACCGAGCCTTAGATTCAGACTGAGGACTCTTTTGTAGTGAAATATCTAACTAGGCCCATAATACATTGTCGGTCCTAAACCATGCTAGTGTAGTCACCAAGCATATAAACTTCGTACGTGCACGCTGAAGCACAACGGTTGTTGTAAGCTGTACCTCTGATAAGTAAGATCATGGAACCCGGTCAGTGCTGATTAGTACACTTCACCATAACGCGGTCTCAAGCATTGCACCCTGCTTGAGGGGTTCTTTGTTAATTATGGAACTGTTACACATAAAGGATTGAACCCTTAGGATAACCGAACATGTTCATGGAAGTCAAACCGACTTGGCCATGGTGTTCTTTATGGTTGAACTCTTTTCAAGGGCCTAACTATCTTTTTAAACCCAATCATTAACGAAAGCGTCAAAAAACATCATGTCTCTTTGATATGGCTTACCTTGTACTTCATTGTGCTTAAGAAAGTTTAGACCATTGTGGAATGTTAATACGTCACCCAACCGAGTTGCTCAATTGAATGAGCCGTTTGAACGTGTATTCCTGTAGTCAGACTGCATGGGCGTCGGGGGTTAGGGACGCTGTTGTCTATTCAGAATCTTCAAGCCTAACGCATTACCCAGTGACATTTCTTATGACATGGGCGTTAGAACCAGTATAGTGAATACAAGGTCACTACCTATTCATGAGCTTGCATTCTATAATTTCGACAAAGTAACTAACGAAATCATAGTATGCACTTACTTTAACCTTATCTGAATTACAAATTTTATCGTATTTACTTTATTTTATCTTATAAACTAGAAAACCCAAAATTAGGTAATATACCACTACTCCTTCACTTTAGGATTATCTTAAGCTTTAGTTCTAGGTTCGATTCTACTAATATCTTAAAAATTTGACCCTAGGTCATACTTCCCTTACTCACCATAATAAGGATTAGTACGATTTAAGCCCCGCTAAATATAAATTTAAAACTATTGCTCTCCCGCTCGATAGCTGATTCCAACGCCTTGCGGCCTAACGACACCGCATAAACAAAACCGTCCGTTTCGGTTATATCATAAACCCCCTAAATTTAGCGGTCATTCAAATCCCACCGTAACATATCAATGGCTTAGGGAAGTAGAACATGCCTTGGAGGCTTGTCAGTAAGAGCCTGAACTGAGAGTGTTATATGCTAGTCGCATGCTAAAAGGTTAAACAATGGAATTATAGGATTCTATCATAGTTTATCTACCCAAGGAGTAACTCAACAAGATAACCTGGGAGAAATTCCAAGTGAAAGTTTGTGAACAATATTGTTCAGAGTACAAGATGAAAAAGTTGAAGATTGAGTTCTTGAGTATGAAGATAACAATGATATGACAATTGATGAAGTTTTCTGGGATTTCACCTTTAAGTTAAGATTTGTTCAGCAGTGGGTACCAAATGAGAAAGACAAGGTTGAACATATTGTGAGGGTGATTAAGCCAGAATATAGAACGGTTGCAAGGTTTGCTTCAACTTTAGCTCAAGAATATGAGATATGATATCACTCAAAATGGTCATGTTTTTACTAGTGATATCACCCATAAACATGCAAAATCGTACAAATTATAATATTAAGGGGTCAAAAGGAAGAATTGCAAAAATAAGGCCAAAATAGGGTTTTTAACAGGGTTTTTAGCACTTTTTTATCCAAGAGGTATACTCTACCTACTTAGCCTTAAAATAGGTATTTTAGACTCTTAAACATTCACGAAGAACTCCTGGAGTCTGAATCCACAAGCTTGAACTGAAGAACTGGGCAAAATCAAAATTAGGTTTCCTAAAACCCTAATTTCAGAGATCACTCTAAAACAATACTTTAGAAGATCAAGAAGACTAGCAGACTTACCGGCACTTAATTGAAGCTCAATTATGAAGATCTAACTATGACCTAGATCCTTTGCGCATCTGGTTTAAGAGATCAAGAAGTTACAAGACTTACACACACTAAAACACACATTAAACCCAAATCTCTCCTACACTCATGTTCGGCCAACAAGAGCTTCAGAGACTAATCAAGGTACTTGTGTACAATTAAGATCAAGCTTAAAGACCTTCCAGAAGACTTATCTACCCGATACAAGCTAACTGTACACTGCACCAGACAAGATAAAGCGTAACTATAAGAGAAATTCATCCACAAAATCAGCCACCTAAAAGTTTATTATGAAATTGGTGACCCATTTTATGAAACTGGTGACCCAGTTACTGAATTTTCCAATCCGGTTACATAACCTGGTGACCCGGTTACAACAACTGGCATCCCGAAAATAAAACTGGTGATGCAAGATCAACAACTAGCAACCCAATTTAGCAAACTGGCGACCCAGTTAGCTAACTTGCGACCCAGTAAGCTAACTAGCAACCTAGTTAAGCTAACTGGTGACCCAATTAGCCAAAACTGGCGACCCGGTTCTTCATCTAGCGACTCAAAATCTGACAACTCAGGAATTGAAAATGGCGACCCAGGCTATGAAAATGGCGACCCAGTTTACTTTAAAAGGAGATCATGATCGTTCATTTGACACACACTTCATTTCTATTTTACTTCAATTCAAAGAAACTCTGTCTAAGTACTCTCTAGTTTCTAGCATTTAGTTGTTATAATGATGTAATAACTAGAGGCAAAGAAGTCTTATAAGTGCCTCTAGTAATTTAGTTACGTAGTAATAAATGAGGTACTTATTGGAAAGCGTTATCAAGAAGCTTATTTACTCAGCATTTCAGGTATCAACTATCACTCCATCTGTATCATATCGAAATGTTATAATGAATGTTAAGCTCATTATAATAAGCTAAATTACTTCTTGTGTCTATTAAAAATGTAAGCTTAGGATGTTTTACTATTGTTATCGTTTAGATCATTATAAGTGTTTGATTCAATGCTTTATAAACGGAGTTAATTTTTGTCAACTTATATAAAGTTTATCCAACTTGTACCGTGCTTAAAACTACATAAGTGGGTTTAAGTATTCTGCGTCTAAAAAGCTTATGGCCGGTGTCCTGAAAAGTTGAAATAGATTAGGTCGGGCACGGGGTATAAGACTCGAGATAAATGTGTTTTCAAAAACTGCGATAAATATCATGTTGGAGAAATTTGGGGTATTTATGATCTATGAAACTAAATAACATAACACAACTATTTCAACAAATGGTTTGATACGCAGTCGATGTCATTTTCAGTCAATTGGTAAAGTTTAACATTATGGACATGTGGTCTTTGTATAACTCGATTGATACGCAGCCGATGTCATTTTCAGTCAACTTGTACAAGTCCATCATTTTATATTTGGGGTCTAAGGTTTTTATCAAGTAATAGTCATTAACACCTGTTTTAAATATAAATGATGAATATATATCATTTTATTTATATCTGAAGGTCATTCTCAACTGTTCAAATTAACCATTATCAACTTCATTGTGTAGGAATAACATTCCTATTTCTGACCGGTATTGTCAACAGGTCTAACCTATCTTGTTATACCCTCACGGGAGTTTCCATAAGAGGATGGTGGTTTTTGGTTTGGTCTAATTTATTATAACGGAAACTCTCTTATATAATAAACTCTATATTATTATCACGTGACACATTAATTATTTGGGCTTGAATTAAGTTTGTTGAAAATAAATTAATGGATAAATATATATTTGATAGAATAAAAGTGATAATATTCCACGAAACAATAGTATCGTAATCCGGGATGCATCTTACAGATTTAATAGACACGCTTTCATCATATGAAGTACCTCCCTATTAGTTTAGTTTAATAGTTTAATTATTACTGTTTTTAGAAACTTACAAAATAATAAATACAAAAAGATATAAAACATATAATAATAAAAACTAATCCTGCTTAAAACGGTAATTAAAAACAACGATACCCGAGTCATACTTATCCGTTACAAATCTTTAACAAAAAGAGTTAGTAATAATATTGTGATTTGGTTTACCCCTGCATTATAAATTACAAGCTTAAAGACCTTTACCAAACAGCCCGCACGGTCTAACAAGCCGTATCGGGTGGTGCGACCATCCGATATTCCTATCGGACGCGACGACCGGAGGCACATCTAGTTTATGGCGCCGCCGCCGGGGAACAAAGTTGTTTCTTAGAAACTTAAAAAAAAAATGCTATAATCTAAGATTAATTATTTTACTATTATAGACCCTTTGGGTAGAACAATTTCAACCAAAAGTTCCTGCTTTTATTAAAGTATAAAAAAATAATAATAATAAAATTTTAAATTAAAAGTTTTTTTACCTTTTATAAAAATACTTTAGTATAATAAAATATTTTATATTTTATAAAATAATTATATATATAATATATAATATATATATATATATATATATATATATATATATATATATATATATAGTAATAATAAAATAATTTATCTTTAAAAGTTTTAATTTTAAAAAATAAAAATTTTAATTTTATTAAAATATTATATTAATATTTTATATATAAATATTAAAAAAAATTTATTAATAATATTAAAATATAAAATTAAGTAATAATATTAAAATATTAATATAAAATGAAAAATACCAAAAAGAAACAAACAAAGCCGCTCGGAGGACGATAACCTGAAATTAAACCTTATATTATAAACGTCATAAACACAAACTGTCAATTTCGTGGTTTCTCCTTCGACAATCTTGTCTCACACTTAAGCAGATTTATCGTAAGCCCCAACTCATATAAAAAATATGGATGTACTAGAAATGACGTACAACTTCTTTTATATCCATATTCTTTATTTTCTCACACCTGACGTGGTTCGAGGGAATTGAACCTAGTTCAATATCCTCTTGGGAAGAACTTGCTACAAAATTCCTCACACAATTCTTCCCTCTTACTTCACAAGTCTTACTAAGAAATAATATCATAAATTTCTGTCAGGAGAAAAATGATACATTGTTTACTGCTTGGAATAAATTCAAGTCACTACTTCTATAACACCCCAAGCATAGGCTAGATAAATCCGACTTAATGTGCATCTTCTATAACGGAGTTTCCTCTCCAAACAAGATTATCCTTCATGCTATATCCGGAGGAAAATTCATGAAGCAATAACCTGAAGAAGCTTGGAAATTACTGGAGAAAATTTCCATGCATGATTATGAAGAGAAAACACAAGATCATAGAGAGGAACGAGAACATTCCTTGAAGGGAGGTGATTCTCACACACCACTTTTTGATCTATACACATTTTTATACCATAAACTTACAATTATATCCCTACATTTATCTAGGGAGTTAAACTTTTATAATAGTTTTAAACATAAGTAAGGGTATAATAGTCAATTAGGTGTGTATGGATCAAAATGTAGTGTGTGAGGATCACTCCCCTTCCTTGAAAGCTATGAGCATTCAACAAAATTTACTAAAAGAAATAATCAAGGAATTATCCCCTCCATCTGAAACGCTAAATGATCTTCCTACTGAAGAAAACTTGAGTACAGAGAATCGTCTGGCTACTTCTAAACTGTGTTACACTCACACTGAGGAAACACTTAAAATCATGATTCTTTTCCTGGTGATTACCACATTGACTGATCAAACTATCAAAAAGAAATTAATCCTAAATTATTTAACTTTCAAACTTATGTAGAAGAATTTCTTAAAGATTCAAAAACCATTATTGAAAATTTCCAAATTTTAGCAAATGGTATGTTTTTTGCAATAAAATATGAACTAATAAATGAAAAAATGAAACTTGCGATGAGGTGTTGGTAGTAACTAGAGGGGGAAAAGAAAAAAGGATTGATCCATTCCTAGAAAAAGATATACCCGTCGCTTTTGAATCAGTTATTCCACAATCAGTTCCTGATCTTACTAAACCCGATACCTTCAAAAAGGATTCAAACCCCCGAATCCCTTTTCCTGGAAGGCTAAAAAAGGAAAAATAGGAAGTAGATTTTGTACGGTATCTTGACATTTCTAAAGGGTTAAACTTAAATGTCAAATTTCTGGATGCTCTTCTAGAAATGCCAAAGTTTGGTAAATTTCTAAAAGAGATCACTACCAATAAAGATAGACTTAGGCAATTGACTACTCTCCTTCTAGGAGAAGAATGTTCCTTAATCCTAAAAAAAGGCATTCCGCCTAAGTTAGGAGATACTGGACATTTTATTATACCTTGTTTCCTTCAAGAAGTGCAAGTCCACAATGCACTTGCTGACTTAGGAGTAAGCGTCAATCTGATGCCTCTATCTTTATTTGAGAAACTACGGTCAAGAAAACTGAGACCTACCCAATAACCATTCAGCTCGCTGACATATCTGTCAAACTTCCAAAAGGTTCAGCTGAAGATATAATGGTCCAAGTCTACAATTTCTTATTTCCAGTAAACTTTGTTGTCATGGAAATTGACGAAGAAAATGATATACCTCTTATCTTAGGAAGACCTTTCCTAATACTGCAAGAGCTATCATAGATGTAAATGATGGATCACTGAAGCTAAGGGTTGATTTGAATGAAATCACATTCAATATTGATAAAATCATGAAACATTCGAAGGACGAAGATCTAGGATTAGTAGACTCCATACATGAAATGGTGGATGAACACCTAGGAGAAATACTAATGATCCACAACCTAGGTTAAATACCCTTAAAACAAGGAACACTTCCAATCAACACCAGTTCCTTGCTTCAAAACAAAGTGTTAATTCAACCACTGAAAAGCAAAATAGTTGCCTTACCTCTTGATTTTGGCACACCTATGCGGTTGATGACTTGTAGGAATTAATTAGAGTTCCCATTCATGAAATACACTGTCTTAAGAATTGATGACCCTCATTTAAAATTTCGCAAAATCAATCATTCTTTCAAAGAAAGATTTGCCCAACCTTCTGAGAACATTCTCAATGATGTTTCTCCTTATCTAAATGACTATGAGTACACTTTCTCTAACCCGAAGTTAATCACATCTGCTGAAACAAGTGAAGAATATCAAAAGGAATATGATAAATTGGAGCAAGCAGGGATATCCAGAATGAAAACATCTATAGAAGAGCTCCCTGATCTGGAACTCAAAGAATTACCTTCTTACCTCGAATACGCTTTTCTAGAAAAAAAACTCAAAATTGCCCGTCATTATCTCTAAAGGACTGCGGCCGGAAGAGAAAAAACGGCTTGTCAATGTCTTAAAGTCACATAAAAAGGATTTAGCTTAGAAGATCTCTGATATACAAGGGATAAGCCCAGACTACTGTACGCACAAAATATTCATAGAAGATGACTTTAAAATAGCTAGACAAAGGCAGAGGAGAGTTAACCCAAAGATTCAGGAGGTAGTAAAAAAGGAGGTCATAAAACTCCTTGATGCTGGGCTAATCTACTCAATATCTGACTCACCTTGGGTAAGCCCCATTCAAGTAGTTCCCAAAAGGGCAGAATGACTGTAATAGTCAATGAAAATAATGAACTCATACAAACACAGACTGTGACCGGTTGGAGGGTTTGCATCGATTATAGGAAGTTAAACGAAGAAACCCGGAAGGATCACTTTCCTTTATCGTTCATTGATCAAATGATAGAAAGATTATCGGGAAATGAATTCTACTGTTTTCTTGATGGCTTTTCTGGATATTTTTAAATTCTGTTAGACCCAATGGATCAAGAGAAGACAACTTTCAAATGTCCATACGGTACATTTGCTTATAGACGAATGCCTTTCGGTCTATATAATGATCCTACAACTTTCCAAAGTTTCATGGTAGCAATCTTTCACGACATGATTGAACGTTGTATAAAGTATTTATGGATGATTTCTCCATCTTTGGAGATTCAATCGATTCCTGTCTTTATAACCTAGATAAAATGCTTTCTCGATACGAAGAAACTAACTTAGTATTAAACTAGGAAAAGTGCCATTTTATGGTTAAAGAAGGAATAGTTATAGGAGATAGGATCTCAAGACCTAGAATAGAATTTGACAAAGCAAAAGTTGATGTCATCGCTAAACTACCACCACCTACAAATGTAAAAGGAATAAGAAGCTTTCTAGGCCACGCTGGATTCTATCGACATTTCATCAAAGACTTTTCTAAAGTCTCCCGTTCTATAACAAATCTACTCTGTAAAGAGATGATGTTCGAATTCAACGATAAGTGTGTAGAGGCATTCAACTATCTAAAAAACCAGCTTATCACCGCAACAATCATGATAGCTCCTAACTGGGATATACCATTCGAAATAATGTGCAACGCAAGTGACTATGTCGTAGGAGCTGTGCTGGGGCAAAGAATGAACAAACATTTTCACCCTATCTGCTATGCCAGTAAAACTCTAACTCATGATCAAGAAAACTATACCACTATAGAAAAGGAACTCTTAGCGGTAGTTTTTGATTTTGACAATTTTCGATCCTACCTTGTCTTGTCTAAGACCATAGTCTACGCTGATCACTCGGCACTCAAATATCTCTTCACTAAGCCTGACGCAAAACCAAGACCCTTAAGATGGATACTTCTCCTACAAGAATTCGATATAGAGATTAAAGATAAAAAAGGAGCTGAAAATCTGGCATCAGATCACCTGAGGCGATTAGAGAATCCATCAAAAGAGCCACTCAAGGAAGAAGATATTCGAGATAGATTTCCAGATGATCAACTCATGACCTTAAATCATGAACTGAAGAGATCTTTATTAAATCATATTGGTTATCCACTGAATGCCCCAGATGGTAACTTTCAGGTGAATGGTCACAGACTTAAACGATACAATGAAGATATCCTAGTGAGTTAGGAAATCTTCTCTTTCTACCCACCTTAAAGTTACCAGGTATGTATAAATGAAGCTAACTGACTTACAAAACAAGCGCTTATTGAGAGGCAACCCAATCTAACTTTTAACTAACTTTTAGATTTAAAAGGATTTAAAGCATCGTTTATCCCACCTTGATGGCTGTGCTGAACATGTTTTAGCCTTCGCATTTTATGTTTTTAGATTGTATCAGAAATGGTAACATGGGGAGCCAAAAGACTGAGAATCAACAACTTCGGAGCAAGGAAGGAGCATTCATAGAAATACCAAGGGTTCAGGAAATTGAAATGAACAGAACAATGGGATTTGTAGTCTTAGTTGATAACTCTAGGAATTTGAACTTAATAGGAGAACCTTCTCATAAATTACCATGTGAAACTCTAGACGCTTGGTACTACGATATCCTAGAAGAAACTGATAACCAACCTAACCCACAGATCAACCAAACTTATACTAAACCAGTCCCCAATTCACAACCAATGGAGACCTTAGCCTAGATTAGCTACTTATGCAGGACCCATCTGAGGAGACTTTATTTCAACTTGATCCTAACATAGAAAACTTTGGGTTATTACCAGCTTACAATATCAACCCTTTCTACAACCCCAACTAATACCTTCCTGAAATAACACCTTCCCTTTTCACTGACACCTTTGACACTCTAATTAGACTTGAAACCAACCAATATACTCAAGGAATGTGTAACAACAAACTTCCACACTTTGAAATATCCGAGCTCGATGACATGGTTGGAAACTTCATAAAGCCGAACAAAGGAAACATGACTGAAGAGGGTGGAGATTCAAACTACTAAAGAAAAGGTTTAGAATAATGTAACTATGTACTTTATTTCTTTTAACCACTACTGTTATTGTGTAAAAAGTAATAAAGGTTAAAAAGAGAGGAAGTACTCTAATGGAATAAAAGAAGAACCTTTTAAGGATGAATGGAAATTTCAAATGTTGCGGGTTACTCAACTTACTTTTAATAGTAAATTAAGTTCTAAGTGTGGGATTCATTAACTTAATACTATATGAATTTAAGAATATTAAAAGGGGGATGGTAAATGGAATATTGAGGACAATGTTTCTCTAAAGTGTGGGATAGGGTAATAACTAAAAATCTTTTAGTCCAAATAACTTATATTTTTAAGGAAAAAATTTCAAATTATTTTAAAATATAGCCACTTTTTAGAAACAAAATAGTGATAAATTTATTTTTAAGCAAATATTTTGAAAAACATAATAATAAAAAGGATGTGTATATATGACTGCTAACTAAAAACTGTACGAAAAATAGAATAAGATCTTAAGAGAGGTATGAACATGACTAGGCATACAACCCTTACAACTAAAAAGGAGAGGTATTCCATGACTAAAAGCATAAACTATATAACATGCTTCACCTTAAAAAGAGTGTGCCGATGCTGTATCTCAAATTAGAACTTGTTCAGTGTATTCAGTATTAGAAATAGATACCATACGTGGAATAGGTGATTCAGATTGACCTAAACATCTATTAGGACAAATCACTAATAATACTCCCCGATATCGTCTAAAAAGTAGTGTTTTTACCTTCGATATTAAGCCCAAAAGTAATAAAGATTTAAACTTTATCGACAAATTAGGAACTTATTGGATTTATTTTGTAGATTTATTAATTACAAAGGTGATGCAAGAAGAATCAAAGAAAACGGGTTTAAAATGAAGAATCTAGAGCAAAAATGGTGAAAGTCAAGTTACGACTCGGGAAATCAAGTTACGATCCAAGAAATCAGCAAAAATGAGCAAGGAACACAAGCCACAAGGCTTGCCCACATGGGCTGCCCTCATGCCATATGGTTTGCCCAAAATTCCCGCACACGGCTACCTTACACACGTAATGCTGCCGCACGGCTGTCTCACACGACCCATGTACACGGTTGCCCAGAATTGCAACACCATTTACACGGCTTGCCCTCCCCAGATTTGGCCTATAAATGGGTTCAAGCTCCTCATTCAAATCATCAACCAACAATCATCAAAATACTATTCAATATTTAATAAATTAGCATTTAGTTAGTAATTTTAGAAGTAGTTAGCTTTTTCGGAGAGTACTTCAAAAGTCCCTTCAATTTCGGGCGAAACCTTTGTACGCCACACCATTTTCAGGTTTTAATTTATATGCTTCTATTTAATTATGTTTTATTTGCATTTTGATATTGCCATGTTAGCATAAAACTTTTGTATGTTGCCTTGATAGAAACTTAGGCAAGTGTAGTTATGTAAATATAGTACGGTTAATGTGTTATGTTGAATCTGTAAACCCGATAGGCTTGTATGCTAGTATCTTGAGGACTGACCAACCTACTATTATTATCAAGACTTGTCCAACTATACGAAACCATCTACTTCATAGGATCAAGACCCTCGATTATCCTGTACCTGAAGAATTCTATGAACTCGGTATGGCTGGTGATCCCAAGAGGCATTTATTATAATTATGGGACCCGGAACTTAGGAATTGAGTCATGAATGAGCTAGTATACCTGATAACTGACCGAAGGAGACCTCTTAGGGGCTGTTATGACCTACCTAGTTGCACCCAATTGTATGATTTAACCCTATTGCATGTTCTTGTTTGATTGTTGCCTTAGGATTAATTGTACTACCCATTGCATACTCATGGTATGTTTCTATCTGTTCTACTTGTCAGCTTAGTACTGTAATGCTGTATAATGATTAGGATAGTCTGATTCTGCATAGTATGATGATAGGTCTGTTAGTTTCCATTCCAATTTTGTCAACTTAACCCGGCAGGCTCCTCCTGTTGTGATTGTGTTCAATCAACACAACATGTAGTGACTCTGTCCCTGATAGATAATGAGGGTTAAGATTAGAGCTTAACTTCTGACAGCACCTAGTGCTTAACCAAGGATAACCTCTGAGGTTCCGTCACTCTGAGAGTGTAACCTACGTGACATACCTGCCTTTGCTTAAAGATGTAACATCCCGCCTTTTTCGTTTACTTTTTCGTTTAACTATTTAAATCCCGTTATATGTTTATAACATCTCCGGTTAATACGTGTTTTAAAAATATCTCGTCTAGGTATTTCACGCACCCGTAAACGAACTTGAGGGACTAGTTTCGCCAAAATGCCAAAGAGGTGACTAGCCTTTGACTAGTCAACCCCCACCCCCCATCTTTTCTTTTTCATTTCCCTTTTCTTCTTCTACTTCCATATTTTCTCTAAATTCTCCAATTTCAAGAATCATCATCTAAATCAAATCGAGCAAGCATCCATCTAAACAAATTGCATATTCGGAATCCTCTCATCTTCCTCTTCGATTTCATACCGATTTCATCAAGTTTGGTTAACTTTCTAAAATCACTAGATTTTGTGTTCTTGATGTTTTTAACTTATAAAGTTGTTAATTAGTGTCTATGGCTCAAGTCTAACATGATTATATGATTTATATGCTCGATTTCGTTATTTGAAGTAACTAGCTTAAATATGAACTTTGGTGTGTTTGATTTGGTAATTTGGTTGCTTAAATGTTGTTGTTATGGTAAAGTGCAAGTATTAAATGTGTTACTAGTAGCACTAGCTTCAATTTGATGTGTAGGTTGTTTTAGAAAACTTCATAAACTTGATTATTGGTTTTGGTGGATTTGGGTTAGGGTTTGATGAACTTGAAATGAACTTTTGATGCTTTGAATGACATGAAATGTTATTTGTAAGTGTTAGGTTGTATTGTATGCTTGATCACCTTCGAAACGGCATATCATTCATATAAATTGGTTACCGAATCATCAAATTTCATTTATGAACTTGAGTGCATTTAATGAGGAACTTTGAATGCGATTTTGGTTGTTGTAAAAGTAAATGTGATGGATGAAATGTGTTTAGTTGTTTTCCTTGTCAAAATACCTATCCGATGATATAAGATACATGCTTTGGTTGGTTACGGATCATAAATGGTGATTGGTTGAAGTTAGGTTCGTGCATAAAACTTAAAAACTGCCAGAATTCTCTGCACAGGTAATGGCGCGGCGCGCCATATACCCGCGCGGTGCGCCAAAGTGGTCTGTCCAACTTTGTCGATTTTTGAATAATGTTTGCTATGCTACGCACCTCTGATTCACATGTAACTTGTTCTAACATGCTCATATATGATTAAAAACCTCAGAAAAATAGTTCGGGGCCCGACCCGAACGTGTTGACTTTTTCGTTGACTTTGACCGACCAAAGTTTGACTTTTTGTCAAACTTAACCAAATGATTATGCAACCTTCCTAACTTGTTTCTATACTTGTATCTTGCATGAAACTTGACAATTTGATTTCACATGCTACATAATCGAGTCGTAACGAGCCATAGGACTAATTGAACATCTTTGACCTATCGTGTTTACCGTTATTGATACGACCTATTTGTTTAGGTCAAGACTAGAATTATTCTTCGCACACGTTACTTTGTGAAGTACTTTTCATACGTGCACTCAAGGTGAGATCATAGTCCCATCTTTCAAACAACTTTTATGCTTTAAACTATGGGATGAGAAACATATACGTATCATACTTTTATACATTGAACACAAGTACGAAAACGAACATTCCACGTACGGGTTTGAACAAAAATCCTCAATTCAATTATCATTAGTTACACTTGCAGGGTGTAAACGTGAACTTATATTATGTGATCACATGGGCTTGACGAGCCTCATTCGGACGGTTCGCTACCGTTAGCGGATGAAATATATTTTCGAGTCTAGTGTATGTTCTAACACTACGCAAAGGGTGCAAAACAGTTAAGTTTGATAATTGGGTGCCCGCGAAACAAATAACTTTGGAATGCGAATGATTTAGATAATCATATTATATTAAATCTTGTGGTTCAAATGCAACGTTTACTAAAACACCTATGATTTCACCAACGTTTTCGTTGACAGTTTTCTATATGTTTTCTCAGGTCCTTGAAAGCTACTTGATACATGCGTCCGCACTCTTTTTGATACTTGCTTGGATGTCGAGTATAGATGCATAGTTGGAGCGTCTTTTGACTACTTTAAATTGTGTCGCATAGGTTTCATTCGTACGTTAAACATTGTAATGTAACTAGTCTTTTGAACTACATTTGTAAACTTGAAACATCCTTTTACTTATGAAATAAATGCGACATATTTTGGTCAAACGTCATGATAAAGACTTATGACCACGTAACGGGACCTAAGTAGTCGGCGCCGTCAAACATGATTTGGTCGGGTCGCTACAAAAGAGAACTCCGAGAGGTCAAAGACCGGTAAGATTACACAATCGGCTCATCTAATTAGTTCAGTATTATCCTGATTAATGGTTTACCTACAACATAACTACATTTCGCTAGCCTAAGTGTATATCTTGGTCAACATTTCCTTGATCTGCATACTCCGGGTAACTCTCCAACCTTTTTTTTCTTTCATGCATTTTAGATTACTAATTACAAACCCTAGTACTATGTGTTCATCTAGGCTATTTATCTAACAATAATTATATCATTCTGCAATTCGCTAAGCCATTCAAAAACACGACCCTAGGTCAACTTACACTTTCTATCCTTAGAAAGCCAAAAGAAGATTTAGACCCCGTAACATATAAATTTAATACACAGGACCTCCCTACTGTGACTCGTCTGGTCAACCTCATTCTGCGACAAACGAAACCTACTTTGCTGGCGATATCATAGGGAATCGAGTTTTTGGCGCCGCTTGATATGGCCGAAACGGACGGTTTTATTTTCACGGTGTCGTTAGGCCGCGGTACGTCAGAATCAGCTACCACAAGGAGGAGTAGTGGTTTGTTTTATCATTTATATTTAGCTGGGGTTCCAAGCTATATAACTCACCTACTTGTCTTCCTTTTAACGAGTAAGTGGTAAATATAACTCAGGTACGTATTTTTGTATGTTTATTCAGTAATGTGGGACAAAAGTGCCTATATATAGTTAACCCTAGTGACAAGAGGTGATAGATTAAGATTAACTAGATAAAATAGTAATTTAACAATAAAAGTAAAGATAGGTATGAAGAATAGAATTCTGAAGGGGAATTATCGCAACAGTTCAACTTCCTAGGATAAACACTAAACCTCAATCAACTGGCTGTGAACCTAACTGATTTGTCACTAAGAGTTTAGGCTTTGAATATTCTGGCTAAGACAGGTATCCCTACTCCCAACGCTAACCTGAAAGGTTTAAACGACCTTATGGATAGAATCCTAGGTACATGAACAAAGTGGTTTACCCAATAAAGGAACGTCTCAGCTTTTCTTAATCCTAGTTGGTCTAACTAAAGCAATATCCTACCACTAAATCACTATGCTATGCCTTAACGTTAACATATGTGCAATCTTAGATATTCTAAGGTACTGCTAATTGGGATAGAAGTCTCTCCTTTGCGATCACTTATTCAACCCTGGATCATCTTACAATATCTCAAGAACATTACTTCTGACGCGAATCATGCTTCTGAGTAAGCTGGTGTTCACTGAACTCTCTATTGCTAACTCTAACCACAATCTAAATGGGCAGCTCTTCTATGATGAACAAATGGTTATTCATACGTAGGTAGTATATCCCTATTGTGACGTTAAGCACACGTAACTACTTACATTGTATCCTAGGGTTGATCAGGTCCTAATACTAGGTTATAGCCACGTGAATAAGCGGAAATGGTGATCCGTAAATTAAACCTCTAAACCGTCAAGGTTTCAGCATAACAAAATGATAAGTTTCAGATAAAATATTCAACACGTAATAAACAATTGTAACAGATAGATAATCATGCAAGATGAAACCAACTCAAGATAATAACTTTATTAAATTAAGGAAAGCGTTCACCATTTACAGACGAGATCTGGACCATTACAAGTGCTGACAACCTCAAGCCCGCTCCTATTACAATCTTCGGCGTTCGCCTCCGGGTACTTAATTTCCCGCTCGGAGGTGAGAAGGCCTTGAAAGCTCTAGTGGGAGAAAGTGTATTGTAGTGAGAGAATGAAGAGAGGTGTGTGTTGGAATGGATGACAAAGACCCTTTAAATAGACTTGAAAATTGCCAAATACGCCTGGTAGACCGTTTGACAGGCCGTATGGTAGGCCGTATTTGGCAGGCCGTTTTTCTGGTAGGTCATTTGGTAGCTCGTGTGGTGGCACGTATCTGGCAGGCCGTTTCCATAACGGCAGGCCATATGGCAGGCCGTATGGCAGGCCGTTTGGCTTGCTGGTCAGACTTGATTTCCTGGATCGTAACTTGATTTCTTGTCTTTCATCGTTTTCGCTCTAGAATCTTCGTTTTAGCTCCGTTTCTCTTGATTCTTTTTACATTGTCTTTGTAATTAATTTACCTACAAGTTTAACAGAAAAAACGATTCTTTTGCCGACAAAGCTTTGAACTTTATGCTTTTGGGACTCAATATCGGGGGTAAAAACATAACTTTTTAGCCGATATCAAATATTCCACACTTAGACTTTGCTTGTCCTTAAGCAAACTTCCGAACTTAAAACAGTGAGGACTTTAATTTGTAGAGATCAAGCTGTTTTGTTCCGCAAGACGAAAAAGCGGAAACTTGGCTTTTATTCTTTTTGCTATTCTCGAATCTTTTCCTGCAAGCATGAGAGGAGGTTACATAACTAAGGCTATCTCACTCAGGTCACTCATTTCACTAAAGTGTTTAGGGTATCCTAAAGTTCTAAGAAATGAAGTCACTCTTAGCCAGTCATGCTTACATTCTTCGTCATAGCCTTGATAAAGACTCAAATCTCCATCACTTATTTGCGAGAATTTTCGGTTATCCACTCAGTTTGAATTTGTGAAGAGATGGGGATTTGGAAGTTTCTAGAGTACGAAGGGTTTTGATAGATAGGAGTTTTCTTTTTCAAAAGATTGATTTCGACGATCCCTTCAGCTTTTTATCAGGAATTTCTTGGTGAGCATCCTTCTTTTTTAACTGCCAGGAGTTTTTCTCGAATCTTTGCTGGTTCTGCTCCCTTTCTCAGAGCCTTTATTCGTAGAGACTTTGCTCTAGTTCTTTTTTTTTGAAAGCATCTTTTGCTTTTCTCTTCGAGGTCTCCTTTTTGGCGATCTTCTTTGATATTTGGCTTGGAAGCTTGCATTTTTCTAGTGCAATTTTGGAGGTTTTTCTCGAAAAAGAATGATTTAGTCGGGATTTATTTATTTATGAAGCGAATAGAGTAAATAAGAAAAAGTGGAATGGATTTGTGGAGCGAAAATGGAAATGAAGGTGTGTAGCGGAGTTTGTTTTTGTCTTCACGGATAGCTGAGGTTTTAACTTAGTCATCCTCGTCAAAATGTGTGATTCCGAAATGTAGATCAAGAGCAAGTTCTGATTCCGAAATGTTTAACATTGGCGCGCTCAACGGAAATATAGTGAAGCACTAAAAATGAGTGCTTATAAAGCCTTATTTAGGGGTGCCTTACAACAATTATAATAGGTCGAATTGCGCCTTTTGTTATGCAATGCTCTATTGGGAGAATTGATTTTGATTTTTCGCAAAAAGTTTTCAACACTGTTTTACCCTTTTTGTCTATTTTGTAGCAAAAACTTTTTTGATCTTTTATAGAATTTTATCATCCTTAGCGTTTTATAATTCGAAAAGTATTAAATTTTGTGAAAAACTTGAGGATTTTACAAGAATCGTTATGTGCAACATTTGCTATCCCACACTTTAAACTAACATTGTCCTCAATGTTAAGGATACAGAGTATCCCACACTTTAGTTTTAAAGAGAGGCATTTGTTTTATTAAAAGTTTATGTTGGTGGGGTTGCCAATCCCACACTTAATTTTTAAAGTGGTATAGTAATTGCGTATATTCTATTGGAAAGGTGATAAAGACGTAGTACTCCCCTATGGTGTCAAGACGTGCAATTGGATGGCGCGCTGCTTATGGATTCTTCAAATCTTGAGCCGGCGTCATCCTCGTTCAAAGCATCCTTGCTCCAAGTTGTTTCCATCTCGTACGGTCTCGATCGTTGTTTGCTTTGCGACGTTTATTCATGCAATATTTATTCTAAAACAACCATACATACTAAAACATAAAAGTAGTTATGCCCGAGACCGGGCGTACAGAAATGTAATTTAATGTAGCATTAATAATAAAAGGTACTAATGTTCCAAAAGATAATCATGATTACGGCTGAGGTGCTGAATATGGTGGAGAGTAGATCACGCTGGTACGGGCCCTGGTTGGGTTCCTCAATCTAGATTGACCCTCGCTGGTCATCTCCTCATCTGTGGTAAACTGGTCTGCTAACTCTGCTGTATTCATACCCAAGGATATTCTAAATTCTATCTCATCTGATCTAGCGATTAACCCAGTTAACGATGATGTGCTAGTATGAACCATAGGCCCTGCCTGCCAACCCATAGTATCCTGTAAATCTCTACCTCTTCCCCACTGCTGGTTCACGTCCATACTATCGATACCTTATGCAACCCCTGCAGTCGTACGCTCCTCCAATGCCTGTTCCCATCTAGGGTCCTGACCAACGGTAGACGTGTTAACGTTGAACAACTCTTCAAAAAAATTCTCGGGCCCTGTAGTCTGTGGAGGTGGCGGTGTAGGTGCGATAACTGTACGCTGTGTGTAGTGATGAGTAGGTAGAGGTGTAGGTCCTGAAAATTGATGGCTCGGGCCTGCTCCCCTTGGATAACGGTGGGCTTGCATTACCGGATACTCATGTGGGTATGGTGAGATGCCGAACTGCCTCCCCGCATAATGCGCAAAGTGGTCCAAATTCTCAAGGATCGCGTGCTGGGAAAACCAACTCTCATGCCCAAGTAAATCTCCCATATGGTACTGGTAGCCGTATGGTGGATATCGTGGACGATCACCCTCGCCAACTGATGAGTGACGGCAAGTGTCAGTGGGTCGTCCATGGGCTGTGGGGTCATCCCCATCCACAGGTTCCTGGGAACCTCGTCTCCTACTACCATCCTGTGTCCTAGTATCAGGTCTGAATCCCTGAACTCTCACCCCTGGTACCGTCCGCTCTTCGGAACTGGGTATCTCTGGGTTCGCCTGGATGATCAACTGCTCACCCTCAACGCGAATATACTTCCAGTAGCTCAACAACTTATACCCAATCTCTTCTGATACGGCCCTAATCGTATAGTTAAACCGTGCAACATCTCCCAAAACACGCATGCTCTTGAGCAACTTAGTCACAACACCCCCTAAAACTGGCACAACAGTGCTTGCCGAATTCTTCTCGCTGGTGATAGCCTGAGCTAGGAGATGCACTACCTGTAGATTCTGGTTGTTCATTATGGCGTGCATCAGGCGCATGTCTCTGATTGTAACCGCACTGCCAAATCTGGCTTTAGGATGGAGGGTTTTGGTGATTAGGTGGTGGAGGATTCGGAGTACGGGGTTGGCGAATTTTGACGCCTTTTACTTGACTGCCATAGCCCATTATCTGTGGTGTGCTCTTGCCAGAAAGTCTGATGATCCATGTAATTCAAGGTGGTCAATCCATCCCTGAATATTGGCCGGGTGAGTTGTGATGATTTGTACAACTCTAGGTGTCTCGCAAACCGTGCGAGAGTCAAGTGATACATTCGGTTTTGATGTCGAAAATGGATGAATTCTTGATTATTATAATCCGCCGGATCAACTGTTGAATCAAAACTCCAGGTAGCTATAAACTCCGCATATGGCTCGTTATATGTTGTTTCGTTTAACTCAAACAACATTTTCCAGGCCCGGTGCGTTCTACCCGCGGTTTGAAAAGTCAACATTCTTCCGAGATCATCAGCCCAACCACACTGTTCCAATATCGTCCAATTTATGTATTTATTACCCGCTTTATCTCGGTTAATCCAAACTCTCATAAAGGGCTCATTTTCCTCCGGGTTATCCTACCCACGAAGACAATGGGGCAACTCGACATCATTTCTACGATTGGCCATCTGCAAAAATCAAGTAAAATAGGTTATGCTCCAAAAATTAGGACTTAGAGTCCAAAAATGCCTATATTTTTCGGGAAAAAATTCGAAATGAGGGCTTTAAAAATGGGGTTTTCCAAAATCCTGTTATAGTCAAATATAGCCAAAATTACCACAAACAACATTTAAATGAACTACAACCTTACTTTTGAGCAAAATTCAAAGTGTACCCGTGATTACAATAAATAATGCAAATAAATAATAATTATATTCATTTAGTTGTAATAAGCAATTTTTAATCAAATGTGATGATTTTTAAGCATACAATGATCCTAAAGACCATTTCTAATTCCCTTAAATATTTTTAAACATCAAAGTTGAGCTATAACATATTAAAGTCAAAGATTAGAGCCGTTTGACTGAAAAATATTTATTTTGATCAAAATGTACAAAATAAGGAAAATCAAGGATTAGGCTACATTTTCTCGAGCAAATCAATGATTCCGTCATTTGAACTAGTTTTAAGGTAATCCTAAGTTTTAAAAACATTTTAACTATAGGAAAAACCGAAGTCCTAATTATGTGTAGTTTGACCAAAATACTAAATTCAAGCAAACTAGCCTTCTTTGTTCCAAATTCAGTTTCTAAACGTTCCTAATGAATCACTAAGCCTAACTAAGCTAGCAAAACATCAAATTTCCGAGAATTTCACCAAATTTCACCTTAAAGCCTCAAGTAACTAGTCTAGAGCCAAAAACTATCCAAAATATCTCAATCAAGCCTAAAAACTAACACAAAGTAATCACATTGTCTATCTAAGCATAAAGGAATTCATAATTGAGTCAAAAACTAATTTTTTCTAAAAAGTCAAAAATTTGACCCTAAGAGAAAATTCGAGTTTTCATCAAGAAAGAGTACCTTTCATGCGAAATTGATGATGGAATCGAGTTTAGGAGGCTCGAGAGAACAAGTTTCAAGCTTTGATTCGTCGAATTTGGTTAAGATTTGAGTGTGGTAAGGTGGTGGTGGTGCGACGGCTTCGAAGGGACAGAGGGAGAAAAAAAAATCACAAAAAGAAAAGAGAAGGAAGAAGAAAAGAGAAGGAAAAGAGAAAGAAAAAGGCCCGTGTGGCTCGCGGGCTTATTTCCCCGACCCGACTCGCACAATTTTTAAGTTTTTATGATTTTAAAATTTAAAGGGGTTTTAAGAGAAGACAAATAAAATAAAACCTCAGATTTTAATCCGGTTATATTTATATTATTTCGTTATATTTTCTAAGATATATTACTAACTAAAATAAGAAAAGAAAAGACAACTAAAAATTAAAATATTTTATTTTTATTAAAAACACAAATTACACAGGTTCTACAACTAAATTCCAGAAATGACGCGGAAAGAAAGACAAGTTTAAAGCTTCCTTGACCATCCAGAGTAAATCAGCTGAGTGTATTGACGAAAAGGTCATCCCCACATTCTTTTGTCAGTGTGTGAAGAGAACGAGTCTGAAAACGCAGCTCTTTTAACAGATTGAGTTGAAATGTTAAAAATGGGAAGTCTGAGGAATAGAGGTGCCTAATGAATTCTCTATAGATGTCTAACCTTCTACTAGGATTTAACAGATTTCCAATAAACGGAGCTTTTATTTTATCAGAGTTTCGTATCTCTTTAGGATTAAATTCGAACAAGTCTGGATAGTTGAAAATAGTTAGATATTCCCCCCTTATCTCATCTTCCATTATCAGGAGTTCCTTAAGACTGAGCCTCCCTTTTGGATCATGAAGAGGGTTCGAATCCTGGTGTATTTGAGTAAAACTTTTCTAAAAGCAATGAAATCTCTAAGTCAGATGAAATTATCCGGCTTCTTGGACTACAAGAATCAAGAACTAATTCTTGATGAGATTCATCAGGGTTTAGATTTGTTTTAGGTTTATAAAGAAAAACTTCGCCGGTTTCCGAAGTCGTGGGAGAGCAACTGCCATTCGCACTTTCTTCGTAGATGGTTAAGTTTGAACTGGAAACTACAGAAATTAAAACCATAATTAATATTTTTGTTTTTATAATTTGAAAAGGGTTTACTATAATGGCGACTTTAAATCCTATACCGACAAACTCTCTGTTTGTTAAGCATGTGTGATTTTTGTCAATTTATCTTTGAAACAAGTGGCCAGGCAGACAACGGAGAGGCAGGATCCTTTTGGTTCCAATATAATAGGAGACTGTTTGGAAAATCCAATAACCAAGTCCGTGTATAATTTTCTTTCTTAGACACCACTCAAGAATCTCAGATATCTTGATACAATCAACAATTACCTTAACAGACAGAAAATAGGTCCTCGGCAGTGGCGCCAAAAACTCTACTCTCCTTATGATATGGCCGAAACGGACGGTTTTATTTTCGCGGTGTCGTTAGGCCGCAGCACGTCAGAATCAGCTACCACAAGGAGGAGTAGTGGTTTGTTTTATCATTTATATTTAGCTGGGGTTCCAAGCTATAACTCACATACTTGTCTTCCTTTTAACGAGTAAGTGGTAAATATAAATCAGGTACGTATTTTTGTATGTTTATTCAGTAATGTGGGACAAAAGTGCCTATATAGTTAACCTTAGTGACAAGAGGTGATAGATTAAGATTAACTAGATAAAATAGTAATTAAACAATAAAAGTAAAGATAGGTATGAAGAATAGAATTCTGAAGGGGAATTATCGCAAGAGTTCAACTTCCTAGGATAAACACTAAACCTCAATCAACTGGCTGTGAACCTAACTGATTTGTCACTAAGAGTTTAGGCTTTGAAGATTCTGGCTAAGACGGGTATCCCTACTCCCAACGCTAACCTAAAAGGTTTAAACGACCTTATGGATAGAATCCTAGGTACATGAACAAAGTGGTTTACCCAATAAAGGAATGTCTCAGCTTTTCTTAATCCTAGTTGGTCTAACTAAAGCAATATCCTACCACTAAATCACTATGCTATGCCTTAACATTAACAGATGTGTAAACTTAGATATTCTAAGGTACTGCTAATTGGGATAGAAGTCTCTCCTTTGCAATCACTTATTCAACCCTGGATCATCTTACAATATCTCAAGAACATTGCTTCTGACGCGAATCATGCTTCTGAGTAAGCTGGTGTTCACTGAACTCTCTATTTCTAACTCTAACCATAATCTAAATGGGCAGCTCTTCTATGATGAACAAATGGTTATTCAGACGTAGGTACTATATCCCTATTGTGACGTTAAGCACACATAACTACTTACCTTGTATCCTAGGGTTGATCAGGCCCTATTACTAGGTTATAGCCACATGAATAAGTGGAAAGGGTGATCCGTAAATTAAACCTCTAAACCGTCAAGGTTTCAGCATAACAAAATGATAAGTTTCAGATAAAATATTCAACACGTAATAAACAATTGTAACAGATAGATAATCATGCAAGATGAAAGCAACTCAAGATAATAACTTTATTAAATTAAGGAAAGCGTTCACCATTTACAGACGAGATCTAGACCATTACAAGTGCTAACAACCTCTAGCCCGCTCCTATTACAATCTTCGGCGTTCGCCTCCGGGTACTTAATTTCCCGCTCGGAGGTGAGAAGCCCATGAAAGCTCTAGTGGGAGAAAGTGTATTGTAGTGAGAGAGTGAAGAGAGGTGTGTGTTGGAATGGATGACAAAGATTCTTTAAATAGACTTGAAAATTGCCAAATACGCCTGGCAGGCTGTTTGGCAGGCCGTATGGCTGGCCGTATTTGGCAGGCCGTTTTTCTGGTAGGTCGTTTGGCAGCTCGTGTGGTGGCACATATCTGGCAGGCCGTTTCCATAATGGTAGGCCGTATGGCAGGCCGTATGGCAGGCCGTTTGGCTTGCTGGTCAGCCTTGATTTCCTGGATCGTAACTTGATTTCTTGTCTTTCACCGTTTTCGCTCTAGAATCTTCGTTTTAGCTCCGTTTCACTTGATTCTTTTTGCATTGTCTTTGTTATTACTTTACCTACAAGTTTAACTGAAAAAACGATTATTTTACTGACAAAGCTTTGAACTTTATGCTTTTGGGACTCAATATCGGGGGTAAAAACGTGACTTTTTAGCCGATATCACCGCTGCAGCGGAATTGATTTTCTTGACTAAGAAAGTTTTAATATGTTACCAGTATTAACTAGTGGTGTCTAAGAAAGATAAATTATACACGAATTTGGTTGTTGGATTTTCTGAACAGTCTCCAATTATATTGGAACCAACAGGATCTTGCCTCTCCGTAGTCGATATGTCCACTAGGGTACGAAGTAATTTGAGCAAAACCGTATTAATTAGAATATCAATCAGGCTAGCGACCGAATTTCAAAAGTATAATTGTTTTAAATTAAATTGTGAATCCTTTCAGATAATTAAAATTACTTGAAAGTTATTTTCTTTTATAAAACCGAAAAGCCTTAAAAATGGAAAATCGTGTTACTCTCGCTTCCACGCAAAATCCTTGCCTAGAAGCTAAAGGAGGACCAGTTTTTTTCATAACCGAAGAAGCCCCAGTTATAAACTCGCAAATGATCAAAATGATAAAATCATTTTGACAAATTCAAGGCCTTCCGTTTAATGATCCAAACTCCCATCTAAACAAATTTATCTGGTCGATTCATATGAAAACCCATCCGATAAAAAGATTTTAAAACTTCACCTTTTCCGACATTCTTTGTCTTCACACGCTTTAAAATGGTTCAATGAGCTTGAGTCCAACTCAATTCATACATGAGAAGATTTAGCTACCAAGTTTATAAACAAATTCTATCCTCCTTCACTACAAGCCAGTTTAAGAAATGAAATCGTTAACTCCTCCAAAGAGATAACGAATCATTGTGTTCGACATGTAATAGGTTTAGGATGATGATTAGGAAATGTCTGAGTCATTCATTGAGTCAAACAGCATTAATCTGTATTCTCTATAATGGTTTATCCAAAAGTGATAAAACCATCCTCGATATGACTTTGCAAGGAAATTTTATGATGAGAACAACGGTTGTGGCATGGGACCTTCTCGAAACGATTACAACAAAATCTTTCCATTCCTGCGCATTATTCTAAAGCTACAAGAACTAATCTACATTATCATTACTCAAGATGGGCCTATAAACAGCATAAAAGCTCGGATCATAACATAATTGTTCCCCTCAACAAACCTTAATACTCTCAGAAAATTTTAGCTGAATTCATGACCAAACAATACGCTACAAATCTTCAAGTCATAGAATGCCAAAATAAGTTTGATGTGTTGATATAAACTTTTGAAGAACTAATAATGAATTTTCAACTCACACTAAAACAACTGGCATCTAAAATTGAAACAGATAATGAAGAGTTTGATGCTCTAGTCATAACTAGAGGAGGAAAAAAACAACTGTCAATATTCCCACAAACAAAGGAGATACATCCCAACAAAACCTTTCCAATATGAAACCTGTGTCAATTGGCCCTGTTGTCAATACACTGGATCCCGTACTTTCGAAAACTCCGGAGATTATTCTGCGAGCGCGTATACCCTTCCCGGGTAGACTCGGGAAGAAAGGCAGGAAGCTCAATTTGCGAAATATTAGGATATCATTAAGAATTTGCATTTGAATGTACAACTAGTTGATGCTCTGGTTGAAATGCCAAACTGTGCTAAATTTTTCATAGAACTACTTTCAAACAAGGAGAGATTAAGAGAGATAGTTAGTTTGCCTTTAAGTGAAGAGTGCTCATTAGTGTTACAACATGGTATTCCCCCAAAGCTAGGAGTTACATGAAGATTCATAGTGCCTTACTACTTGCACGATGTCTAAATTAGTAATACTTTAGCAGACCTGGGAGCCAGTGTAAACCTAATGCCCTACTCCATATTCGAGAAATTAGGACTTAAAGATCTAAACTCTACCAGAATGACTATCCAACTCGCGGACATATCAGTCAAGCTCCCTAGTGAATTGCTGAGGATGTCCTAGTTAGAGTGGATAAGTTTGCATTCCATGTAAATTTTGTAATCATGGAGTATCGAGGAAGATAACAAAGTCTCACTCATACTTGGTTGGCCATTCTTGAACACCGCAAGGTCGTGATTGACATCTACAAAAATCTTTGAAACTAAGAGTCGGATCTGAGGAAGTCACATTCAATGTTGACCAACTCATGATACATCTCAAAGAAGAAGATGTCGGTCGAATAGACTCTGTTCAACAGTTCGTTAACGAATATCTAGAAGAAACTATGGCCATATGCAGCCAAGATCAGGTCTCCAAAAGAACACATTCATTGCTTTTTAAAGAAACTACCGACCCCTAAATATCATTTCCCACTACCGTTCATCGATTAAATATTGGAAGGATTATCGAAAAATGAATTCTATTGTTTTCTCAACGGATTTTATAGATTCTTTCAAATCCCTCTCGACCCAAAGGATCAAGAAAAGACAACATTCACCTGTCCTTACAGAACATTTGCCTATCGACACATGCCTTTCAGGCTGTGTAATGCACCAGCTACATTTCAGCAATGTACAGTGGCAATCTTCCACGACATGACCGAACGTTGTATGGAAGTCTTCATGGATGACTTCTCAGTTTTCGGAAGTAGTTATGCTTCGTGCCTTTCCAACCTCGACAAGATTGTCACTCGGTGTGAAGAATCAAACCTCATTCTAAATTGGGAAAAATGTCACTTCATGTAAAAGAATGAATAGTTTATGACATAAGATATCGAAGTCAAGGATAGAAGTCGATAAAACTAAAATAGAAACCATATCCAAACTTCAAGAACTTACCACTGTAAAAGCCGTTAGGAGTTTCATAGGACATGCCGGATTCTACAGACGCTTCATAAAAGACTTCTCAAAAATCACACGACCTATCACACATCTAATAGGAAAAGAAGTCTCATTCGTCTTTACTGACGAATGCACTCAAGCCTTCAACTATCTTAAGGATCAGCTAACACACACACCAATAATGGTAGCTCATGTTTGGAGTTTACCATTTGAGATCATGTGTGACGCCCGTGATTTTGCAGTTGGGGTAGTGCTAGGCTAAAGAAGGGATAAGCACTTTCATCTGATATACTATGCTAGTAAAACCTTAACTGGAGCTCAAGAGAATTACACCACTACGAAAAAGGAGTTGCTAGTAGTAGTATTCGTATTCGACAAATCCCAACCATATCTTGTCCTATCAAACCACAGTTTACACAGATCATACAGCTCTTAAATATATGTTCAATAAGCAAGACGCAAAACTGAGACTCCTACGATGGATCTTACTCTTACAAGAATTCGTCATTGAAATTAAATACAAAAAGGGAGCTGAGAACGTCGCAGCATATCATCTATGTCATCTAGAAAACCCGGCGATGGAATAACTTGCAGAACAGGATATTAGAGACAAATTTCTGGAAGAAGAACTTATGAGCTTAGGACAAGCTGAAATAGGATCGCAGTATAGTGATACCCCTTGATACACTGACATAGCCAACTACATAGTTTTCGGAGTAGAACAAAAAGGGGTGAGTACTTCTCGAAGATGAAAATTCTTCAATTGTGTCAAGTCTTATTACTGGGAAGATCCGTACTTGTTTAAAGTCTGTTCATACCATGTAGTCAGAAGATGTGTCGATGGAAAACAAACAATAGGAAACTTCAACCAATGTCATCATGGACCAACCGGAGGTCATCACGGAGCAAATCTTACTGCAATGAAGATTTACGAGTCAGGCTTTTATTGGCCGACAATATTTAAAGACGCGCAAGATCTGGTGAGGAGATGCGACGCCTGTAAACGGCAAGGAATTATCTCTACAAGGAATGAGATGTCACGCACCAATATCCAAGCTTGCAAAATCTTTGACATATGGGGACTAGATTTATGGGACCTTTTCCAAAAATCAAATAGAAAAGAGTATATCCTAGTAGCAGTAGATTATGTCTCCTGGTGGGTAGAAGCCTATGCCTTTTCAACAAATGATGCTAAAGTTGTCACCAACTTCTTAAGAAGACTCTTTTGCCGATTTGGAGCTCCTCGCGCAATCATTAGCGACAGAGGCACACACTTTTGCAACACTCAATTCATGAAGATCATTCAACAAAATGGAGTCACCCACAAAATGTCCACTGCTTATCACCCGCGGACTAATGGGCAGGAAGAAGTCACAAATAGAGAACTAAAGCACATCCTGGAACGCACTGTTGGCCACCATGGGAATAAGTGGGTTAAAAAACTAGGCGATTCTTTATGGGCATTTCTCACTGCCTACAAAAATCCTTTTGGTACTACACCATACCGAATGATCTATGGCAAAGCATGCAATATTCCACTAGAATTAAAGTATAGAGCTCTCTGGCATTGAAGACTTGTAATCTAGATCCTTCAGAAACTGGTAAACATCGTAAGATGAAAATGAATGAACTTGCAGAGTTAAGAGACCAAGCATATGTAAAATCATATATCTACAAGGAATGAACTAAGCTCTTACACGATTCAAAAATAATTCCTACAATGTTCGCTCCTAGGGATAAAGTTTTTCTCTTCAACTCTCGACTGAAAAAGTTCTCAGGAAAATTCAAGTCACGGTGGAGTGGACCATTTAAAGTAATACATGCTTTTTCGCACGGAGCCGTAGAACTAGAAGGACCTACGGGAAATTTCAAAGTCAACTGACACTGGCTTAAAGCTTATCTAGAAGACCACCCCAGGGAAGAAGAATCTTTTTTTTCCCCACTTGATCCAAGATACCAGGTAAGAAAACTCGCGCTGTAACGACTTTTTAAAAAAGTGCTCTTGGGAGGCACCCCTTGCTTATCCTTTGGTATTTATATTTATTCCTTTTCATGTTTATTTTTATATGTGATTTACTTATACCTGCTGTACTAACCCTCAGTGTTTCACCCATGTAAAACAAATTCGAGACTGATGTGTGCTACATGTGTTAGACAAATGACTAGGGGTGTTCAAAACCGAATATCTGAATTTTGGATATTCGAAAATTCGGATAGTAATTTTTTTGTCATCTGATATTCGAATCCAAAATTTCAGATATCCAATTTTCGGGTATCCAAAATTTCGGATTCAGATACCGGATTATCCAAATATCCGAACTCAAATAATAAGTAACAAAATGCAACTGAGTTCCAGACTTTGTCTTCACATTTTCTTCAACATATATTAAAAAATAAATAAATGCAATGTTATTAACAAAAATCAGAATCATACTACGGAGTACTAGATTGTTATATGCACATGGACCTCACTTAAACGCTTGTTGTATTATTCTTGTGATTACTGTTACAAAAGTCTTCATCAATGAGTGAACAGTTAAATACATGTTTCGAAATCGATAGCCGTCCCTGTATGTTGCAGCCAAATTTCATATTCGTATTGAAGTAACTAGTGGTTAATTGGTCATAGCTAAGGATTGAGTAAAAACTAACAAATAATATACAAAGATGAAGTATGAAGGAAGAATGAAGATTGAAGAGGAGATGAAGGACAGAGAGAAGCGCCTATTATATTTTTAGATCTAGGGTTACTGTAACTTGAAATCTTGAATTAAAAGGTTCACCTTGAAAGTTATAAGGCCAAACCCACTAGGCCACTAAATACACTATAAATAAATACATATATATTAATAATAAGTGTAGTTTATTTCGGATATCGGATTATCCGAATATTCGAAAATTTTAAAAAATCCATCCGATTTTCGAATTCGAAAATCCGGATATCCGAAAATCCGAATTTTTGGATATTTTCGGATCGGGTTTTCGGATAATCCGGACTGCAGATTTGGATTCAGATATTATGAACACCCCTACAAATGACTAGTTCTGGACCTTCGCTAAGCCTTCGTATTCAGAGGAGGGGAACTGACCGTGTTTACACTTCCAGCATTGATTACCCGAGACCATCTATAGGACAGCTCTGACCACGGTTGATTCTACCCAGCCTGGATAATGAAGATAGTTTACCTACAACACGACCACCAAGATGATCAACACGATTAGCTTCTCGCCCTGTCGATACATCAGAGACTACTTCACCCGTTATTGTATTTCACTATGGAGTTAGTAGGCCAGACGCAGCTATTACTTGGGCTATCCTTCGGAAACATAGTAACCAGTGTGATGCATTTGGAGCATTTCTCGAGAGACAGTGGATGTCAGCTGGTACACTAAGACCCTCTTCCTATAGGTTGGAGTATCAAACCCCACCTAGATGACGAGTTACGCCTCGGCCTACTTTCTCATCACCTGTTCCCTCGACCGCATCTGCTTCTACTCCTGTTCTGGCGGTCCTATAAATCACACCAATCACCCTTTCTGCAGAGAATCCTGGTTTGGACATTCAGATGATAGTTACCGAACTTATTCATAAGATTCCTAAAGATCTTCATCTAGTCGTTGTCCCTATCACTACAGATCCGATGAGATCACCACCCACTCCTGCTGCTCAACTTTTCGAGATCACATCTATCCCAGGATAGGAGGATCCATTCGATCTCTCAGGATTACCGATGTTGTCAGACCTTTGTCTTAACACGCTATTGACTCCCGAGACATCCATTGGGCATGGTTTAAATGAGTTCACAGGACTCGATGATTATGACACACAGCTCTACTGACTTAGAGCAGCAACATCCAACACAGACATGATAGTACCATAAACATCTTTTTAGTTTATTTAGTTATGTTATTATTTTTTTATGATAAAGTCAATGTACTAAAAAAATGGCATAGTGGAGTTCTTTTTGGTTTATTGTTTTTGCAGAATTTCTTAGAAAGTCTGGACTCTGCTAACACAACACCTAACTCACCTTTAGCTAAAAAGACCGCAGGGAAGTAATTTGTCTATTATCCTATCCTTTCATTTACATAGTACTTTAAAATTTTACAACATCAACACTACTAAAATATCTAAGTGCGGGATCATTCTCGCAATCTACTTAGAGATTCTAGAAAATATTGTCCTTAATTTTTAAAATTATGAAAACTTTCTTGAAAAGAGAACCTTAGGGACAATGTTCTTCTAAGTGCAGGATAATAGTATAGGGTTGGGAAAATTAATCACCATTTATGTTTAATTTTCAACGATCCTGCCAGTCCTCAGAAGATATGGCAAAATTAGGGAAAAATTCTAAATATTTCGTGTCGTCCACCAAAAGCTTTAATAAAATTGCGAGAAAATCAGTTTTAGAACAGAACGAATAAGACTAGAACATATGTTTTTATCAAACGATTTTTTGAGTGATTGTGTAAAAAGACTACGCATGACCAAGCACGACCCCTGATGTGTAAAATCTAGTATATAATTTATCTCTAAAAAATGCCGGTTTAAAGATTACTACACACTAACGGGCTGTGTAGCCGATCGTGCAATAGTATAAAGTTGGTAATTCCGAAATCGTTCCAATGACAGTTTAAACATGAGAATTAAGATTGCAACTAATAAAAATAAACTAAGTTAATCTATGAAAATTGAAAGTACGAAATAATTTGTTTTGTGGCTATTTAACGATTAGCCAAATCAAGGAAAGATTAAAAGTAAACGACAATATTTTTGTGTTTTTAAGTTTATAGAAAATAAATGCAAACTCAACGAAAAGTAAAGATATTTGAATTCAATAGATAAAAGAATGTTCGCCTAGATCTCCTATTCGCAGTGTCGGATGATTTGTTATTAAGCACTAGTTCAATTTATCAATACATGCAACTACAGAGTCGGTTTACCCAGAGTTCTCTTTTAGCAAACACGTCAAACTAGGATTTATTGGCTTAGGGTTCCCTTTCACCAAAGACCTCTTTCGTTTGTGACTTAGTAATTAGCTAATTATAAGATTAAGATTCAATTGGTTACGCGTTCGCTCCACACAATTCACCCCTATTTTGTTCAATCTATGTTACCCGATTTACCCCCTTGGTCCAGTAAGCACCCAATTGGATAAGACAAATCAATTGGAAATTAGTTCACTAAATTGAAACAGGGTTCCCTTTGTTCAAACAAGATCACTAATCAATCCAAGTAACAATAATCAAATCCCATAAGAATAGTTCTTAATCAAAACTCATAATTATCATGCATTAATCAAATTAAACATTAAAGTATCATCCAAACACATACGAATATTCAATCTAGACAAACATTAAAGTGCTTAGCCAACAATCATGGCTAAAACCAAAATCACAAATAAACAATTAAGAGTATTCATTATTTTGATAAGAATTAAACCTAATGAAAATTGTGTTCTTGAATGATGAACGGTTCGAGACGCGTTTTCGGAATGATTGAGTTGATCGAATGATATTGGGGTTCCCCAAAAATCACCAAAATTCGCCCAAAAGCTGCTGGAATTTGTCTGGATGGAAGAATGAATAATTAGGGTATTTTTCGGGCGTTAAATACCTGCCAAAATTACCTGGGCCGACATACAGCCGCACCGCGGCCCTCTATTGTCGCGCCGCGACAATACACGTGAACTGGGACCCTCTATTGTCGCGCCGCGGCCCCATTTATCGCGCCGCGACCCATAGCTAATTCTGAACCCTTCTTTAACCCTCAATCTGATATCGAATCCTTCTGATCTCCGCGCCGCGGCCATAAGCGTCGCGCCGTGACATAACACGTGAACTGATATGTCATTTTTCTTTGCACTTTTTCAACACAAATACTAATTTAAAACCAAAATACCCGATATGTACTTAACATTTCCAGCCCCGGAGCACCAATAATAATAATAATCAAATAACAATATGCCTCAAAAACTCTATAAAACACCACTCTTCAACAATAAACTCTTCAAACTCGGACGTTCTCAATATCATCAATATAACCGCCAAATCGTATCTGAACGAACTAAAATGTGATCAATATCGCTAAGGAAAACGTGTATAAAATATACGATATCAAACCAACCCACACTAGAGTTTTGCTTGTTCTCAAGCAAGTAAACTCAAAAATAATCTTCTACCATATAATAACATTTTCAAACGCGTATGTAGAACCATGCGTACAACCAATAAACCAACAACTAGCGTGGGCACGATTTTTGGAGACAATATCAACCATACCTCCCACATGCATTCCCCCGAAATTAACTTCCCAAACCTCAAGCAATTAATATGAACAAAGTAGCTAAATATAGTCTCGAATAGCGTACCATACTAATGAGGTAAATAATCTCAAACCATAATACAAGTGTTCAAAGAATCCGGGAATCAAGTGGGAACCGAGCACCAAAGATATAGCAATCAAACATGTGTGCCAAAAAGAACGCACGGGCTACCCCGCAATTGGTCAAGCCAATGCCTCCCACAGTACCTAACATCGTGAGATGTCGGTAAGAAAATAATGTGCTTAGGAGGATACACATTACGTCCAGATATCATCGATAATCATGAGGTAATCATCTAATCCGTTAAGTCAATCATAAAGATTGAGGTTCATCAGACTTAAAAGCTGATATCTTACCTTTCCGGAGGTTATCCAACTGAGGATCTAATCAATCATAAATTTGTGTATCATGGTGCGCTCCCCATTTGACGAGACAGATCTCCCTCATCGAGATAAATCTGACTACCAGTTTCCCTGTTTGATATTGAGGCCTGGTAGATTTCCAGTCGATTTTAGTAATGACTTTTCAAGACTTTTCGTCACCCTACAACTGGTCTGGACTACAACTTCTGAAATAAATCAGCAAGTGTGTCGATTTGGAGACTTTACTCCTCGGGTTATATAAAGTGGTCGGGTGCAACATTGTCCTTGTTAGGAGAAACAATGAGGATCGCCCTATTAAAGTTTTCGATCTAGCGCATGGCCCGGTTTTGACCACACGATACAATCACTGTTCATACGGTTGACACTCGCTTTGGTGCAAGTGACCTACGATTGAATTCTTAAAGAATTCATAGGATTTTACATTCAATGGTAATGAACGTGGTTGGAATTAATTCCAAGTTGCCTACTTCCCACATGACAAGCTTTTCTGCTTGTTTTAAGAAAGGTAGGAAGTAGATATTACCCTTCCGATAAATCCTAAAAACCTTTGGGTACCATAGCTTTTGGCTATGGGTTTTGTTATCTAAGCAAACACAAGCATGTAGCTATTGTTTCTAAAAAGGACAACACTGGTTAAGCTCAAGGCTCCTCTTCCCACAGTATCACACCATTAGATGATGTAATAATAAAATGGTATAGTTTTGGAAGTCTGCTATACCAAGTAACCAAAAGTTTTTGATCTGGCACGTGATTCGGTCACAATCATGCTATGCAATCACCGCTCTCTCACGGTTTACACCCGTTTTGGTACAGGTGACCTACTATTGAGTTCCCCGAACTCGTAGGATTTCATGTCCAAGAAAATGAACATGTGGAACACTTTTGGTTTCTTTGAAATCACGAAATAAGCCATAAAATACCAAGCCAAATCAAAACCAATTTTCATAACAAAGGTTTTGGCCGAAATTTCAATTGTTTTTCTATTTTTTTATATTTTTAAACTAACTTTTCTAATTTTTTTTCCCCCTAATTTTTCAATTTTTTTTACGACCAAAACCCGTGAAACGTCAAGTCTTTTTAGATTAAAACTACTATGATGATGATTCCATTAACAACCAACTCGAGAGATTTTACATCCCCACCCCACACTTGAGATCAAGTAATGTCCCCATCACTTGAGATCAAAAATAGATAAAAATCGAAAGGGTTATGTGAGAAAGAAAATATAAAAACTTATCGAGTTTAACCACTGATCACGGAATGCCAGTGACAGATGACGCTGAACTGACTGCCAGCATAAGAACATCGTCCATTCCCGATCATAACACCAATATCATCAATCATGTAGTTTTGCTGAACTTAATGCCAGACTTGAAAAATCGTTTCACCAACAAACCTAAGAAAAGAAAAACAAACAAACTACATAAACAGGACAAGGTGGCACCAGCCGATGCCTAAACGCCTGGCTCCAAAAATAAGTTTCAAAGTACATAAGCAAAATACATAATTATCCAAATACAAACCAAAGGAAAGGAATTAGTTTTAAACAAATTACAACATAATCAACGGGCTCGCAGGCCCTCCTCACTGAAAACCATCATACGGCCAATTTCCGTACGGGTACTGCTGCTGAAAGCTCTGACGCGCATCCTCCAACCTTTCCTGCTCACTATAGATCGGGGCCTGCACTCATGGCCGAACTGGACTACGATAATACACGGGTGTCTGACAAGTAGTACCATAATAATGATCCGGGTTGAAGTAGAAAAGACGATCATTGTGCCTTTGCCAATCATTCCCATAAGCAATCCATTGCTGGTCATGCACGGAATCGGCCAACCTTTCTTTTTGACGTAACGTACTCTCCTCGACCCACTGCTGACTTTCCCACATACGGTCATTATGGGACCGTTGATCTCCCCAAAAATCATTAAAACTATCCGACACACCGATTTGCACATTATCAACCCTCGAGACCAAGTTATCCCAAACTTCTTGGGAAATACCCCAAGGATGACCCCCTACAGGAACATCCGGAGCAACCGACTCCGCCTCATCACCTCCTTAATTATTACCACCGACCTCAGGCGCTTGTTGCCGAACATACTCCACCAAGCTAACTCGATTTGCATCCCATATTACAAAATTGGCACTAATATAAAACCTTAAATTAATAGGTTTCATAATCTGTAATGGGTCGGTCAATTTCGTACACCTGCTAAAATCAATGTTGAAAAACCTCGCAATTTTTGTAACAAAATGGTCACCAAGAAGTGGCCTTGATGCTTTTGTTTCCCTCGCATGATGAGATAAATAAGTAGCAATTAACATACACAAATCCACATGTGCATTGGCCCGAACTCGATGCATAATTCACAACTCGGTCGAATTGACTTTATCGTTCCAATTCCTTCGATCGCAAAAAGTACACGAAAGCAATTTATGACGTAACTGTAGCTGTCTGCTCCGAATATCGGACCCCTTCGACTCATTGGAAACAAACACAGTTGAACCCAAAATTTCATACCAAAAGTCTCGCTCGTTATAATCCTTCGGATGTCATACAAATTCAGTTTATTTTTTCAAATACCGTGTTAAAGACTTCTCATCCAATTCCTCATACAAATTGAGTGCTCGACCTAAATCCATTCGACTCATGGCTCGGTTCTCTCCCCTAGTTGAAATGTCATAAACCCTTGATCCGTAGGATCCCTTCTCGAATGCACACTTAAAGAGGAGAAAAATTGCACAACCAACTCACGATAAAGGTCGTCTCTCAAAGACATAGCACGTTCCCAAGTGCCAAGATAGACTCTGTTTCTCGACATTTCTAACATATCAGAAATTTCATCCCTGATCTCACTAGTTGCTCTATCCAACTCATCCAAACTAAAATACCAAGTCGCTTGTATATTTCGAACCAAAATAAATTCAAAATATTGGGAGTAGTTTTCTCCAACTTTTTGTAACCAAATATCTGGGTTCATTCTTCTCTCTTCATCCCTTCATGATTGAGATGTGGAGGACGAGGGGACATCAACTCTGCTTCTCTGCACACATGAAACAAGAACCAAACCAAACACCAAACCTTGAAAAGTTAGCGTTAGGACAATAATAATAATCAAACCAACATGTTCCACATACTTGCATCAACTACCATTAATACTCGTTTCAACTTCAATTAGGCATTTAAATAAAAGCAAGTATTTAAAACATGTGTTTATGTTCCATGGTACCAAATTCAAACCAATTTCTCAAAACAACTATATCACGTAAGTGCCCCATTAAACAATCCCCTCTTAACTCAATTTCACAAACTCGTCTAATTAATTCACCAACCTACGATAAATCATTCCTAGAATCACGAGTTAACTTCTAAACTTGCAAGAAGATTAAACAATTCCAACAACCAAATAAACATCTCACAAATCACAAAAATCATCATGCTTTACCAATTGCCAAAATCACATATGACCCGCCCAAATCACCCCACACTATCTTAAAACATGTATCTAGTAGCAAACATCTCCCTCACAAACAAAATCCCCAAACATTCAACATCAAATTCGGATTTATCGCTACCCTAATCTCAAGAATCAATATTATGCATAAACTACACAATAATTCATGAAGAAAACACAATAATATATAATCATAAACAATTCATCACATAATAAGGCATAAAAATCTCAATTAAACAAACCCCACAAAATTTCAAACATGAACCCTAGAATTAATAAAATTAATCAAAGAAACATGAGAGAAAAAGATAGAGAATAGCAAAATTGGACTTTAACCGGCATGATTTAACAATGGATTGAAGAAATTAGTGAAGAATTAGAGATAATTGAAATTAGGGTTTGAGAGCTCTAAGTGTATTTGAGAGGTAAGTATAAGAGTGGTGGGTGAAAACATATCCAAAAACCCCTAAAAAGAGTGAAATTCCCGTCGGGTTTAACATTGGGTCGGGTTGACCCATTTGATTTAAAAAAATTGACCGTCGGGTATGAATCTGTGCGGCAGGAATGTCGCGCCGCGACATTAGTCGCCGCGCCATGGCGATATGCTATACCTGATACAAATTATTTTCTTATTAGGCGACCTCGAAACATATGAAGACTCGCGCCGCGACCTCAATCCTCGCAACGCGGAAATAGACGTGGTCAAGCACCAATTTAAAATGCTGACTGATAATCGACCTTCTACGTTTTAACTTATACAACAACTTTTAATCGACCTTAAGAATCAAACAACCAAATAAAAATAGCAAGCAATCTTCCACAATCAATCAACTAGCATTTAAGACTCTGTAAACCCATGATTAAATCTATACATACAAACTATACAACAATGTGAACCATATTTAACGAGTCGTTCACACGACTCGTCCCCAACTTCAAGTGGCATTGGGATCGGGTTCAACGTGAACTCCGTCATCAATCTCAAACGGACCATCGAAATATTTCTTGACTCGATGTCTGTTAACTTTAAAGGTAGTACCACTCGCATTTTTCAACTCAATCGTACCGTATGGGTACACCTTAACAACCTCAAATGGTCCCATCCACCGGGACTTAAGTTTTCCCAGTAAAAGCTTCAATATAGAGTTTAACAAAAGCACTCGATCGCCTTCATTAAACTCTTTCGGACTCTTTAACTTTCTATCATGCCATTGCTTGGTCTTCTCCTTATAAATCAACGAATTTTCATACGCATCAAGGCGTAATTCACCAAGCTCATTCAATTGCCCCGCCTTTAGGTGTCCGGCTTCCTTTAAATCTAAATTTCACTTTTTAAGTGCCCATATCGCCTTATGCTCAATCTCCAACGGCAGATGTCACGCTTTTCCATAAACCAACCGATAAGGAGTGGTACCAATCGGTGTTTTGTAGGCGGTTCTAAACGCCCACAAAGCTTCATCGAGCTTATTCGACCACTCATTCGGATTCGACCCCACCATTTTCTCAAGAATTCCTTTAAGAGCTCAATTGGTATTCTCAACTTGTCCGCTCGTTTAGGGATGGTATGAAGTAGAAACTTTATGGAGAACTCCATATCGCTTCAATACCTTCTCCATTTGGGCGTTACAAAAATGAGTACACCTATCGCAAATTAATTCTTTAGGAGTTCCAAATCGAGAGAATAAACGCTGAAGGAAAGAAATCACAACTCGTGCATCGTTTGTGGCTAAAGCTTGCGCTTCGGCCCATTTAGACACGTAGTCAATGGCAACGAGTATGTAACTATAATTATGAGATTTCGGAAATGGCCCCATAAAGTTAATTCCCCAAACGTCAAATACTTCGCATACTTGGATGCTTTTTTGAGGCATCTCATCCCGTTTGGTGACTTTACCGGCCCTTTGACAAGAATCGCACGATTTACAAATCAGGTGGGCATCTTTGAAAATTGTCGGCCAAAAGAAACCGGCATCATAAACCTTACGCCCCGTGATTTGGGGTCCAAAATGCCCACCGGTAGGCCCACTATAACACTCGGTTAAAATACGCATACACTCTTCACCGAAAACACACCGACGGATAACCTCATCAGGACAACAACGAAAAAGATAGGGATCCTCCCAGAAATAGTACTTAAGGTCACTGAAGAATTTCTTCCTCTTCTGATGTGACCTCCCTTTTTCCAAGAATATCCCCACGAGATAATTAGCAATGTCCACATACAATGGCTCGTCCACCTTATCCATCTTCATGAGATATTCATCAGGAAAATCATCATGGATACTCGACTCATGAAGGATTTCGAGATTTGGATTCTCGAGTCTAGACAAGTGGTCGGCCGCGAGATTTTCAGTACCCATCTTATCCCAGATCTCGATTTCGAATTCTTGCAAAAGTAAGATCCATCTAAGCAGTCAAGGTTTGGCATCCGGTTTGGCGAAAAGGTACTTTAGAGTAGAATGGTCCGTAAAGACTATAGTCTTAGATAAGACTAAGTAGGACCGAAACTTATCGAACGAAAAGACCACCGCAAGGAGCTCCTTTTCAGTGGTAGTATAATTCAACTGTGCTCCCCGCAAGGTCTTTCTTGCATAATAAATGGGTCGAAAATTTTTCTCGACCCTTTGGCCCAAAACAGAGCCAACAGCAAAATCAGATGCATCACACATAAGCTCGAACGGAAGAGACCAATTCGAAGCAATTATGATAGGTGCATTGATGAGTTTCTCCTTAAGAAGTTCGAATGCCTTTTGGCACTCTTCGGAGAAGTTCCAAGGTGTGTCCTTTTTGAGGAGTTTGTTCATCGGGTTAGCGATTTTGGAAAAATCCTTTATGAACCACCGGTAAAAACCAGCGTGCCCGAGAAAACTCCGAACACCCTTAACATCGGTGGGAGGTGGAAGGTTCTTAATAGCCGTTACCTTTGCGGGATCTACCTTAATACCGTTCCTAGAAATCTTGTGCCCGAGAACTATGCCCCCTTGTACCATGAAATGGCACTTTTCCCAGTTGAGCACAAGATTAGATTTCTCACACCTTACCAACATCCGCTCTAAATTAAGAAGGCATGAATTGAAAGTGTCACCGAAAACAAAAAAGTCATCTATGAACACCTCCATGCAATCTTCTATCATATCATGGAATATGGCCATCATGCACCTTTGATGTGACGACCTCCAGATAGGGTCTGGAAGAAAACATCACTAATATCAAATAAACCAACATATTATAATACGAGAACAATACTATATGATAAAAACAAACTTTAGTGAGTACGCTACGGAAAATGAAATGTCGTTAAAATGATGGAAATTACAATAAAGTAAATGTTTCAAATGCAAGAATAATAAATGCGCTAGTTCTTGATCCTAAGTCCAAGTAGCATCACATAAGTAGTAGGTAAGTAAACTTGATCAATCAGTACCTGAGACAAACATGCTAAAGTGTCAACCAAAAAGGTTGAGTGAAATCATAGGTTTAACAAAAGTAGTTAGCGTTGTTTTTAGATCACAAGATTTGTTTTCATAAGTAGATCACACAGATCTTTAGTTGTCAAAGAAGATCACAAAGATCTTAAAAGTTGATCTCGCAGGGATAAAAAAGTTATGCCAATTCGTGATATTTAGACTAACGTTCAAAGTTTGCCCCAATGATAAGTTGTGTCTATACTTGTCGGTTTAATTTCATTATTAAGTAATACAATGACTTGGTCAAATGTATCGGGGACGTTACTCCCGATAGGCCTACCCCCAATAATTAAGAATGCATTTAACGAGCAATTAAAAATATCACTGTAGGGACTTAGTCGGACATAGCCGGGTATAGCATTGTTTAACAGTTGGTACTTGTGTCTAAATTGTAAATAGTAAAAGTAGCATGTGTCTCACCCCAAGTAAGTTAAATAAATTGCACAATAGTAAGAGGGGCTATGAGTTCACCTTAGTAAGTAGAGAGAGATAGTTATTCCTCGAAATAGAAAGTTCGGATGAACGTGAGCAGAAAGTCAACCTATTGACATTTTTTTTTTTTTTTTTTTTTTTTTTTTTTTTTTTTTGAAAGGCCAACCTATTGACATTTAAGAGTAGTTAAATGTTTTTCCCAAGTTTAAGTTTAAGTATGAAAGTGTTATAGTTCGTTTTACTAAGTTTCCATTCCTAGTAAGTTTCCACTTTTAGAAAGTTTTCATTTTTAGTAAGTTTCCACTTTTAGAAAGTTAGTGTCGAACACTAGTGAGTTGCCCTTAATAAGTCTACTACCTATTAAGTGTGAAGATAACTAAGTGTATGATTACTATAGTCGGGTTTGACATTGTGCATCATACCCAAACATCTATGCCACCGCCGAGTCACTAGAATGACTAATTGTTACCGGTTGGCCCAGGATTTCTTGACCAAAATCTAAGTTTGGCATTCGTAATCCACAAGCATCCCATAGTGGTACCAATGATCACCCTAGGCCTTAAGTAGCGTTGACGTTCGAGTAATCACACGTTATCGTGAATGACTATTGTAATCGTGTGTCATACTATAAGTAGTATATTTTAAGTGGTAGTAGTAGTATGAGTGTATAAGTGTTAAGAAGTAGTATAAGTATAAGTAGTAGTTTGTAGTATACATAGTTTTAGGGTTAAGTAGTAGTATTAATTAATTAGGTTTAATTAATTAAAGTAGTAGTATTTAATGATTAGGGTTTATGTGATAAATGTTTAATAGTATTATTAGGTTTAGGGTTTAGTGAAGTAATGATTAGGTAATGATTAGAGTTTTATTTAATGTATTAGGGTTTTATTAAATTAGGGTTTAATAATTAGGGTTTAAGTTTAATTAGGGTTTAGGTATGTATATATGTATATTTCGTGTATATATATATATATATATATATATATATATATATATATATATATATATATATATATATATATATATATATATATATATATATGTAATCGTGTATATATGTGTGTGTATATATATATATATATATATATATATATATATTTTATTAGTAAATACATATATATGTAATGTGTATCTACTTTCCAAATATAACTACCCTAACACAATCTTAGTGAATCCTTAAAGTTTTTAAGATCTAACAAAACTTTTTTTTTATATATGTATGTAAGCCGTATGTATGTATATGTATATGCATATATATATATATATATATATATATATATATATATATATATATATATATATATATATATATATATATATTTTACAATATGAATATGATTATGAATGAGATTAATAACATGAACATGATTATAAACATGAATTAACAAGATGGAATTAAAAGTTTAGATCTAGGGTTTTACCATGATAATGTGGGATGAAGATTAACAAGAAAAAGATGAAGATGAGTTGAAGATGAAGATCGAACACTTGAATAATGAAGAACACACTTGAAGATCTTGATGAACAAGAAGAACGCGATGAAGATCCTTTGAAGATTGCTTGAAGATCACTTGAAGATCTTGGTGGTGTGGTGTTCTCCTTCTTGGCCGAAACCAAGAGAGAGAGGGAGAGAGAGATTGGTTGTTGAGAGAGGAATAGGAGAATTGTTTTGGTGCATGAAAAGCTTTAGCCTAGGCCTCTATTTATAGGTGAGGTTAGAAAATTCTAGAATTAGGGTTTAGTTAGGAATACTTTGGGAACAAGTTAGGGTTTACATGGGAGGTAAATGTGACGACCCGGAGATTTCCGACCAAATTTAAACTTAATCTTTATATGATTTAGACACGATAAGCAAAGTCTGTTAGGTTGAGTCTCAAAAATTTTGAACTGTTTCATATATTCAATTGACCTTCAACCATTCTCGACGATTCACGAACCATTATTTGTAAATAAATGTGTATACATATAAAAATAAATATAAATATATGTATAGAGTATATTAAATATAATTATTTAATGATTGTAATACTCGTTGGACTTTTCGATTATTATTTAGAGAAGTTTAATTCAAACCTATGTGATTTTAAAATAAACGGTGATCCGAAAATGAGTTCTATAAATTTTAGGCTTACTAAAAATGTATTTAGGACCTAGTTATTAAATTTTAACACTTTTTATATTTTACCCAGAATTGAGAGGGACAGTTGATGTAATTTTTATTTAATAGTTAATGGTCGAATTTTATATCATAATGACGAAATTAAATAAATATGGCTAATTTAAAATTTTGGGATTTTTTCGAAGACTTTTATCCGCCACTAATTATCAATGGAGTACGAATTAAAACAGTACTTTGAAAGTGTCGGCAGATAAATATCTTAGATATGCTGTAAACACGTTTTATTTAAATATATGATTTGTTTAATATTTTACTATTTGCTTTATTATATTCAGTGTGTGTTATGTAGTTATATATATTTGACATACATGATACACTACACAAACTACAACCAAAGCTAATAAACGGAAGCTCAAACCACCGTAGCCACACTCACCACCATGAACCACCGTCGACAACCATCAACCTTCATCACCTTCACTCTCACAACAACATCTTTCTAGCTCTCTCTCTATTTCTTTTCGTGGACTCTTCATACAACCCCCGTCAACATAATCACTTCTAATTACCCGTCACCACTGTTGTCATCAAACGAACAATCATACTCATCCATGTTTTCTTGTTTTCTGATTCTATTCGACACCCAAGATCAAAACTACCCTAAGACCACTCAACTTAAAGCCATCGTAAGTTACTAATCTTTTGTTGCAGCTACGTTTACTACAATCACTTCTACTCTACTACTGTATCTTTATCCAAAAATTATTGCTTTCATTGTCATTACTACTGCACGTACTGTTTCAGTTTCTTGCTTATCTTTGGTAAAAACACAGTCACAATCCAACAAACCATCACATCAAAAACGAATTCTGTTGTGTCATTTCTTTCTAATCAAAGTGAAACCGATCACCACCTTATCACCTTTCCTTCTCCATGATTGAACACCATCCTCCTTCAACCGTCAACCCACCATCATAACAACCATCACAAACCCATTAAAGCCATTAACTACTGCTGTGACACTTTTCTATTTTTCTGGTTCGAAGCACTCACCATGACAAACACCCATTTTAACCAACTGCTATACTTGCGTTTCTACTACTGTTAACTTCCAAACCACCATAAACCATCATTAACACAAACCACCTTCCATCGACAAACCAAACTTAGTTGTTACTACCTTTATACTTCTGTAAGCGTCCAGTCCAACCAGCTTCTGTTTGAAACATTGTAAACTGCGAAAATTTATTTTTTTTTCTTTCTTTTCCTCTTCCAAACTCTCTCAACGAATTATATATAAACATTAGATGATGTTAAAAAAACATAAAAGGCAGAGATGAGTGCTTTTTCTTTTCTATGTGGCCGATAATCTAAATAGACAAACCATTTGAAGACTTTGAGCCGTTACTTTTTCTTTTGGAACTCCTTTAGTCGGGTAATACCACAGAATACGTACCACAGAATAAGTACAAGTTAATTGGACTGATGGTTTATTGTAGGTCGAAATCCATAAATTTTTTTTGTTGGACCGAAACCTAGCTTCTTTTATTGGGCTGCGTTAGTTTATTTGGCTTTCTAGTTTGGGTCGAAAAGAATGATGATAGTATGTTACTGGTACAGCCGTTATAATATCCATTTTTTTTACATTCACGAGACAACGAGAATGATGATGATAGATGATGTCAATCTGCTACTATGATGAGGATCGAGAAGAAGAGTGAGGACAACGATGATGTTATTGAATGATGATGCAGTAAACATGAAACCCAAGATGATGAAGATGGAGGAAGACGAATAACGATGGTGATGGTGGAACGAAAAAGATGAGGATAATGATAACGTGATCATGATGGAATGATTATGATTATGATCAGATTACGCTAATGAGTAGATTATGATTGTGACGAGTTTGATGATGATGTGGGGATGTACGATGATATCGTTGATGTTGGGTGATAGATGTATAATGTTGATGACGATGGATATGATAATACATAAAATAGCTGATGATGGTGGATAACATAGGATGATGATGATGATATGATGCTTCCATGATAGAATGATAATGATTACGGTATAAAACAAATTTTTTTTTATTATTCTTATTAATATTATTATTTTTATTATTATTAACATTATTATGAGTTATTATTATTATTATTATTATTATTATTATTATTATTATTATTATTATTATTATTATTATTATTATGATTATTAACAACAATCATTTCTAATATTGTCATTACTAATAACTATTTTTATCATTATTATGAAAATTATGATTTTATTTAAAAGTTAATATTACTACTCTTATTATTAGTATTATTAAAACTATCAATTTATTATCATTAAAATTATTATTTTTAGAATTGTCATTATTTTTATTATTATCATTATTATTATTTTATGAAAGTTACTGTTATTGTTAATTTTATGAATATCATTATTATTATTATTATTATCATCATAATTATTTTTTAACATTGAAATTATTATTTTTAACATTATTATTATTATTATTATTATTATTATTATTATTATTATTATTATTATTATTATTATTATTATTATTATTATTATTATTATTATTATTATCATTATTGGTATTGCTAATATTACTGCTAGTATTATTATAATTATTACAACAAATATTTTTATATAAAATGCAAATATTACATGCAACATAAAAATAACTAATACTATAAACTACCATGTTTTAACTACTATATCATTATTGTAACATTAATTAAATTATATATATCATATATCATATATATATATAATATAATGTAACCTATTATAAGTATTAATATAATTATATATAAGGATATTAATTTTAATATATTATAAAATTTATAAACTTCACTGATTAACATTATGTGTTAATATATATATATATATATATATATATATATATATATATATATATATATATATATATATATATATATATATATATATATATATATATATATATATATATATATATATATATATATATATATAAATGATATAGGTTTGTGAATCCGAGGCCAACCCTGCATTGTTCAGTTGCGTCGTATGCATATTTTTACTACAAAATATCGTATCATGAGTTCATTTGCTCCCTTTTACTCTTTATATTTTTGGGACTGAGTATACATGCGCTATTTTTACAACTATTTTATTAAATGCTTTTGAAATATATATTTTTGGGCTGAGAATACATGAGATGCTTTTTATAAATGTTTGACGAGATAGACACAAGCAAAACATTCCTCGAATGAATTATTATGCCGACAGAAGTTCTGTGGATTATTATTGAATTATGTGGACATGATAATTGCCACCAATTGATATGAATATTTTCCCCTGATTATTATTGCTTGGTAACCTAAGAATTAGAAACGGGTATGGCCCTAATTCACGCGAATCCTAAAGGTAGCTACCGGGTTTAACACCCCCACCCAGAATGTTCACTAGACGGAAGAGCTAGTGGGCGTGGTGTTTAGTACTTCGAGGTTTATATATTATTACAGACGAGAGGTTTTGTTTATTTTGGGGATATTATTGATGCGCATTATATGTTAAGGTCGGTTACCAAGCCAAGCTATGAAAGCAAAGTGAATGTTATGTATCGAGAGAATGATTTTTATACACAGGTTATGTGTATTATTTTTGTGCAAGAGATATGTGTACGGTTATTAAAAATCGCGAGGCAACCTACGGGGGAGAAAAGGATACGAACATACTCTGCCAAGCATTATGAAAAATGGTTTCGTACACGAGATAGGTGTACCATATTTAAATCTTGTGGTCTATCAAAATGATGAATTTTATTGTTTATGATGATAAACCTATGAACTCACCAATCTTTTGGTTGATACTTTTAAGCATGTTTATTGTCAGTTATGAAAGAAATCTTCCGCTGTGCATTTTCTCATATTAGAAATATTACTTGGAGTCATTCATGACATATTTCAAAAGACGTTGCATTCGAGTCGTCGAGTTCATCAAGATTATTATTAAGTCAATTATAGTTGGATATATTATGAAATAGTATGCATGACGTCAACTTTCGATGTAATGAAAGTTTGTCTTTTAAAAATGAATGCAATGTTTGTAAAATGTATCATATAGAGGTCAAGTACCTCACGATGTAACCAAATGTTGATGACTTCGTCCAGGAGGATTAGGATGGGGTATTACATGTGGTATCAGAGCGTGGTCTTAGCGAACCAGGTCTGTATTAGTGTGTCTAACTGATAGTCGTTAGGATGCATTAGTGAGCCTGGACTTCGACCTTAGCTGCATGTCAAAAGTTTTGCTTATCATTTAGTGTCAAAAATTATTTTCTTATCATCCTTAAAGTCTAAACACATCTTACTGCCTCTATTGCATAGACAGTGTATAGATAAATTCATATCTTAGCATATTTGTTATTGTTACCTTTGCCTGAAAGCTTCCGTAGATTCCTCCGTAATTTATGGGATTTTAGTATTATATATGCATATGTAAATTATGTATTGAAGGGTACTAATCTACATCCTATAATCTATTTCTTATCGAAAATCCTTCATCTAATCGTACGAGATGAATCCCTCAACCAGTTCGAGTCCCTAGGATTCCGATATGGAGTTTCATTCGAGCTCCGAAAGCAGCGTCACCAAAATGAATAAACCAATCAGCCATCATTTATTCTGGATGAATTGGAGATGGGTTCGTAGTCGACTTAATCAATGGAGACGCGAAGAAGGCGATCCTTTCCACCAACCAAATTCACCTCTTGGTGAAGAACCTGAAGCACTTACCGGCAAACCAGTCCGAAACACCATTTTCACCATCATTTCCCGAATATCTCACCATGATTATATACTATCTACAATTCTAACCCTTATTCATCCGTTCGTTCCAACCGCCAATCACCCCGGAGTAATAGAAGAAGTTAACGAAATTCGTGCCCGAGTTGTAGCCTTTGAAAATATGGTACAAAACGTACCAGCTTCAGCAACATCACCGGCACCAACAGTACCAACAACATCAACACCAGTACCACCAACAAACCAAGTTTCAACACCACATGCCTCAACATCTCATTCTGTACCTCGAGTATAATTATCGTTCTACTAATCGTTCTACATCAACTATCTTCATTCTACGGGACGATTATATAATTTCTAATGTTTTAGAGATTATGTGTTCTAGTTCTAACGATAAATCAAATGAGATTAATATCATATTAACTCATTAAATCCATGATTACATCTGAAGAAAAAATATATATGTATATATATTTTAATAAAGGTTGTAATTAAAAATTCTTTCGTACAAACTGTTAATGGTGAATATATTTTAACGGGTAGGTAATACCCGAGGAATATTTAGATTTCACATTAATAAGTTACACGGTACATTCTTCGAATCTGATTCAACAGTCATTTACTATCCTACTTACAACCACCGATAGACGTATCCGTTCACCGCAGAATAACCATTTTCATTCAATTTCATATTTGGATTTTGACCTATCAGAATCCAACAAGTGGCTTAATGAAGAAAACATTGGACAAAATAAAAATTTGTTAGAAACAAACAAATTAACTATGAGAAATTTTGTTAAGAATCCACGCTAATAAAAATCCTAGCTAACTGTTCCTAGCTAACTGATAATTCCTTATTACATTTATTTATCGCAATTTATTTATCGCAATTTTTATTCTCGCAATTTTATTTATCGTCATTTAATTTCTGTTATTTATTTTACGCACTTTATTTATCGTCATACTGTTATTTACGCATTTTAAATATCGGGACACATATACAATGTTTTGACATATCATATCGATGCATCTATATATATTATTTGGAATAACCATAGACACTCTATATGCAGTAATGATCGAGTTAGCTATACAGGGTTGAGGTTGATTCTAAAATAATATATATACTTTGAGTTGTGATCGAGTCTGAGACATGTATACAATGGGTCACGGCACGTATTAATTAATTCGAATATAATATATTAAACTAAATATGAATTATTGAACTGCTAACTGTGGACTATCAACTGGGGACTCCTATCATTGGACAATTAAAATGAATTAAAATATTGATTATAACATATGAAACTAAACATTTCTTCAAGTTTGCCACTTGATCTCATCTTAAACCTCATTTGTATCTCGACGATTATAATCTGCGTTCAAACCTTTCATAATTCTTGAAAACACCTCAATCGAGAGGATGAACCAACCGCACTACATCTACGGAAAGAAAGACTTATGCATATAGTTATGCACCTGAAAAACTCTCGGAAACTGAATAAACGTTTAACACGTAGCTGTGCTAATTCCATTAGCGTTATTATTATCAAATATAACTTTACAACTCCTTTTCGTGATAGTCAATTTTGTCACAGCTCCAGCAAATCAACTTCGACTCTAATTCGGATTAGCCTTATTATAACCTTGATACATAAGTTGCCTTTCGTCATCGTTACCAGAGAACTGTTTATATTCCACTACCTTAGTAGTAAACTTACCAGCAATATCATTGACCTTTGACTTTCCGAAAATTATTATATTCATTGAAACCCTATCATATACTCATCCGCACCTTGTAACGAGAATTGCCATACCAATTACCAAGAGTCAGCAATCAGTATTTTGAAATCTCGTAAGCATGCCTACATCAACAGTTATATGTATATATATATAACATTTATCTCTTAGAATTATGACCTTCCATTCTGAAATTCTGAAAAGCACTCAATCTACGAATCAATACATCAAATTTTGAAAAAAAGCTGATGAAGCAGTGAAAACTGAAGACTGCCTTAACAGTCAAAAGTTTGATGATAAAGAATGTAGTGTTGAAAAAGCTCAAAGATTTTGATACTGAAAAATGAATTGAGCAAACCATGAAGGAGACTCTGAACAAATCACAAGGACTAAACTTGTACATAAAGATTCCTGATGATTCTGTTCTGATGAAGTCTTTAGCGCATACCTTGCTCCTTACTCTAGACCCTTGTGGACGATATTCTTCATCATCCTCTGATCTTAGATATTTCAAGATATCATCGTATCTTTTATTATAAATATCCTCGATATTTCTAAAGATATTTTCATAACTATTCGTATCTGAAATCATTTATCACTTCGCGATATCAGTATTACATCAGAAAGGAAACTATTTTAGTTTCTAAATTCTGAAAAATTCGAATTTAAAATTTGAATGTTTTTGAAGTAGTGTTGGGAACTAAAACATGAGTTAGTATAATATAATGACACTTGATCAACGCGATTATATTACAGTAAGTCATGCTGTGTTTCTAATGGAACGTAATGATTTACAGATCATAACGTCATCATGTGCCATGTTACACGACTCTTACATTCTATCTAACCTCTAAACATATCAAGAACATATTATCTTGATAGTTCTACCTTTTCCCTTGAATTCAGGAAATCAACCCTATCTACGTCAAAAGATATGACGAAACTTTATTTTCTCATTTCATTATTTTGTGATAGTTTCACTTGTACGCTTCACATAATCGAATCGTTTTGTCTATATTAATCAATAATGATAAAACTCTATTTATTAACTCATATCGTCATGAAAACATTTTTATTGTTAACCATGACGACCACATTCAAATTTCGGGGCAAAATTTCTTTAACGGGCAGGTACTGTGACGATCCAGAGATTTCCGACCAAATTTAAAGTTAATCTTTATATGATTTAGACACGATAAGCAAAGTCTGTTAGGTTGAGTCTCAAAAATTTTGAACTTTTTCATATATTCAATTGACCTTCAACCATTCTCGACGATTCACGAACCATTATTTGTAAATAAATGTGTATACATATAAAAATAAATATAAATATATTTATAGAGTATATTAAATATAATTATTTAATGATTGTTATACTCGTTGGACGTTTCGATTATTATTTAGAGAAGTTTAATTCAAACCTATATGATTTTAAAATAAACGGTGATCCGAAATGAGTTCTATAAATTTTAGGCTTACTAAAAATGTATTTAGGACCTAGTTATTAAATTTTAACACTTTTTAAATTTTACCCAGAATTGAGAGGGACAGTTGATGTAATTTTTATTTAATAGTTAATGATCGAATTTTATATCATAATGACCATAATAAATAAATATAGCTAATTTAAAAATTTGGGATTTTTCCAAAGACTTTTATCCGCCACTAATTATCAACGGAGTACGAATTAATACAATACTTTGAAAGTGTCGGCAAATAAATATCTTAGATATGCTGTGAACACGTTTTATTTAAGTATATGATTTGTTTAATATTTTACTATTTGCTTTATTATATTCAGTGTTGTGTTATGTAGTTATATATAATTGACATACATGATACACTACACAAACTACAACCAAAGCTCATAAACGGAAGCTCAAATCACCGTAGCCACACTCACCACCATGAACCACCGTCGACAACCATCAACCTTCATCACCTTCACCCTCACAACAACATCTTTCTAGCTCTCTCTATTTCTTTTCGTGGACTCTTCATACAACCCCCGTCAACATAATCACTTCTAATTATCCATCACCACTATTGTCATCAAACGAACAATCATACTCATCCATGTTTTCTTGTTTTCTGATTCTATTCGACACCCAAGATCAAAACTACCCTAATACCACTCAACTCAAAGCCATCGTAAGTTACTAATCTTTTGTTGCAGCTACGTTTACTACAATCACTTCTGCTTTACTACTCTATCTTCATCCAAAAATTATTGCTTTCATTGTTATTACTACTGCACGTAATTTTTCCATTTCTTGCTTATCTTTGGTAAAAACACAGTCACAATCCAACAAACCATCACCTCAAAAGCGAATTCTGTTGTGTCATTAATTTCTAATCAAAGTGAAACCGATCACCACCTTATCACTTTTCCTTCTCCATGATTGAACACCATCCTCCTTCAACCGTCAACCCACCATCATAACAACCATCACAAACCCATAAAACCCATTAACTACTGCTGCGACACTTTTCTATTTTTCTGGTTCGAAGAACTTTCATTTAACTGCTATACTTGCATTTCTACTACTGTTAACTTGCAAACCACCATAAACCATCATTAACACAAACCACCTGCCATCGACAAACCAAACTTAGCTGTTACTACCTTTATACTTCTGTAAGCGTCCAGTCCAGCCAGCTTCTGTTTGAAACATTATAAACTACGAAAATTTATTTATTTTTCTTTCTTTTCTTCTTCCAAACTCTCACAACGAATTATATATAAACATTAGATGATGTTAAAAAAACATAAAAGGCAAAGATGAGTGATTTTTCTTTTCTATGTGGCCGACAATCTAAATAGACAAACCACTTGAAGACTTTGAGCCGTTACTTTTTCTTTTGGAACTCCTTTAGTCGGGTAATACCACAGAATACGTACAAGTTAATTGGACTGATGGGTTATTATGGGCCGAAATCCATAATTTTATTTTGTTGGACCGAAACCTAGCTTCTTTTGTTGGGCTGCGTTAGTTTATTTGGCTTTCTAGTTTAGGTCGAAAAGAATGATGATAGTATGTTGCTGCTACAGCCATTATAATATCCATTCTTTTACATTCACGAGACAGCGAGAATGATGATGATGGATGATGTCAATCTGCTACTATGATGAGGATCGAGAAGATGAGTGAGGACAACGATGATGTTATCGAATGATGATGTAGTAAACATGCGACCCAAGATGATGAAGATGGAGGAAGACGAATAACGATGGTGATGGTGGGACGAAAAAGATGAGGATAATGATAACGTGATCATGATGGAATGATTATGATTATGATCAGATTACGCTAATGAGTAGATTTTGATTGTGACGAGTTTGATGATGATGTGGGGTTGTACGATGATATCGTTGATGTTGGGCGATAGATGTATAATGTTGATGACGATGGATATGATAATACATAAAATAGCTGATGATGGGGGATAACATAGGATGATGATGATGATATGATGCTTCCATGATAGAATGATAATGATTATGGTATAAAACAATTTTTATTTTTATTATTCTTATTAATATTATTATTTTTATTATTATTATTAACATTATTATGAGTTATTATTATTATTATTATTATTATTATTATTATTATTATGATTATTAAAAACAATCATTTTTAATATTATCATTACTAATAACTATTTTTATCATTATTATGAAAATAATGATTTTACTTAAAAGTTAATATTACTACTCTTATTATTAGTATTATTAAAACTATCAATTTATTATCATTAAAATTATTATTTTTAGAATTGTCATTATTTTTATTATTATCATTATTATTATTTTATGAAAGTTACTGTTATTGTTAAGTTTATGAATATCATAATTATTATTATTATTATTATCATCATATTTATTTTTTAATATTGAAATTATTATTTTTAACAATATTATTATTATTATTATCATTATTGGTATTGCTAATATTACTGCTAGTATTATTATAATTATTACAACAAATATTTTTATATAAAACGCAAATATTACATGCAACATAAAAATAACTAATATTACAAACTACCATGTTTTAACTACTATATCATTATTGTAACATTAATTAAATTATATATATATATATATATATATATATATATATATATATATATATATATATATATATATATATATATATATATATATATATATATATCATATATATATATAATATAATGTAACCTATTATAAGTATTAATATAATTATATATAAGGATATTAATTTTAATATATTATAAAATTTATAAACTTAACTGATTAACATTATGTGTTAATATATATATAAATGATATAGGTTCGTGAATCCGAGGCCAATCATGCAATGTTCAGTTGCGTCGTATGCATATTTTTACTACAAAATATCGTATCGTAGGTTCATTTGCTCCCTTTTACTCTTTATATTTTTGGGACTGAGAATACATGCGCTGTTTTTACAGCTGTTTTATTAAATGCTTTTGAAATCTATATTTTTGGACTGAGAATACATGAGATGCTTTTATAAATGTTTGACGAGATAGACACAAGCAAAACATTCCTCGAATGAATTATTATGCAGACAGAAGTTCTGTGGATTATTATTGAATTATGTGGACATGATAATTGCCACCAATTGATATGAATATTTTCCCCTGATTATTATTGCTTGGTAACCTAAGAATTAGAAACGGGTATGGCCCTAATTCACGCGAATCCTAAAGGTAGCTACCGTGCTTAACCCCCCACCCAGAATGTTCACTAGATGGAAGAGCTAGTGGGCGTGGTGTTTAGTGCTTCGAGGTTTATATATTATTACAGACGAGAGGTTCTATTTATTTTGGGGATATTATTGATGCGCATTATATGTTAAGGACAGTTACCAAGCCAAGCTATGAAAGCAAAGTGAATGTTATGTATCGAGAGAATGATTTTTATACACAGGTTATGTGTATTATTTTTGTGCAAGAGATATGTGTACGGTTATTAAAAATCGCGAGGCAACCTACGGGGGAGAAAAGGATACGAACCTACTCTGTTAAGCATTATGAAAAATGGTTTCGTACAAGAGATAGGTGTACCGTATTTAAATCTTGTGGTCTATCAAAATGATGAATTTTATTGTTTATGATGATAAACCTATGAACTCACCAACCTTTTGGTTGACACTTTTAAGCATGTTTATTTTCAGGTATGAAAGAAATCTTCCGCTGTGCATTTGTTCATATTAGAGATATTACTTGGAGTCATTCATGACATATTTCAAAAGACGTTGCATTCGAGTCGTCGAGTTCATCAAGATTATTATTAAGTCAATTATAGTTGGATATATTATGAAATGGTATGCATGACGTCAACTTTCGATGTAATGAAAGTTTGTCTTTTAAAAATGAATGCTATGTTTGTAAAATGTATCATATAGAGGTCAAGTACCTCGCGATGTAACCAAATGTGGATGACTGCATCCAGGAGGATTAGGACGGGGTATTACATGTGGTATCAGAACAGTGGTCTTAGTGAACCAGGTCTGCATTAGTGTGTCTAACTGATAGTCGTTAGGATGCATTAGTGAGCCTGGACTTCGACCTTAGCTGCATGTCAAAAGTTTTGCTTATCATTTAGTATCGAAAATTATTTGCTTATCATCCTTAAAGTCTAGACACGTCTTACTACCTCTATTGCATAGACAGTGTATAGATAAATTCATATCTTAGCATATCTTTTATTGTTACCTTTGCCTGACAGCTTCCGTAGATTCCTCCGTAACTTATGGGATTTTAGTATTATATATGCATATGTAAATTATGTATTGCAGGGTACTAATCTACATCCTATAATCTATTTCTTATCGAAAATCCTTCATCTGATCGTACGAGATGAATCCCTCAACCAGTTCGAGTCCCTCGGATTCCGATATGGAGTTTCACTCGAGCTCCGAAAGCAGCGTCACCAGAATGAATCAACCAATCAGCCATCATTTATTCTGGATAAATTGGAGGGTTCGTAGTCGACTTAATCAATGGAGACGCGAAGAAGGCGATCCTTTCCACCAACCGAATTCACCTCTTGGTGAAGAACCTGAAGCACTTACCGGCAAACCAGTCCGAAACACCATTTTCACCATCATTTCCCGAATATCTCGCCATGATTATATACTATCTACAATTCTAACCCGTATTCATCCACTCGTTCCAACCACCAATCACCCCGGAGTAATAGAAGAAGTTAACGAAATTCGTGCCCGAGTTGTAGCCTTAGAAAATATGGTACAAAACGTACCAGCTTCAGCAACATCACCGACACCAACAGTATCAGCAACATCAACACCAGTACCACCAACAAACCAAGTTTCAACACCACATGCCTCAACATCTCATTCTATACCTCGAGTATAATTATCATTCTACGAATCGTTCTACATCAACTATCTTCATTCTACGTGATTATTATGTAATTTCTAATATTTTAGAGATTATGTGTTCTAGTTCTAACGATAAATCAAATGAGATTAATATCATATTAACTCATTAAATCTATGATTACGTCTTAAGAAAAAATATATATGTATATATGTTTTAATAAAGGTTGTAATTAAAAATTCTTTCGTACAAACTGTTAATGGTGAAAATATTTTAACGGGTAGGTAATACCCTAGGAATATTTAGATTTCACATTAATAATTACACAGTACATTCTTCGAATCTGATTCAACAGTCATTTACTATCCTACTTACAACCACAGATATACGTATCAGTTCACCGCAGAATAACCATTTTCATTCAATTTCATATTTGAATTTTGACCTATCAGAATCCAACAAGTGGCATAATGAAGAAAACATTGGACAAAATAAAAATTTGTTAAAAACAAACAAATTAACTATGAGAAATTTTGTTAAGAACCCACGCTAACAAAAATCCTAGCTAACTGTTCCTAGCTAACTGATAATTCCTTATTACATTTATTTATCGCAATTTATTTATCCCAATTTTAATTCTCGCAATTTTATTTATCGTCATTTAATTTCTGTTATTTATTTTACGCACTTTATTTATCGTCATACTGTTATTTACGCATTTTAAATATCGGGACACATATACAATGTTTTGACATATCATATCAACGCATCTATATATATTATTTAGAATAACCATAGACACTCTATATGCGGTAATGATCGAGTTAGCTATACAGGGTTGAGGTTGATTCTAAAATAATATATATACTTTGAGTTGTGATCGAGTCTGAGACATGTATACAATGGGTCACGACACGTATTAATTAATTCGAATATAATATATTAAACTAAATATGAATTATTGAACTGCTAACTGTGGACTATCAACTGGGGACTACTATCATTGGACAATTAAAATGAATTAAAATATTGATTATAACATATGAAACTAAACATTTCTTCAAGTTTGCCACTTGATCTCATCTTAAACCTCATTTGTATCTTGACGATTACAATCTGCGTTCAAACCATTCATGATACACCTCAATCGAGAGGATGAACCAACCGCACTACATCAACGGAAAGAAAGACTTATGCATATAGTTATGCACCTGAAAAACTCTCGGAAACTGAGTAAACGTTTAACACGTAGCTGTGCTAATTCTGTTAGCATTATTATTATCGAATATAACTTTACAATTCCTGTTCGTGATAGTCAATTTTGTCACAGCTCCAGTAAATCAACTTCGACTTTCATTCGAATTAGCCTTATTATAACCTTGATACATAAGTTGCCTTTCGTCATCGTTAACGGAGAACTGTTTTATATTCCACTACATTAGTAGTAAACTTACCAGCAATATCATTGACCTTTGACTTTCCAAAAATTATTATATTCATTGAAACCCTATCATATACTCATCCGTACCTTGTAACGAGAATTGCCATACCAATTACCGAGAGTCAGCAATCAGTATTTTGAAATCTTGCAAGTATGCCTACATCAACAGTTATATGTATATATATAACATTTATCACTTAGAATTATGACCTTTCATTCTGAAATTCTGAAAAGCACCCAATCTACGAATCAATACATCAAATTTTGAAAAAAAAAAGCTGATGAAGCAGTGAAAACTGAAGACTGCCTTAACATTCAAAAGTTTGATGATAAACAATGTAGTGTTGAAAAAGTTCAAAGATTTTGATACTGAAAAATGAATTGAGCAAACCATGAAGGAGACTCTAAACAAATCACAAGGACTAAACTTGTACATAAAGAATCATGATGATTCTGTTCTGATGAAGTCTTTAGCGAATACCTTGCTCCTTACTCTAGACCCTTGTAGACGATATTCTTCATCATCCTCTGATCTTAGATATTTCAAGATATCATCGTATCTTTCATTATAAATATCCTCGACATTTTTGAAGATATTTTCATAACTATTCGTATCTAAAATCATTTATCACTTCGCGATATCAGTATTACATCAGAAAGGAAACTATTTTATTTTCTAAATTCTGAAAAATTCGAATTTAAAATTTGAATGTTTTTGAAGTAGTGTTGGGAACTGAAGCATGAGCTAGTATAATATAATGACACTTGATCAACGTGATTATATTACAATGGAACGTGATGATTCATAGATCATAATGTCATCATGTGCCATGTTACACGACTCTTACATTCTATCTAACCTCTAAACACATCAAGAACATATTATCTTGATAGTTCTACCTTTTCCCTTGAATTCAGGAAATCAACCCTATCTACGTCAAAAGATATGACGAAACTTTATTTTCTCATTTCATTCTTTTGTGACAGTTTCACTTGTACGCTTCACATAATCGAATCGTTTTGTCTATATTAATCAATAATGATAAAACTCTATTCATCAACTCATATTCGTCATGAAAACATTTTTTTTGTTAACCATGACGGCCACATTCAAATTTTGGGACGAAATTTCTTTAACGGGTAGGTACTGTGACGACCCGGAGATTTTCGACCAAATTTAAACTTAATCTTTATATGATTTAGACACGATAAGCAAAGTCTGTTAGGTTGAGTCTCAAAAATTTTGAACTGTTTCATATATTCAATTGACCTTCAACCTTTCTCGACGATTCACGAACCATTATTTGTAAATAAATGTGTATACATATAAAAATAAATATAAATATATGTATAGAGTATATTAAATATAATTATTTAATGATTGTAATACTCGTTTGATTTTTCGATTATTATTTAGAAAAGTTTAATTCAAACCTATATGATTTTAAAATAAACGGTGATTCGAAAATGAGTTCTATAAATTTTAGGCTTACTAAAAATGTATTTAGGACCTAGTTATTAAATTTTAACACTTTTTAAATTTTACCCAGAATTGAGAGGGACAGTTGATGTAATTTTTAATTAATAGTTAATGAACGAATTTTATATCATAATGATGAAAATAAATAAATATAGCTAATTTAAAAATTTGGGATTTTTTCGAAGACCTTTATCCGCCACTAATTATCAATGGAGTACGAATTAAAACAATACTTTGAAAGTGTCGGCAGATAAATATCTTAGATATGCTGTAAACACGTTTTATTTAAGTATATGATTTGTTTAATATTTTACTATTTGCTTTATTATATTCAGTGTGTGTTATGTAGTTATATATATTTGACATACATGATACACTAAACAAACTACAACCAAAGCTAATAAACGGAAGCTCAAACCACCGTAGCCACACTCACCACCATGAACCACCGTTGACAACCATCAACCTTCATCACCTTCACCCTCACAACAACATCTTTCTAGCTCTCTGTCTATTTCTTTTCGTGGACTCTTCATACAACCCCCGTCAACATAATCACTTCTAATTACCCATCAACACTGTTGTCATCAAACGAACAATCATACTCATCCATGTTTTCTGATTCTATTCGACACCCAAGATCAAAACTACCCTAAGACCACTCAACTCAAAGCCATCGTAAGTTACTAATCTTTTGTTGCAGTTACGTTTACTACAATCACTTCTGCTCTTCTACTCTATCTTCATCCAAAAATTATTGTTTTCATTGTTATTACTACTGCACGTACTGTTTCTGTTTCTTGCTTATCTTTGGTAAAAACACAGTCACAATCCAACAAACCATCACCTCAAAAATGAATTCTGTTGTGTCATTTATTTCTAATCAAAGTGAAACCGATCACCACCTTATCACTTTTCCTTCTCCATGATTGAACACCATCCTCCTTCAACCGTCAACCCACCATCATAACAACCATCACAAACCCATAAAACCCATTAACTACTGCTGCGACACTTTTCTATTTTTCTGGTTCGAAGCACTCACCACGACAAACACCCATTTCAACCAACTGCTATACTTGCGTTTCTACTATTGTTAACATGCAAACCACCATAAACCATTATTAACACAAACCACCTGCCATCGACAAACCAAACTTAGCTGTTACTACCTTTATAGTTCTGTAAGCGTCCAGTCCAGCCAGCTTCTATTTGAAACATTGTAAACTGCGAAAATTTATTTTTTTTTTTTTCTTTTCCTCTTCCAAACTCTCACAGCAAATTATATATAAACATTAGATGATGTTAAAAAAACATAAAAGGCAGAGATGAGTGCTTTTTCTTTTCTATGTGGCCGACAATCTAAATAGGCAAACCACTTGAAGACTTTGAGCCGTTACTTTTTCTTTTGGAACTCCTTTAGTCGGGTAATACCACAGAATACGTACCACAGAATACGTACCACATAATACGTACAAGTTAATTGGACTGATGGGTTATTGTGGGCCGAAATCCATAATTTTTTTGTTGGACCGAAACCTAGCTTCTTTTGTTGGGCTGCGTTAGTTTATTTGGCTTTCTAGTTTGGGTCGAAAAGAATGATGATAGTATGTTGCTGGTACAGCCGTTATAATATCCATTTTTTTACATTCACGAGACAGCGAGAATGATGATGATGGATGATGTCAATCTGCTACTATGATGAGTGATGTTATGCGAGGTGTATATGAAATAGCTTATATTTTACTAGGAAAAACTATTAAATACGATACAATTTTACACAAGATATTTATTTTTTTATAGAATGGATATACTTAAACCTTGCTACAACACTTATAGGCAGTGTACCTAATCGTACAATAGTGTAGTTTTTAGTAAGTCCGGTTCATCCACATGGAATCTTTTAAACAAAGCTTAACGCTATAATAGTTTTAATTTATAAAAATACAAATATATATAAGTAATATTATTATTATAAAGGGGGTTTTTACCGTTTTATGTCCGGTTTGTCGATTTTAAAAACTTTAGTCGCAGTTAAAACCTAATGTAAAATATTAAATAAATAAAAGACTTAATTTAAAGCGTAAAGTAAATAACGATAATGAAATTGCGATAAATAAAATTGCGATAAAATAAAATTGCGATAATTAAAAGTGCAATTAAATACAATAACAATAAATAAAAGTGCGTTAATTAGAAGTGCAATTAAATATAAAATAAAGGAAATTAAATATGAAATAAAATAATTATGCTTATTTAAACTTCCGTAATCATGATGTTTGACGTGTTGATTTTAGTTTTATGCCCATGGGTTAATTGTCCTTTGTCCTGGATTATTCAATATGTCCGTCTAGTTTTTATCCATAACAGTCCATCAGTCATAAATATAAAGTGCGAGTATCCTCGTCAAATTATCCTTATACCCGAAGTCAAATATTCCACCTAATTGGGGACTTAAACTATAACAAGGTTTTATTACTTTGTTTAATAATTACACCAGGTTATCGACTGTGTGTAACCCAAGGTTTTAATACTTTGTTATCAATTATGTCAAGTGTCCTTGTACATAATTTCACCCCTGTTTTAATAATTCCATAGACTATTAATTCATTCCCGTGTTCGGTTAAATGAACGATTATTCGTACATATAAATATTCCGCCCATCGTGTCCGATCGAGTGTATATGGTTATTTATAGGGACGTCCAATTACAAATCTTTATATTAAAATTAACAAACTATCATTTAGTTAAACAAATATAAAGCCCATTAATAGTCCATAGTCTAATTCCACAAGTGTCGTTCTTTTGTTCAAACCCCAATTATAGTACAAAGCCCAATTACCTAATTTTAGTATTTAGCCCAACATCATGATTACTTTGGATTAAATAAGCATAATAATAACTTATCTACGAGACATTAATATAAAAAGGTTGAACATAACTTACAATGATTAAAAATAGCGTAGCGTTACACCGATAGAATTTCGACTTACACCCTTACAACATTCGCTAACATACCCTTATTATTAGAATTAAAATTAAAATTAAAATTATAATATATATATATATATATATATATGTATGTATGTATGTATGTATGTATATAATACGTTTGATGAGAGAAGAAGAAAAAGGATATATAAAACTCGTCAAATTTGCTGGCTTTTATAGGCAGTTTCAGAATTTGGGGCTCCGCGAGTCGCGGTATATTTCCCTTTCAAACTCCGCAAGTCGCGGAGTTTGCTTTTACAGCTCATCCCTTTTTGGATCTTCTTTGTCGATGGTTTTAATATATATATATATATATATATATATATATATATATATATATATATATATATATATATATATATATATATATATATATATATATATATATATATATATAATTTATATAATTAATTATATATTATATTATATTTATATACATAGTTAACTTGTAATTTTTAGTCCGTTGCGTCGAGCGTTGAGAGTTGACTCTGGTCTCGGTTCTGGATTTTCGAACGTCCTTGCGTACTATTTTATATCGTGTACTTTGCGTTTTGAATCTTGTACTCTTGTAATTTCGAGACGTTTCTTATCAATAATTGGAACCTCTTTGATTGTATTTTGTACTTTTGAGCTTTTTGGTCGTTTGCGTCTTCAATTCGTCGAATCTGTCTTTTGTCTTCACCTTTTATTATTTAAACGAATATCACTTGTAAATAGAACAATTGCAACTAAAAGCTTGTCTTTCTTGAGGAATAATGCTATGAAATATATGTTCGTTTTTAGCATTATCAATGAGGATCGAGAAGATAAGTGAGGACAACGATGATGTTATCGAATGATGATGCAGTAAACATGAAACCCAAGATGATGAAGATGGAGGAGGACGAATAACGATGGTGATGGTGGAACGAAAAAGATGAGGATAATGATAACGTGATCATGATGGAATGATTATGATTATGATCAGATTACGCTAATGAGTAGATTATGATTGTGACGAGTTTGATGATGATGTGGGGATGTACGATGATATCATTAATGTTGGGCGATAGATGTATAATGTTGATGACGATCGATATGATAATACATAAAATAGCTGATGATGGTGGATAACATAGGATGATGATGATGATATGATGCTTCCATGATAGAATGATAATGATTACGGTATAAAACAATTTTTATTTTTATTATTCTTATTAATATTAATATTATTATTTTTATTATTATTATTAACATTATTATGAGTTATTATTATTATTATTATTATTATTATTATTATTATTATTATTATTATGATTATTAAAAACAATCATTTTTAATATTATCATTACTAATAACTTTTTTTATCATTATTATGAAAATTATGATTTTATTTAAAAGTTAATATTACTACTCTTATTATTAGTATTATTAAAACTATCAATGTATTATCATTAAAATTATTATTTTTAGAATTGTCATTATTTTTATTATTATCTTTATTATTATTTTATGAAAGTTACTGTTATTGTTAATTTTATGAATATCATTATTATTATTATTATTATTATTATTATTATTATTATTATTATTATTATTATTATTATTATTATTATTATTATTATTATTATTATTATTATCATCATCATAGTTATGTTTTAACATTGAATTTATTATTTTTAACATTATTATTATTATTATTATCATTATTGGTATCGCTAATATTACTGCTAGTATTATTATAATTATTTATTGATTGTTATACTCGTTGGACGTTTCGATTATTATTTAGAGAAGTTTATTTCAAACCTATATGATTTTAAAATAAACGGTGATCCGAAATGAGTTCTATAAATTTTAGGCTTACTAAAAATGTATTTAGGACCTAGTTATTAAATTTTAACACTTTTTAAATTTTACCCAGAATTGAGAGGGACAGTTGATGTAATTTTTATTTAATAGTTAATGATCGAATTTTATATCATAATGACCATAATAAATAAAAATATAGCTAATTTAAAAATTTGGGATTTTTCCGAAGACCTTTATCTGCCACTAATTATCAACGGAGTACGAATTAATACAATACTTTGAAAGTGTCGGCAGATAAATATCTTAGATATGCTGTGAACACGTTTTATTTAAGTATATGATTTGTTTAATATTTTACTATTTGCTTTATCATATTCAGTGTTGTGTTATGTAGTTATATATAATTGACATACATGATACACTACACAAACTACAACCAAAGCTCATAAACGGAAGCTCGAATCACCGTAGCCACACTCACCACCATGAACCACCGTCGACAACCATCAACCTTCATCACCTTCACCCTCACAACAACATCTTTCTAGCTCTCTCTATTTCTTTTCGTGGACTCTTCATACAACCCCCGTCAACATAATCACTTCTAATTACCCATCACCACTATTGTCATCAAACGAACAATCATACTCATCCATGTTTTCTTGTTTTCTGATTCTATTCGACACCCAAGATCAAAACTACCCTAATGCCACTCAACTCAAAGCCATCGTAAGTTACTAATCTTTTGTTACAGCTACGTTTACTACAATCACTTCTGCTTTACTACTCTATATTCATCCAAAAATTATTTCTTTCATTGTTATTACTACTGCACGTACTTTTTCCGTTTCTTGCTTATCTTTGGTAAAAACACAGTCACAATCCAACAAACCATCACCTCAAAATCGAATTCTGTTGTGTCATTTATTTCTAATCAAAGTGAATCGATCACCACCTTATCACTTTTCCTTCTCCATGATTGAACACCATCCTCCTTCAACTGTCAACCCACCATCATAACAACCATCACAAACCCATAAAACCCATTAACTACTGCTGCGACACTTTTCTATTTTTCTGGTTCGAAGCACTTTCATCCAACTGCTATACTTGCGTTTCTACTACTGTTAACTTGCAAACCACCATAAACCATCATTAACACAAACCACCTGCCATCGACAAACCAAACTTAGCTGTTACTACCTTTATACTTCGGTAAGCGTCCAGTCCAGCCAGCTTCTGTTTAAACATTGTAAATTGCAAAAATTTATTTATTTTTCTTTCTTTTCCTCTTCCAAACTCTCACAGAGAATTATATATAAACATTAGATGATGTTAAAAAAACATAAAAGGCAAAGATGAGTGATTTTTCTTTTCTATGTGGCCGACAATCTAAATAGACAAACCACTTGAAGACTTTGAGCCGTTACTTTTTCTTTTGGAACTCCTTTAGTCGGGTAATACCACAGAATACGTACAAGTTAATTGGACTGATGGGTTATTGTGGGCCGAAATCCATAATTTTATTTTGTTGGACCAAAACCTAGCTTCTTTTGTTGGGCTGCGTTAGTTAATTTGGCTTTCTAGTTTGGGTCGAAAAGAATGATGATAGTATGTTGCTGCTACAGCCGTTATAATATCCATTTTTTTTACATTCATGAGACAGCGAGAATGATGATGATGGATGATGTCAATCTGTTACTATGATGTGGATCGAGAAGTTGAGTGAGGACAACGATGATGTTATCGAATGATGATGCAGTAAACATGAGACCCAAGATGATGAAGATAGAGGAAGACGAATAACTATGGTGATGGTAGAACGAAAAAGATGAGGATAATGATAACGTGATCATGATGGAATGATTATGATTATGATCAGATTACGCTAATGAGTAGATTTTGATATGATGATGTGGGGATGTACGATGATATCGTTGATGTTGGGCGATAGATATATAATGTTGATGACGATGGATATGATAATACATAAAATAGCTGATGATGGTGGATAACATAGGATGATGATGATGATAGGATGCTTCCATGATAGAATGATAATGATTATGGTATAAAACAATTTTTATTTTTATTATTCTTATTAATATTATTATTTTTATTATTATTATTAACATTATTATGAGTTATTATTATTATTATGATTATTATTATTATTATTATTATTATTATTATTATTATTATTATTATTATTATTATTATTATTATTATTATTATTATTATTATTATTATTATTATTATTAAAAACAATCATTTTTAATATTATCATTACTAATAACTATTTTTATCATTATTATGAAAATTATGATTTTATTTAAAAGTTAATATTACTACTCTTATTATTAGTATTATTAAAACTATCAATTTATTATCATTAAAATTATTATTTTTAGAATTGTCATTATTTTTATTATTATCATTATTATTATTTTATGAAAGTTACTGTTATTGTTAATTTAATGAATATCATAATTATTATTATTATTATTATTATCATCATATTTATTTTTTAACATTGAAATTATTATTTTTAACAATATTATTATTATTATTATCATTATTGGTATTGCTAATATTACTGCTAGTATTATTATAATTATTACAACAAATATTTTTATATAAAATGCAAATATTACATGCAAAATAAATATAACTAATATTACAAACTACCATGTTTTAACTACTATATCATTATTGTAACATTAATTAAATTATATATATATATATCATATATATAATATATTGTAACCTATTATAAGTATTAATATAATTATATATAACGATATTAATTTTAATATATTATAAAATTTATAAACTTAACTGATTAACATTATGTGTTAATATATATATATAAATGATATAGGTTTGTGTATTCGAATAACATTATGTGTATGCATATTTTTTACTACAAAATATCGTATCATGAGTTCATTTGCTCCCTTTTACTCTTTATATTTTTGGGACTGAGAATACATGCGCTGTTTTTACAACTGTTTTATTAAATGCTTTTGAAATCTATATTTTTTGGGCTGAGAATAAATGAGATGCTTTTATAAATGTTTGACGAGATAGACACAAGTAAAACATTCCTCGAATTAATTATTATGCCGACATAAGTTCTGTAGATTATTATTGAATTATGTGGACATGATAATTGCCACCAATTGATATGAATATTTTTCCCTGATTATTATTGCTTGGTAACCTAAGAATTAGAAACGGATATGGCCCTAATTCACGCGAATCCTAAAGGTAGCTACCGGGTTTAACACCCCCACCCAGAATGTTCACTAGACGGAAGAGCTAGTGGGCGTGGTGTTTAGTACTTTAAGGTTTATATATTATTACAAACGAGAGGTTCTATTTATTTTAGGGATATTATTGATGCGCATTATATGTTAAGTTCGGTTACCAAGCAAAGCTATGAAAGCAAAGTGAATGTTATGTATCGAGAGAATGATTTTTATACAAAGGTTATGTGTATTATTTTTGTGCACGAGATATGTGTATGGTTATTAAAAATCGCGAGGCAACCTACGGGGGAGAAAAGGATATGAACCTACTCTGCCAAGCATTATGAAAAGTGGTTTTGTACACGAGATAGGTGTACCGTATTTAAATCTTGTGGTCTATCAAAATGATGAATTTTATTATTTATGATGATAAACCTATGAACTCACCAACCTTTTGGTTGACACTTTTAAGCATGTTTATTGTCAGGTATGAAAGAAATCTTCCGCTGTGCATTTGCTCATATTAGAGATATTACTTGGAGTCATTCATGACATATTTCAAAAGACGTTGCATTCGAGTCGTCGAGTTCATCAAGATTATTATGAAGTCAATTATAGTTGGATATATTATGAAATGGTATGCATGACGTCAACTTTCGATGTAATGAAAGTTTGTCTTTTAAAAACGAATGCAATGTTTGTAAAATGTATCATATAGAGGTCAAGTACCTCGCGATGTAACCAAATGTTGATGACTTCGTCCAGGAAGATTAGGACAGGGTATTACATGTGGTATCAGAGTGTGGTCTTAACGAACCAGGTCTGTATTAGTGTGTCTAACTGATAGTCGTTAGAATGCATTAGTGAGCCTGGACTTTGACCTTAGCTGCATGTCAAAAGTTTTGCTTATCATTTAGTGTCGAAAATTATTTGCTTATCATCCTTAAAGTCTAGACATGTCTTACTGCCTCTATTGCATAGACAGTGTATAGATAAATTCATATCTTAGCATATTTGTTATTGTTACCTTTGCCTGAATGCTTCCGTAGATTCCTCCGTAACTTATGGGATTTTAGTATTATATATGCATATGTAAATTATGTATTGAAGGGTACTAATCTACATCCTATAATCTATTTCTTATCGAAAATCCTTCATCTGATCGTACGAGATGAATCCCTCAACCAGTTCGAGTCCCTCGGATTCCGATATAGAGTTTCACTCGAGCTCCAAAAACAGCATCACCAGAATGAATAAACCAATCAGCCATCATTTATTCTGGATGAATTGGAGATGGGTTCGTAGTCGACTTAATCAATGGAGACGTGAAGAAGGTCATCCTTTCCACCAACCGAATTCACCTCTAGGTGAAGAACCTGGAGCACTTACCGGCAAACCAGTCTGAAACACCATTTTCACCATCATTTCCAGAATATCTCACCATGATTATATACTATCTACAATTCTAACCCTTATTCATCCGTTTGTTCTAACTGCCAATCACCCCGGAGTAATAGAAGAAGTTAACGAAATTCGTGCCCGAGTTGTAGCCTTGGAAAATATGGTACAAAATGTACCAGCTTCCGCAACATCACCTGCACCAACAGTACCAGCAACATCAACACCAGTACCACCAACAAACCAAGTTTCAACACCACATGCCTCAACATCTCATTCTGTACCTCGAGTATAATTATCGTTCTACTAATCGTTCTACATCAACTATTTTCATTCTACGTGACGATTATATAATTTCTAATGTTTTAGAGATTATGTGTTCTAGTTTTAACGATAAATCAAATGAGATTAATATCATATTAACTCATTAAATCCATGATTACATCTGAAGAAAAAATATATATGTATATATGTTTTAATAAAGGTTGTAATTAAAAATTCTTTCGTACAAAATGTTAATGGTGAAAATATTTTAACGGGTAGGTAATACCCGAGGAATATTTTGATTTAACATTAATAAGTTACACGGTACATTCTTCGAATCTGATTCAACAGTCATTTACTATCCTACTTACAACCACCGATATACGTATCCGTTCACTGCAGAATAACCATTTTCATTCAATTTCATATTTGGATTTTGACCTATCAGAATCCAACAAGTGGCATAATGAAGAAAACATTGGACAAAATAAAAATTTGTTAGAAACAAACAAATTAGCTATGAGAAATTTTGTTAAGAATCCACGCTAACAAAAATCCTAGCTAACTGTTCCTAGCTAACTGATAATTCCTTATTACATTTATTTATCGCAATTTATTTATCCCAATTTTAATTCTCGCAATTTTATTTATCGTCATTTAATTTCTGTTATTTATTTTACGCACTTTATTTATCGTCATACTGTTATTTAAGCATTTTAAATATCGGGACACATATACAATGTTTTGACATATCATATCGACGCATCTATAAATATTATTTGGAATAACCATAGACACTCTATATGTGGTAATGATCGAGTTAGCTATACAGGGTTGAGGTTGATTCTAAAATAATATATATACTTTGAGTTGTGATCGAGTCTGAGACATGTATACAATGGGTCACGAAACGTATTAATTAATTCGAATATAATATATTAAACTAAATATGAATTATTGAACTGCTAACTGTGGACTATCAACTGGGGACTACTATCATTGGACAATTAAAATGAATTAAAATATTGATTATAACATATGAAACTAAACATTTCTTCAAGTTTGCCACTTGATCTCATCTTAAAACTCATTTGTATCTTGGCGATTACAATATGCGTTCAAACCATTCATGATTCTTGAAAACACCTCAATCGAGAGGATGAACCAACCGCACTACATCTATGGAAAGAAAGACTTATGCATATAGTTATGCACCTTAAAAACTCTCGGAAACTGAGTAAATGTTTAACACGTAGATGTGCTAATTCCGTTAGCGTTATTATTATCGAATATAACTTTACAACTCCTGTTCGTGATAGTCAATTTTGTCACAGCTCCAGCAAATCAACTTCAACTTTAATTCAGATTAGCCTTATTATAACCTTGATACATAAGTTGCCTTTCGTCATCATTACCGGAGAACTATTTATATTCCACTAAATTAGTAGTAAACTTACCAGCAATATCATTGACCTTTGACTTTTCGAAAATTATTATATTCATTGAAACCCTATCATATACTCATCCGCACCTTGTAACAAGAATTGCCATACCAATTACCGAGAGTCAGCAATCAGTATTTTGAAATCTCACAAGCATGCCTACATCAACAGTTATATGTATATATATAACATTTATCTCTTAGAATTATGACCTTCCATTCTGAAATTATTAAAAGCACCCAATCTACGAATCAATACATCAAATTTTGAAGAAAAAAAGCTGATGAACCAGTGAAAACTGAAGACTGCCTTAACAGTCAAAAGTTTGATGATAAAGAATGTAGTGCTGAAAAAGCTCAAAGATTTTGATACTGAAAAATGAATTGAGCAAACCATGAAGGAGACTCTGAACAAATCACAAGGACTAAACTTGTACATAAAGATTCCTGATGATTCTATTCTGATGAAGTCTTTAGCGAATACCTTGCTCCTTACTCTAGACCCTTGTGGACGATATTCTTCATCATCCTCTGATCTTAGATATTTCAAGATATCATGTATCTTTCATTATAAATATCCTCGATATTTCTGAAGATATTTTCATAACTATTCGTATCTGAAATCATTTATCACTTCGCGATATCAGTATTACATCAGAAAGGAAACTATTTTAGTTTCTAAATTCTGAAAAATTCGAATTTAAAATTTGAATGTTTTTGAAGTAGCGTTGGGAACTGAAGCATGAGTTAGTATAATATAATGAGACTTGATCAACATGATTATATTACAGTAAGTCATGCCATGTTTCTAATGGAACGTGATGATTCACATATCATAACGTCATCATGTGCCATGTTACACGACTCTTACATTTTATCTAACCCCTAAACATATCAAGAACATATTATCTTGATAGTTCTACCTTTTCCCTTGAATTCAGGAAATCAACCCTATCTACGTCAAAAGATATGACGAAACTTTATTTTCTCATTTCATTCTTTTGTGACAGTTTCACTTGTACGCTTCACATAATCGAATCATTTTGTCTATATTAATCAATAATGATAAAACTCTATTTATTAACTCATATCGTCATGAAAACATTTTTTTGTTAACCATGACGACCACATTCAAATTTCGGGACGAAATTTCTTTAACGAGCAGGTACTGTGACGACCCAGAGATTTCCGACCAAATTTAAAGTTAATCTTTATATGATTTAGACATGATAAGCAAAGTCTGTTAGGTTGAGTCTTAAAAATTTTGAACTGTTTCATATATTCAATTGACCTTCAACCATTCATGACGATTCACGAACCATTATTTGTAAATAAATGTGTATACATATAAAAATAAATATAAATATATGTATAGAGTATATTAAATATAATTATTTAATGATTGTTATACTCGTTGGACGTTTCGATTATTATTTAGAGAAGTTTAATTCAAACCTATATGATTTTAAAATAAACGGTGATCCGAAATGAGTTCTATAAATTTTAGGCTTACGAAAAATGTATTTTGGACCTAGTTATTAAATTTTAACACTTTTTATATTTTACCCAGAATTGAGAGGGACAGTTGATGTAATTTTTATTTAATAGTTAATGATCGAATTTTATATCATAATGACCATAACAAATAAATATAGATAATTTAAAAATTTGGGATTTTTTCGAAGACTTTTATCCGCCACTAATTATCAACGGAGTACGAATTAATACAATACTTTGAAAGTGTCGGCAGATAAATATCTTAGATATGCTGTGAACACGTTTTATTTAAGTATATGATTTGTTTAATATTTTACTATTTGCTTTATTATATTCAGTGTTGTGTTATGTAGTTATATATATTTGACATACATGATACACTACACAAACTATAACCAAAGCTCATAAACGGAAGCTCAAACCACCGTAGCCACACTCACCACCATGAACCACCGTCGACAACCATCAACCTTCATCACCTTCACCCTCACAACAACATCTTTCTAGCTCTCTCTCTCTCTCTATTTCTTTTCGTGGACTCTTCATACAACCCCCGTCAACATAATCACTTCTAATTACTCATCACCACTATTGTCATCAAACGAACAATCATACTCATCCATGTTTTCTTATTTTCTGATTCTATTTGACACCCAAGATCAAAACTACCCTAAGACCACTCAACTCAAAGCCATCGTAAGTTACTAATCTTTTGTTGCAGCTACGTTTACTACAATCACTTCTGCTTTACTACTCTATCTTCATCCAAAAATTATTTCTTTCATTGATATTACTACTGCACGTACTGTTTCTATTTCTTGCTTATCTTTGGTAAAAACACAGTCACAATCCAACAAACCATCACCTCAAAAATGAATTCTGTTGTGTCATTTATTTCTAATCAAAGTGAACCCGATTACCACCTTATCACTTTGCCTTCTCCATGATTGAACACCATCCTCCTTCAACCGTCAACCCACCATCATAACAACCATCACAAACCCATAAAACCCATTAACTACTGCTGCGACACTTTTCTATTTTTCTGGTTCGAAGCACTCACCACGACAAACACCCATTTCAACCAACTGCTATACTTGCGTTTCTACTATTGTTAACTTGCAAACCACCATAAACCATTATTAACACAAACCACCTGCCATCGACAAACCAAACTTAGCTGTTACTACCTTTATAGTTCTGTAAGCGTCCAGTCCAGCCAGCTTCTATTTGAAACATTGTAAACTGCGAAAATTTATTTATTTTTCTTTCTTTTCCTCTTCCAAACTCTCACAGCGAATTATATATAAACATTAGATGATGTTAAAAAAACATAAATGGCAGAGATGAGTGCTTTTTCTTTTTTATGTGGCCGACAATCTAAATAGACAAACCACTTGAAGACTTTGAGCTGTTACTTTTTCTTTTGGAACTCTTTTAGTCGGGTAATACCACATAATACGTACAAGTTAATTGGACTGATGGGTTATTGTGGGCCGAAATCCATAATTTTTTTTGTTGGATCGAAATCTAGCTTCTTTTGTTGGGCTGCGTTAGTTTATTTGGCTTTCTACTTTGGGTCGAAAAGAATGATGATAGTATGTTGCTGCTACAGCCGTTATAATATCCATTTTTTTACATTCACGAGACAGCGAGAATGATGATGATGGATGATGTCAATCTGCTACTATAATGAGGATCGAGAAGATGAGTGAGGACAACGATGATGTTATCGAATGATGATGCAGTAAACATGAAACCCAAGATGATGAAGATGGAGGAAGACGAATAACGATGGTGATGGTGGAACGAAAAAGATGAGGATAATGATAACGTGATCATGATGGAATGATTATGATTATGATCAGATTACGCTAATGAGTAGATTATGATTGTGACGAGTTTGATGATGATGTGGGGATGTATGATGATATCGTTGATGTTGAGCGATAGATGTATAATGTTGATGACGATCGATATGATAATACATAAAATAGCTGATGATGGTGGATAAAATAGGATGATGATGATGATATGATGCTTCCATGATAGAATGATAATGATTATGGTATAAAACAATTTTTATTTTTATTATTCTTATTAATATTATTATTTTTATTATTATTAACATTATTATGAGTTATTATTATTATTATTATTATTATTATTATTATTATTATTATTATTATTATTATTATTATTATTATTATTATTAAAAACAATCATTTTTAATATTATCATTACTAATAACTATTTTTATCATTATTATGAAAATTATGATTTTATTTAAAAGTTAATATTACTACTCTTATTATTAGTATTATTAAAACTATCAATTTATTATCATTAAAATTATTATTTTTAGAATTGTCATTATTTTTATTATTATCATTATTATTATTTTATGAAAGTTACTGTTATTGTTAATTTTATGAATATCATTATTATTATTATTATTATTATTATTATTATTATTATTATTATTATTATTATTATTATTATTATTATTATTATTATTATTATTATTATTATTATTATTATCATCATAATTATTTTTTAACACTGAAATTATTATTTTTAACATTATTATTATTATTATCATTATTGGTATTGCTAATATTACTGCCAGTATTATTATAATTATTACAACAAAATTTTTTATATAAAATGCAAATATTACATGCAACATAAAAATAACTAATATTACAAACTACCATGTTTTAACTACTGTATCATTTTTGTAACATTAATTAAATTATATATATATATATATATATATATATATATATATATATATATATATATATATATATATATATCATATATATATAATATAATGTAACCTATTATAAGTATTAATATAATTATATAGAAGGATATTAATTTTAATATATTATAAAATTTATAAACTTAACTGATTAACATTATGTGTTAATATATATATATATATATAAATGATATAGGTTCGTGAATCCGAGGCCAACCCTGCATTGTTCAATTGCGTCGTATGCATATTTTTACTACAAAATATCGTATCGTGAGTTCATTTGCTCCCTTTTACTCTTTATATTTTTGGGACTGAGAATACATACGCTGTTTTTACAACTGAAATCTATATTTTTGGACTGAGAATACATGAGATGCTTTTATAAATGATTGACGAGATAGACATGAGCAAAACATTCCTCAAATAAATTATTATGCAGACAGAAGTTATGTGGACTATTATTGAATTATGTGGACATGATAATTGCCACCAATTGATATGAATATTTTTCCCTGATTATTATTGCTTGGTAATCTAAGAATTAGAAACGGGTATGGCCCTAATTCACGCGAATCCTAAAGGTAACTACCGGGTTTAACACCCCCACCCAGAATGTTTACTAGACGGAAGAGCTAGTGGGCGTGGTGTTTAGTACTTCGAGGTTTATATATTATTACAGACGAGAGGTTCTGTTTATTTTGGGGATATTATTGATGCGCATTATATGTTAAGGTCGGTTACCAAGCCAAGCTATGAAAGCAAAGTGAATGTTATGTATCGAGAGAATGATTTTTATACACATGTTATGTGTATTATTTTTGTGCACGAGATATGTGTACAGTTATTAAAAATCGCGAGGAAACCTACAGGGGAGAAAAGGATACGAACCTACTCTGCCAAGCATTATGAAAAATGGTTTCGTACACAAGATAGGTGTACCGTATTTAAATCTTGTGGTCTATCAAAATGATGAATTTTATTGTTTATGATGATAAACCTATGAACTCACCAGCCTTTTGGTTGACACTTTTAAGCATGTTTATTCTCAGGTATGAAAGAAATCTTTCGCTGTGCATTTGCTCATATTAGAGATATTACTTGGAGTCATTCATGACATATTTCAAAAGACGTTGCATTCGAGTCGTCGAGTTCATCAAGATTATTATTAAGTCAATTATAGTTGGATATATTATGAAATGGTATGCATGACGTCAACTTTCGATGTAATGAAAGTTTGTCTTTTAAAAACGAATGCAATGTTTGTAAAATGTATCATATAGAGGTCAAGTACCTCGCGATGTAACCAAATGTTGATGACTTCGTCCAGGAGGATTAGGACGGGGTATTACAGTAAAGTGGACCAATTTTTAGAGGGGTAAAAGGGTAATTTCTGCTTCAAATTTTCGGCTAGGGTTAGGAGAATTAGGGTGAAACTTTTTTTGTTTTAGTCCTTGTACTTTAGATTAGCTTAAATAGCTCATTAAAGGTTTTAATTACATTATTTAAAGAATACAAGTTTTAGAGTATTATACTTTGTTCACAAAAGTTAATTAACTTATTATTTACATCTTTTATTAACTTGTCCTTTATTACACAAAGTTAATTAATATGTTTTATAATTCTTAACAATTGTTGATTAAAGTTTAATTGTTAAGTATTGTTTGGGCATTTAATTTTGGAAAAATATAGAATGGAAAAATTGAGGGTCGTTATAGTACCTCTCCGTTATTAGAAACTTCGTCCTGAAGTTTTAGGTAGATTTCTCGTTTGCATCAGCAGTTGAGAAGAGATGGGGGTATTTCTGTATCATTTGGTCTTCGCGTTCCCATGTATGTTAGGGGCTTCTACGCGAATCTCAACGGATTTTAACAATAGAGTTTGATTTTCACATTCCCTGGTACAATCGGGGCCCTTACGTGAATTCGAATAAGTGTTAATCAATAATTATATTGTTTTGTTTACACGTTTGATCTCATGATCCTTAACCTTAATAGGTCGTTTACAAAGTGCATTAAATGCGGAGATTTTCCAAGGAATAACAAGAGTGTCGTTTGACTAGTTTTCCTTTAAAAGGAAAGATGATGCTATACCAGCATTAAATGTGTCGTTGAGCTCATTAAAGTCTTGAGTGTTCATGCCATAATAGTAGGGCAGATAAATAGAATGAAGTACGTAGAGATTTCAGTTACGTAGTTTGATGCATGGCTGGTTTTTGTTAGAGATAGTACCAACTTCAAGTTTCGAAAGGTAACCATAATACCTTTAGTTTTCAAGAGATGTCTAATAGACAAATGAGATGTTAGTTAAGGATTCATTGACCTCAGGATAATACGAGCGATTAAATGTAAGACATCGTTCAGTATACATGTGAACTTGTCTTTAGAAATAGTTTCAGAATGTAGCTTTAAGATTTATGATTTCAGTTTCATGTCGAATCATAGATTTAAAACTTGACTAGAATAATTTCTAGTTGCAAACTAAAAAGGGAGAAATGTTTAGGGTATCTTTATAAATGTTTAAGGTAACTCCTTCAGAGTAAGAAAAGTGTTTTCGCACAAATGGCGAGTCGGGCTATTATTTACTTATGAGTTTAAATGCGGATGCAAATGTGAATTATTATTTAGAAGGTATTGTTTCCACCATGAAGGAACCTTTGCTTCCTTGTTCCAAAGATTGTAGTATTGATGTTTACGAGAGCGTTGTGGTTTAGCCGTGAAATACCGGAAGTAGAAACTTCTTAATGATTAGCATAGCAAGGAAGAGATGATGCACTAAAGAGGTAAGTCTCATTCTTGCACGGAGAATGAGAATAAAGGTGATCCAAACACATTGGAGAGCAATATGAAAGTTTTTAATAATAACCCAAAGTAACTTTTGAAAAGTTGTGACGTTTGATGTGTCAATATAAACGAAGCGAAGCTATTAGTAAGACTTGAGTTATGTACAACACGTATTATTTTACGTGAGATAATTTGAACATTACAAAAAAGAGTTGATTAAAAGAATGTTTAATTTGATAAAACAAAGGTATATTTATAAAAATGCGAAAGTGTTTATATAATTAGTGAAAGTAATTTTAGAGGAGGTGACAAAATGATGTTCATAGTAAAACTAGGGTTACGTAAAATTTTGTAAAGTAATTTCGATTTAATCAAAGTGGACATTTGTAAGTATAATTTGATATGTACTAGTCAAAATATGTATAGGTATATTTATGTATAAGATTTTATAGATCGCATAAGTGAAAAATCATTTTCTTTATAAATTTTGAGATAATTTGAAAATAAGGACACATGTAAGAAATATTATTTAAGAGTTTATTTGTTTGAGAAAAATTGATTGAAGATTTTAAAATTCCGGAGAATAATTGTGTAATAATTGTTCGAGGTAGTGAAAACTAGTGACTTGACTTTTATCAGGGCATGAGTCCTTGGACTCAATAATGTTAACATTAAAGTAAGGAGGATGATAATGTGATTATCATCAAATGAGTAAATCCCTTAGATTTAGAGTTATGTATGAAAGAACTTCAAATAAGATTTGCGACTTTGAATCATTCGAGTAATAGTGAGAGTTCGGGAACTCGGCAAGAATAATCTGGCAGTCGCATAGACAAGTATAAATAAATGCTAAAGCAGTGACTTTCAACTATGTAATGGTCGTTTGAATTCAGCCTTAATTGGTCTGAGAGGAGGATACGTTAAAGTATGATGGAATCATTTCAATTGTTACAGCAGTTTTTCAGATGTGATGAGTCTAGCTCAAGCCGCAACTTGAGATAGTGCATTTCACCTTTGATTTTCGAGTTGACAATGATCGATTATTGTTTGAGTATTACACCATTACTTGCATGGTGCCAAGTAGTCTATTATAAGTAGATGTATGAGTACAGAAGTTTCTTGACTATGATAGTCAAAACGATACACGTATGGAGGTTCCATTCTTCAAAAGATTATGCATATGAGATATTTATCATCTTGACATAGAAAATGTAATATTGGACATGGTGTTTGTAATATCGACGTTTGAGGGTTCAAATGACATGGGTTTATGAAAGTCATATGTAAATTTACACCAAAAGTGTAATAATAGAGAGGATTTGGATATAACAAGTGTTGATTAAGTATCAATGATCAGGAGATATCCATTTAGGATAAATGAATGTAAAATTTCAAGATTCGATCGTTTACAACTTTCATGGTACATGAAAGTTTGTTAAATGAGTATGAGATAGATATATAGTTTGATTAGAATGAGTTGTTCGTATCTACTAATATCAAGATGATCATTTTTCTCCTTTCATGCCCGACAGATAGCTTGAGAGTTTTCTTTGATTCACTTTCTATTCCATACGTCATGATATTAGAATATTTATATAAATTACCGTAATATAATCACGTTGGCCACCGTCATTATATTTCACTAATTCATATTTCCATTCCAAGGTCACTCCATAAAGTCAGGATATGTGATCAATGATGAATTCTAATATAGTGTGTTAAGGATAGCAGTAATCTTAGCTGGATCGACAACATGTCAGTTTTAAGCCAAAACTTGCACTTCGAAAAGTTTGCGTAGAGTTGTTCTTTTTCTTAAGAGTTCAAGAATGAATTTGCAAATGTTGCTCAAGTCCTTTCTCACTCTTGGAGCAGATCAAAATGTCATCCATGAAAACAGTTACGAACTTGTTGAGTTATGGTTAGCTAGTTTTAAGTTGCAGTCTTTATAGACTTGGTCAACTTTCATATCTTTGAAAGTTATGGAAGTTGTAAAAGTTATGAAATGGACGTGGTCAAACGAGAAAGTTATGAAACATCATGGTAAGAGTTGGTGCAGTTGGACGAACCATGATTCTTCACTACATAAGGGTGTATAGAAGTTTGATAAATCTGATAGGTCAAAAGTTTGAAAAGTTTTTAAGCGAGATAAAGATGAATATGATATAAACGAAACACTTTATATTATTAAGAACGAGGCATTAAATAAGCCTTTATTACATGAGTTGGAAATATGAATAGTTTAGGCAAAGCCTTTGCATAGATAGAAAATAGGAAGAAAAAAAAAATAAACTAGGAAATATTAAGATTGAAGTAGTCTTCATATTTCTTCTTCTCGTCCTCAACCTCCTTCATAAACTTCTCAACTTTCTCATTCTTCGCCTTTTGTTTCTCATGTAGGAACTCGAGATTATCATAAAGATTAGAAACACCATTATTGATTACATGGTACTTGTAGTCCCTCATAGAAAGTTGATTATTCGCGCGGTTTTCCTCCATCTTCAATCTAAAGTCAACATCTTCTCTTAGGTAGGAGAGAGATTGCTTCCCCCATCGGGTACTTCTATCACTTTCATACTTCACCAACTTTATCTCTTTCTTTAGCTCAACATTTTTCCTCCATGAGCTTCTTGATCGCTAGGTCTTTTTCCATCATTTGAACATCGATCCTTGCAATATGGCGAATTAGGCCATCGGTAGTTTTTCATAGATTCATGATCTCGTACTTGGCATCAACTTCACCGTAGGAAGGAGATCGGCATCTTTTCTTTGACGAGCCAGTTTCTTCAAAACGTTTCCCCTTGTCTTTATTTCTCGGGGTTGGATAGTATTCAGGAGACCCATGTGAATTTAGAATAATATTTGGGATATAATTTAGTGAGGGAGGACCACCAAAGCCATAAGGTGGACTTTGGACTGGTCTTTTAGTGGAAGACCTTTCAGTATCTTTTTCGGTTGGCTCGAAAAGAGTCATTTTGTTCGCTTGATGAGAATTAGACATCCTAACATTAGAAAAGAGATTTCTATCAGTTTTAAGATAAGATTGTAAAGCATATGTTTTAAGATTAAAAGGCAATCCTAAGTGCTTTAAAGTCTAAGGGAGGAAAGGTTATAGTTTCCTAGATTGCTAAGGCACCCTAGCTAGCAAGTAAGGCACACATAAAGATGCAATCCTGGTTCTCTATAAAAACCTGGCTCTGATACCACTCTGTGATGACCTCCAGATAGGGTATGGAAGAAAACGTTACTAATATCAAATAAACCAACATATTATAATACGAGAATAATACTATATGATAAAAACAAACTTTATTGAGTACGCAGCGGAAAATGAAATGTCGTTAAAATGATGGAAATTACAATAAAGTAAATGTTTCAAATGCAAGAATAATAAATGCGATAGTTCTTGATCCTAATTCAAGTAGCATCACATAAGCAGTAGGTAAGTAAACTTGATCAATCAGCACCTGAGACAAACATGCTAAAGTGTCAACCAAAAAGGTTGAGTGAAATCATAGGTTTAACAAAAGTAGTTATCGTTGTTTTTAGATCACAAGATTTGTTTGCATAAGTAGATCACACAGATCTTTAGTTGTCAAAGAAGATCACAAAGATCTTAAAAGTTGATCTCGCAGGGATCAAAAAGTTATGCCAATTCGTGATATTTAGACTAACGTTCAAAGTTTTCCCCAATGACAAGTTGTGTCTATACTTGTCGGTTTAATTTCAATATTAAGTAATACAATGAGTTGGTCAAATGTATCGGGGACGTTACTCCCGATAGGCCTACCCCCAATAATTAAGAATGCATTTAACGAGCAATTAAAAATATCACTGTAGGGACTTAGTCGGACATAGCCGGGTATAGCATAGTTTAACAGTTGGTACTTGTGTCTAAATTGTAAATAGTAAAAGTAGCATGTGTCTCACCCTAAGTAAGTTAAATAAATTACGCAATAGTAAGAGGGGCTATGAGTTCACCTTAGTAAGTAGAGAGAGATAGTTATTCCTCGAAATAGAAAGTTCGGATGAACGTGAGAAGAAAGTCAACCTATTGACATTTAAGAGTAGTTAAATGTGTTGCCCAAGTTTAAGTTTAAGTATGAAAGTGTTATAGTTCGTTTTACTAATTTTCCATTCCTAGTAAGTTTCCACTTTTAGAAAGTTTCCATTTTTAGTAAGTTTCCACTTTTAGAAAGTTAGTGTCGAACACTAGTGAGTTGCCCTTAATAAGTCTACTACCTATTAAGTGTGAAGATAACTAAGTGTATGATTAATATAGTCGGGTTTGACATTGTGCATCATACCCAAACATCTATGCCACCGCCGAGTCACTAGAATTACCAATTGTTACCGGTTAGCCCAGGATTTCTTGACCAAAATCTAAGTTTGGCATTCGTAATCCACAAGCGTCCTATAGTGGTACCAAGGATCACCCTAGGCCTTAAGTAGCGTTGATGTTCGAGTAATCACATGTTATCGTGAATGACTATTGTAATCGTGTGTCATACTATAAGTAGTATATTTTAAGTGGTAGTAGTAGTATGAGTGTATAAGTGTTAAGTAGTAGTATAAGTATTAGTTTGTAGTATAAATAGTTTTAGGGTTAAGTAGTAGTATTAATTAATTAGGTTTCATTAATTAAAGTAGTAGTATTTAATGATTAAGGTTTATGTGATAAATGTTTAATAGTATTATTAGGTTTAGGGTTTAGTGAAGTAATGATTAGGTAATGATTAGGGTTTTATTTAATGTATTAGGGTTTTATTAAATTAGGGTTTAATAATTAGGGTTTAGGTTTAATTAGGGTTTAGGTATGTATATATGTATATTTCGTGTATATGTATATATATATATATATATATATATATATATATATATATATATATATATATATATATATATATATATATATATATATATATATATATATAGGGTAGGATCAATGGGGAAGTAACCAATCGGGGGGAAGCGGGGGTAAGCAAAAAAAAAAAAATTTTCGTTTTTTTTGAAATTTTTTTTTCCGGCATCAAGATCACACGAAAATATGAACATTTAGAAGAGACACTTCGTGATGAATGTTATTATTTAGGCGGGAAAACGATCGACAAAAATAACATTCAAGATAATATTGTTCGTGAAGAATATGAACGTTTTTTTCTTCTTCATGTTTTGTGAAGTAAAATTTAGCCCAATTTAGAGTTTAGGGTTTAGGGTTTAGGGTTTAGGGTTTGGTGTTTTGGGTTTATTCCATAAACCCAAAACACCAAACCCTAAACCCTAAACTCTAAACCGTTCGTGTTAAAAACTCAATCTAAACCCTAAATCTAAACCCTAAACCCTAAATTTCTAAACCCTAATATCTAAACCCTATAAACCCTAATATCTAAACCCTAATATTTAAACCCCAATAGCTAAAACCTCAAAATACGCTCGAAAAACACGATAATTGTTATATATTACTTCTTCGAGCGTTTTCCCGCCAAAATAAAAACATTTATCACAAAGTGTCTCTACTAAATGTTCATATTTTCATCTCATCTATAATGTTCGTGAACAAAGTTTTTTCAAAAAATGAAAAAAAAAAGTTTTTGCTTCCCCCCGAATGGTTACTTCCCTCTTGATCCTACCACTCTATATATGTATATGTATATATATATATATATATATATATATATATATATATATATATATATATATATATATTATTAGTAAATACATATATATGTAATGTGTATCTACTTTCCAAATATAACTACTCTAACACAATCTTAGTGAATCCTTAAGGTTTTTAAGATCTAACAAAACTTTTTTTTTATATATGTATGTAATCCGTATGTATGTATATGTATATGCATATTTTATTTTTACAATATGAATATGATTATGAATGAGATTAATAACATGAACATGATTATAAACATGAATTAACAAGATGGAATTAAAAGTTTAGATCTAGGGTTTTACCTTGATAATGTGGGATGAAGATTAATAAGAAAAAGATGAAGATGACTTGAAGATGAAGATCAAACACTTGAATAATGAAGAACACACTTGAAGATCTTGATGAACATGAAGAACGCGATGAAGATCCTTTGAAGATTGCTTGAAGATCACTTGAGGTCTTGGTGGTGTGGTGTTCTCCTTCTTGGCCGAAACCAAGAGAGAGAGGGAGAGAGAGATTGGTTGTTGAGATAGGATTAGGAGAATTGTTTTGGTGCATGAAAAGCTTTAGCCTAGGCCTCTATTTATAGGTGAGGTTAGAAAATTCTAGAATTAGGGTTTAGTTAGGAATACTTTGGGAACAAGTTAGGGTTTACATGGGAGGTAAAGTGGGCTGATTTTTAGAGGGGTAAAAGGGTAATTTGCACTTCAAATTTTCGGCTAGGGTTAGGAGAATTAGGGTGCAACTTTTTTTGTTTTAGTCCTTGTACTTTAGATTAGCTTAAATAGCTCATTAAAGGTTTTAATTACATTATTTAAAGAATACAAGTTTTAGAGTATTATACTTTGTTCACAAAAGTTAATTAACTTATTATTTACATCTTTTATTAACATGTCGTTTATTACACAAAGTTAATTAATATGTTTTATAATTCTTAACAATTGTCGATTAAAGTTTAATTGTTAAGTATTGTTTTGGCATTTAATATTGGAAAAATATAGAATGGAAAAATTGAGGGTCGTTATATTTGAAAAGTGGCTGGAGCGTTACAAAGGCCAAAGGGCATGCGACGGTATGAGAATGTGCCATACGGGCACGTGAAAGTGGTTTTCTCTTGGTCCTCGGGCGAGATAGGAATTTGAAAATAGCCCGAAAAACTATCAAGAAAACAATAAAAGTTGTTTCCCGCTAACCTCTCTAGCATTTGATCCATGAAAGGTAACGGGAAGTGGTCTTTGCATGTGGTGTCGTTCAACTTACAATAGTCAATACAAACACGCCACCCCGTGACAGTTCGGGTGGAAATTAACTCGTTTTTATCATTGGTGGTAACAGTCATACCACCCTTCTTAGGTACACAGTGTACCGGGCTAATCCACGGACTGTCAGAAATCGGGCAAATCAGACCTACATCAAGGAGCTTAATGATCTCTTTCTTCACGACATCTTGCATGTGCGGGTTCAACCTCCTTTGACGTTGAACCACAGATTTGGAGTTATCCTCCATTAGAATTTTGTGGGTGCAATAGGAGGGACTAATTCCCTTGATGTCATGAATTTTCCACGCAATGGCCAGTTTATGGGCCTTTAGCATGGTTACAAGTTCAGTTTTCTGACATGTAGTAAGAGAAGAAGAAATAATTACCGGTAGCTTAGATTCCTCCTGCAAATAAGCATATTCCAAATGATCTGGAAGTGACTTCAATTCTAACTCGGGAGGTTCTTCAATTGAAGACTTGCTCTGGTAATCCATATCACGTTCGAGTTCTTTGAACTCCTCCTCAGTCGGCTCATAGCCGTTCTCCATCAAGGCGGTTAAAATATCTACCTCCTCAACCTACAAATCCTCATCAATTTCAACCAATGATCATTCTCCTGAACCCTGTAACTCTGGGAATTCCTGCAAAAACTCAGACTGGACATCCATAGTGTTAAGAAAATAACATGTATCTTCAGTGTAGGCAGGGTATTTTAAAGCATGGTCAATTGAGAATGTTGTACTCAAGTCATCTATCCTAAGGGTCAACTTTTGGCCATAAACATCGATGATGCACCTAGCAGTATTCATAAATGGCCGACCCAAAATAAGTGGAATCCTTTCATCCACTTCCATATCCAAAACCATGAAATCAGCCGGGAAAACCAACGACCCAGTCTTAACTAGCATATTCTCTATAATTCCACGACGGAATTTAATAGAGCGGTCAGCTAGCTAAATAGCCATACGCGTGGGTTTTAAATCCCCGGGGTCTAGCTGTAAATAAATAGAATAAGGCAGTAAATTTATGCTAGCCCCCGAATCCGCCAACGCCATCACACAATCCTAATTACCAAGTAAACAAGGAATGGTAAAACTCCCAGGATCCTCAATCTTCTTGGGAAGCTTGTTTGCAACTACCGCTGAGCATGAGGCATTCAACCTGACTGAAGAAACGTTCTCCAGCTTCTTCCTGTTAGTTAGCAAATCCTTCAGAAACCTTGCATACTTTGGCATACCTACAATCACATTAATAAAAGGCATATTTATGTTAACTTTTTTAATCAAGTCCATGAACTTGGACTTTTCTGCCTCAAGCTTCTCCAATCTCTGCTTCCTCGGGAATGGGACCTGTGGTTGATACTCTTTAACTACCGGTTTAGTAGCAACGGTTTCCAGTACCCTTACAACCTTCTCAATCACCTGTTCTGGCTCCTTTTCCCCCTCCGGTTCACTAACAACAACCGGTTCACTATCCTTAGCTAACGGCACTCGCAAATCATACTCATCGGGCTTTCGGGGTGAATCATATGCTAAACCACTTCGGGTGGTGATAGCATTAATGTGCCCATTCTTCGGGTTAGTATCTATTTTGCTCGGTAATTCCCCCGGTTTCCTCTCATTACTCTGATTAGCAAGTTGACCAATTTGTTTCTCTAAATTCTTAATAGCTGCTTGTTGATTTCGAAACATTTGATCATTCTTCTTATTGTTTTGAGTAATAGTAGTAACAAGCTGAGTTCGAGATATCACAAGCTTTTCGATCATAGCTTCAAGGTTGAACTTTTTCTCTTCTGCTTGGGGTTTCTGAAAAATACCCGGGAGCTTGTTGTTGATATCCTCCACTAGATCCTGGCTGAAACCTCGAACCTTGATTACCTTGAGGATTATAGGGATTCTTGAAATTCCTATTAAACTGCGTACGTTCCTGAAACTGATTGTTATTCTATTGACTAATATAAGCGATCTCTTCTTTCTGGTTCATAGTCAAACCTGCATCACAATCTTTTCCTAAATATAATCCCCCGCAAAACTCACAACCAACCTTAATACCATGCATGTCCTTTTCCAACTTCTCTAAATGCCTACCAAATTTGTCTAACTTAGCATTAATAGACCCATAATCATCATACGCACCAGTGGTTTCTGTTCTCTTAACTGAAGCTGAACGGGATGACTCATGATCTTGATGCCATTCGTGAGTGTAGGAAGCTTGCTTTTCAATTATCTCTAACGCCTCTTGTTCTGTCTTATCCATTAAAGTTCCACCTACTGCTTGATCAATACTCTGGCGAGTTAGTATGTCACAACCCTTATAGAAAATCTGGACCTTTTGTAAATCATTCAACCCGTGTTGCGGACACGAGCGTAACATATTAGAATAACGGTCCCAAGCATCAAATAATGTCTCACTGCTCTTTTGTCTGAATTGTGAAATATCTGCTTGAAGTCTAGCAGCTCGAGACGTAGGGAAAAACTTTTCTAAAAACTTATCTACCAAAACTTCCCAAGAGGTAATCGCTCCCTCTGGTTGCTTATCTAACCATCTCTTAGCTTCTCCCTTAAGAGTTCAGGGAAAAAGCCTTGCCTTGATCGAAGTATCAGCAACCTCATGCAGCTTGAATAAGTTGCAAACATCATTGAAAATACGAAGATGCTCGTTAGCATCCTTACTATCCTTGCCATGAAATTGGCAGTCAGAAGAAATCAAACTCAGAATTGGACCTGTGATTTGAAAAGGCTGCGTGATGTTCGATTGAGTAATCGAATTGCCTTGGACAGCTCGGGTGGCCTTCAACTTTTCTGTCATAGTCTGAGGATGAGGTGGTTGATCGGCTATCTCTTCAGTCTCGAAAATATCTAATGAAACGTAAGAGTCTTCTGCTTTGTTGATTTCAGGTGGTGTATCGGGCACCACAGTCTCAACACTAGTATTCAAATTAATTATATTATCACTCGAAGAAGCTGATGAATCCACTGTAGACTGTTTCTCTTGGCTTAACGCTTTAAATAACTCTCTTTCAGGTTCGTCAAATGGTTGAAGAATAGGAGAATCTGAAGAACGCGTATGTTATCTGCGAAATCACAACTAACAACTGATTAAACGCACCGATTCGACTGAGAATAAACGAAAAGTAATAATAAACTATAATTAAAACTAAACTAAGAACAATTAGATAACAGTCTTAATTTTCGACACAACTGTCCCCGACAGCGGTGCCAAAAACTTGATGTGTAAAATCTAGTATATAATTTATCTCTGGAAAATGCCGGTTTAAAGATTACTACACACTAACGGGCAGTGTACCCGATCGTGAAATAGTATAAAGTTGGTAATTCCGAAATCGTTCCAAGGACAGTTTAAACGTGAGAATTAAGATTGCAACTAATAAAAATAAACTAAGTTAATCTATAAAAATTGAAAGTACGAGATAATTTGTTTTGTGGCTATTTAACGATTAGCCAAATCAAGGATAGATTAAAAGTAAAAGACAATATTTTTGTGTTTTTAAGTTTATAGAAAATAAATGCAGACTCAACGAAAAGTAAAGATATTTGAATTCAATAGATAAAAGAATGTTCGCCTAGATCTCCTATTCGCAGTGTCGGATGATTTGTTATTAAGCACTAGTTCAATTTATCAATACATGCAACTACAGAGTCGGTTTACCCACAGTTCTCTTTTAGCAAACACGTCAAACTAGGATTTATTGGCTTAGGGTTCCCTTTCACCAAAGACCTCTTTCGTTTGTGACTTAGTAATTAGCTAATTATAAGATTAAGATTCAATTGGTTACGCGTTCGCTCCACACAATTCACCCCTATTTTGTTCAATCTATGTTACTCGGTTTACCCCCTTGGTCTAGTAAGCACTTAATTGGTTAAGACAAATCAATTGGAAATTAGTTCACTAAATTGAAACAGGGTTCCCTTTGTTCAAACAAGATCACTAATCAATCCAAGTAACAATAATCAAATCGTATAAGAATGGTTCTTAATCAAAACTCATAACTATCATGCATTAATCAAATTAAACATTAAAGTATCATCCAAACACATACGAATATTTAATCTAGACAAACATTAAAGTGCTTAGCCAACAATCATGGTTAAAACCAAAATCACAAATAAACAATTAAGAGTATTCATTATTTTGATAAGAATTAAACCTAATGAAAATTGTATTCTTGAATGATGAACGGTTCGAGACGCGTTTCCGGAATGATTGAGTTGATCGAATGATATCGGGGTTCCCCAAAAATCACCAAAATTCGCACAAAAGCTGCTGGAATTCGTCTGGATGGAAGAATGAATAATTAGGGTATTTTTCGAGCCTTAAATACCTGCCAAAATTACCCGGGCCAACATACAACCGCACCGCGGCCCTCTATTGTCACGCCGCGACAATACACGTGAACTGGGACCTTCTTAAATCTGCTTCTGATATTGAAATTAAGCAAACGCCGTGCCACGGCCCCATTTGTCGCACCGCGACCCATAACTAATTCAGAACCCTTATTTTACCCCAATCTGATATCGAATCCTTCTGATCTCCGCGCCGCGGCCATAAGCGTCGCGCGCGACATAACACGTGAACTGATATCTCGTTTTTCTTTGCACTTTTTCAACAAAAATACTAACTTAAAACCAAAATACCCGATATGTACTTAACATTTCCAGCCCTGGAGCACCAATAATAATAATCAAATAACAATATGCCTCAAAAACTCCATAAAACGCCACTCTTCACCAATAAACTTTTCAAACTCAGACGTTCTCAATATCATCAATATAACCGCCAAATCGTATCTGAACGGACTAAAATGTGATCGATATCGCTAAGGAAAACGTGTATAAAATATGCGATATCAACCCCCTTACCAACAAATAGTGAGGTAACTTGGGCCCAAAGTTATTGTATGAACAATACAATCTGAAATACTTTTCTATTTCGTTTGATGAGCTTTCCGGTGTATGGTTAGAGTTAGAACTTTATCTTGACATACGTTTCAAGACCAATGACTAGTGAGCGCCATACGTAGTGTAGGAGCGATACTTTTCCTGAAACCATTCCGAATAAAAAAGAACAAAAAGCCATCTGTTTCCGTTTCCACTCCACGCATTTATAACCGACCAACTCATCTAAATGAGTTGACGAATCAAAAATACTCACCCCCAAATCACAAAAAAATGTCACCCGTTCCACCTTCAATCCTTTTCTCATTTCCGAATTCTAAAGAAACCCGAAGAGATAGATCGACTGAAGTTCTCCTCAAAATGCTTGTCGAAAATTTTCCGAAATCCGAGATTGTTTTTGATAGGTACTTAAAAAGACATATTTTCGGTGAAATACCTCTCTCCCTGGGCACAGGACGAAAAAGAGACAAAGAGTCTTGAAGGAAGGGATATGATATTAAAAAAATAATAATAGTAATATTCTTGAAGAAGAGAGAAAAATCTCTTGAGAGCAACGTCTCCATAGAATCACTGAAGAAAAAGAAGATGTGACTCAGGTTAACTTTACTCCAAAGAAACCTTTTCGCAAAAATAGAATGTCATCTATCCATGAAAAAAGAAGGATAATCCGAAAACTCAGCTCTATCAAATCTCTCAAAATTTCTAAAGATTCGAGAAATTCTCTCTCAACCAAAATAAAAGCCTTCACAATTCTCCATCAACCTACCCTTTAACCCGTTCATCCTCTTGAAGGAATGACTAAGGAAAAGATCAGTGTCGTCCTTATCTAGCCGGTGGAGATATCGATTCTTGATCAAGCCTATGACAATAACTATTACACGACTGGCTTCTGAGCGACAATACAATTAGAATAGGACACCCTAAACACTTGATTGACATGAGTCCTCCGATTGTGAGAAGCCTGGTCATGTATATCTTACACCTGAAGATTGAGTAGTACGTCTTTACGCCAGGATACGATAAATTCGACGGTGAAAAACATAAAGTTTGAAACTTTTTTCAAATACGTTTGAACAATGCTTTCAAAGCCTCAATTTTTTAGCATAATAAAAGAAGCCGAGGTTTGGTGATATAGGAATGTATAAAGAATTATCCTGAGGTTTCCGTCATTTTACTTGAGGACAACCAAAGTCTAAGTGTGGGATATTTGATATCGTCTAAAACTCGCATTTTTACCTTCGATATTAAGCCCAAAAGTAATAAATATTTAAACTTTATCAACAAATTAGGCACTTATTGGCTTTATTTAAACGAAGAATCTAGAGCAAAAATGGTGAAAGTCAAGTTACGACCCTGAAAATCAAGTTACGATCCAAGAACCAAGGAACATAAGCCACACGACTTGCCCACACGGGCATCCCTCATGCCACATGGTTTGTCCAGAAGTTGAGCACACGGCTGCTTTACACGAACAATGCTGCCACACCACTGTCTCACACGGCTTGCCCAGAATTGCAAGGCCGTATACATGGCTTGCCCAACCAAGATTTAGCCTATAAAAGGGTTCAAGCTCCTCATTCAAATCGTCAACCAACAATCAAAATACTATTCAATATTCAATAAATTGGCTTTTAGTTAGTAGTTTTAGAAGTAGTTAGCTTTTTCAAAGATTACTCCAAGTGTCCATGCAATCTTGGGCGAAACCTTTGTACGCTACACCTTTTTCAGGTTTTAATCTAAATGTTTCTATTTAATTATGTTTTACTTGAGTTTTGATATTACCATATTAGTGTAAAAATTTCGTATGTTGCCTTTATAGAAACTTAGGCTAGTGTAGTTATGTAAATATAGTACGGTTATTGTGTTATGCTGAATCTGTCAACCCGATAGGCTTGTATGCTAGTATCTTGAGGACCGACCAAACTATTGTTATGATCGAGAGTTGTCCAATTATATGAAACTAGTTACTTCATAAGATCAAGACCCTCGTTTATCCTGTACCTGATGAATTCTATGAACTCGGTATGGTCAGTGAACCCAAGAGCCATTTATTGTACTTATGGGACACATAACTTAGGAATTGAGTCATGAATGACCTAGTATACCTGATAACTGACCAGGAGACCTCTTAGGATCTGTTATCACCTACCTAGTTGCACACAATTGTATGATCTAACCCTATTGCATGTTCTTATTTGATTAGGATAGTTTGATTCTGCATAGTATGAAGCTCTTGGTATGTTTCTATCTATTTGATAATGCTAAAAACAAACATATATTTCATAGCATTATCCCTCAAGAAAGACAAGCTTTTAGTTGCAATTGTTCTATTTACTAGTGATATTTGTTTAAATAATAAAAGGTGAAGACAAAAGACAGATGCGATGAATTGAAGACGCAAACGACCAAAAAGCTCAAAAGTACAAAGTACAATCAAAGTGGTTCCAATTATTGATGAGAAACGTCTCAAAATTACAAGAGTACAAGCCGCAAAACGCAAAGTACAAGATATTAAATTATGCGAAAGGACGTTCAAAAATCTGGAACCGAGACATGAACCAGATTTCAACGTACGACGCAACGGATCGGAAATTATAAATTAATTATGTATATAAATATAATATAATATATAATTAATTATATAAATTATATATTTATATTATATTTATAATAAAATCCGTTGGCAGACTAAGATCCAAACTTGGATGAGCTGGAATCACGACCTCCGCACTCGCGGAGTTTGAAAGCCCAAAAAGGCCGCACTCGTGGAGCACTCTCTGCCTATAAAAGAACATGCATTTCGACAATTTATATATACCTTTTATATTTTATAGATATTTTTCTTTCCCCATTTTTATGTATCAAGTATCACTCCAAATCGTAATCTCAATTTGTAATTTTAATTTTAAGTTAGTGATAATAATAAGGATCGATTAGTCGAATGTTTTAAGGTTTTGTAAGTCGAAACTCTGTCCGTGTACCACTACGCTAATAACACCCACTATAAGTTATGTTTATGTTATTTCCATTAATGTCTCGTAGCTAAGTTATTATTATGCTTATTTAATGCTGAAGTAATCGTGATGTTTGACTAAAAATATTAAAATTGGGTAATTGGGCTTTGTACCATAATTGGGGTTTGGACAAAAGAACGACACTTGTGAAAATTAGACTATGGGCTATTAATGGGCTTTATATTTGTTTAACTAAATGATAGTTTGTTAATTTTAATATAAAGATTTACAATTGGACGTCCCTATAAATAACCATATACACTCGATTGGACACGATGGGCGGGATATTTATATGTACGAATAATCGTTCATTTAACCGGACACGGGAATGGATTAATAGTCTATGGAATTATTAAAACAGGGGTGAAATTATGTACAAGGACACTTGGCATAATTGATAACAAGGTATTAAAACCTTGGATTACACGCAGTCGATATCCTGGTGTAATTATTAAACAAAGTATTAAGACCTTGTTACAGTTTAAGTCCCCAATTAGTTGGAATATTTAACTTCGGGTATAAGGATAATTTGACGAGGACACTCGCACTTTATATTTATGACTGATGGACTGTTATGGACAAAAACCAGACGGACATATTGAATAATCCAGGACAAAGAACAATTAACCCATGGGAATAAACTAAAATCAACACGTCAAACATCATGATTACGGAAGTTTAAATAAGCATAATTCTTTTATTTCATATATAATTCCTTTATTTACATATTTAATTGCATTTCTAATTATCACATTTTTATTTATTGTCATTGTATTTAATTGCACTTTTAATTATCGCACTTTTTAATTATCGCAATTTTATTTCATCGCACTTTTATTTATTGCAATTTCATTATCGTTATTTATTTTACGCTTTAAATTAAGTATTTTATTTATTTAATATTTTACATTAGGTTTTAACTGCGACTAAAAGTTTTAAAAATCGACAAACCGGTCATTAAACGGTAAAAAACCCCCTTTTTATAATAATAATATTACTTATATATATTTGTATTTTTATTAATTAAAACTAATATAGCGTTAAGCTTTGTTTAAAAGATTTCCCTGTGGAACGAACCGGACTTACTAAAAACTAAACTACTGTACGATTAGGTACACTGCCTATAAGTGTTGTAGCAAGGTTTAGGTATATCCATTCTATAAATAAATAAATATCTTATGTAAAATTGTATCATATTTAATAGTATTTCCTAGTAAAATATAAGCTATTTCATATACGCCTCGCATAACATCAAGTATTTTTGGCGCCGCTGCCGGGGAACATAAACGCCGAAAGCGCAACGCTATATTTAAAAAAAATAAATAAAAGTTTTTATCAAGTTCTTTTATAAAAATATAAGTTTTTTAAAAAAAAAAAACTGAACCTATAGAAATCGAACCCTTCTGAGCTGAAATTGAACCCTCCGCGACTCGCGGAGAATTTGAACTAGACCATACCGCACTCGCGGAGGTCCTCTGACAGGTCAAACCTGGTACTCATTTAATGCGAAATTAGGGTTTAATTATATTAATATTAATATTAATTAGGTTTTAATTTTAAATTAATTAGTTTTAGTTTTTATTTAATTTGTATTTTTAAGTTATATTAAGTTTTATTAAATATATAAAATTAATAGTTTTATATAAAAATAATATTTTTATAAAAATTGTACTTTTTACAACTTTTAGTATATATTTTATATTTTGTATCTTTTTATTCGTTTTAGCGTAATTTTTGTATTTTTCGCTCGTATTTAGTTTTAAGTCATAGTTTTTGCCATAGTTATTTTTACTTCTAGATTTTTAGGCTTTGCCGTAAAATCCCTTAAGTGCTTTTTCTTTAGACTAAGATTTAGGTACTTTAGAATTTTGCGACGCTGTTATAAGTTTTTAGTACCTTTTTAATATATTGCCATTTGGGATATAGTTTTTCTATTAAGCTTTAATATTTTTAGACGCAACTTTTAATTTTTAGTTTTTAGTGCCTTTTTAAGTTTAGAGGCGCTACTATCTTATATTTATTTTTCGACGCCTATTATTTTTCGCCTTTTTATTTTCGACGTTTTTCGACGCGCTCTTTTTCTCTCTTATTTCTCGCCATTTTAGTTTTTAGGACTTAGAATTTTCTCTATTTCTTATCTAATATTTCTTTAACTTTCAAACGAAAAATTGTTTTAAGTGGTTAAATTGATAGACATCAAAATTTTCTGGTTCGTAGTAATAGTTGGATTTGTACGTGGACCGGGTTATGGGAGCCAAACAGTACTCAATTATATTGAGACCAAACGAATCCTGCCCCTCTGCTGCATATTTTGGCTATTCGAAACGTGGGCAAAATCAGAAAAGTCTATTAATTTGATAACTTAAATAATTTTTCTTTCTTTTTAAAAAATAATAGGATATTCAATGAATGCACTGAGCAAAATGTTCACCACCTTTTGTACGTTCACCACCTGTAACTCGATCAAGACATCTATCAAATATTGTCGCCATTGATTTTTCTTTAGAATCGTCATCCAGTCGACCAAGTACTCCAATTCAAATTTCCGATAATCCATTTTTTGAACCCGACCTCACAATTGAGAATCCGGAGAATATTCAGGGACAATTCATAGATCCTGAACCATTAATCTTTCGTCTGGAACCACCAATCATTCAAACAGAGATTGTTGAGGAACCAACCATTAAATCAGAATCCTCTAGTGATTCAGATTCAACAAATTCAATCATGGAAAATCTGGAACCTTTAAGTATGGAAGACCGAATGAGAGCTAAACGCACTGGCCAAGGTCACGCAATTACTCAACCAGACATTAATGCGCCAGATTATGAAATCAAAGGACAAATTCTACACATGGTGACCAATCAATGCCAATTTAGTGGTGCGCCGAAGGAAGATCCAAACGAACATCTTCGTACCTTTAATAGGATCTGCACTCTATTTAAAATTCGAGAAGTTGAGGATGAACAGATATATCTCATGTTATTTCCCTGGACTTTAAAGGGAGAAGCCAAAGATTGGTTGGAATCATTACCTGAAGGGGCGATTGATACATGGGACGTTTTAGTTGAAAAATTTCTTAAACAATTCTTTCCGGCATCTAAAGCTGTAAGACTTCAAGGAGAAATTGTTACGTTCACACAGAAGCCAAATGAAACTCTATATGAAGCGTGGACCAGATTTGGAAAGTTATTGAGAGGATGTCCGCAACATGGTTTAGACACCTGTCAAATAGTACAAATATTCTACCAAGGATGCGACATCACTACAAGAAAAGACATCGATATAGCAGCCGGTGGTTCCATTATGAAGAAAACAGCAATTGATGCTTATAAAATTATTGATAACACTGCTTCCCACTCACATGAGTGGCACCAAGAAAAAGATATCGTTAGATCATCTAAAGCAGCTAGAGCCGATTCTAGCCATGACTTAGATTCCATTTCCGCAAAGATAGATGCTGTCGAGAGACGAATGGAAAAGATGACTAAGGATATTCACTCAATACGAATTAGTTGTAAGCAGTGTGGAGGACCACATTTGACCAAAGATTGTCTCAGTATTGAACTAACAATGGAACAAAGAGAGAATGTTTCATACATAAACCAAAGGCCTGGAAATAATTATCAGAATAATTATCAACCGCCAAGACCAATTTACAATCAAAACCAGAATTATAATCGAAATGTTCCATACAACAACCAACAAGGTCCTAGCAATCAACAAGTATCCAATAATACTTACAATCAGCAAAGACCTAATTTTCAAAATAAACCACCACAAACCGATGATAAAAAGCCAAATTCAGAAGATATGATGACGAAGCTAGTTGAATCTCAAATGCAGTTTTTCACATCTCAGAAACAAACCAATGAACAAAATGCTCAAGCATTTAGAAATCAACAAGCTTCTATTCAAAATTTGGAACAAGAAGTAAGTAACCTAGCAAGGTTAATAGGTGAAAGAAAATCGGGAAGTCTACCTAGTGATACAAATGCTAACCCCCGGAATGAAACAGCTAAAGCCATTACCACAAGAAGTTGTATTACACTTAAACCACCTGAAATACCTGTAATTTCTGATGAAGCTATTCCTACTCAACAAGAACCACAACCTGAACAAGATAAGGAAAAAGAACCGGTAGTTGAAGAGGTTAATGAAGATAACACAGTTAAGACTAAACCTTATGTTAAACCATACCAACCACCACTTCCTTACCCGAGTAAAATGAGAAAAGAGAGACTTGAAGCCGAGCAATCCAAATTCTTAGATATGTTTAAACATATAAATGTAAATCTTCCTTTCATTGATGTGATTTCAGGAATGCCTAGATATGCTAAATTTCTAAAAGATCTAATCACAAATAGAAAGAAAATGGAAGAACTCTCGGCTGTTACTATAAATGCTAATTGTTCAGCAGTGCTGTTGAATAAGATACCAGAAAAACTATCTGATCCAGGAAGTTTCACAATTCCATGTTTTCTGGGTAGTCTTAGTTCAATAGAAGCATTGGCAGACTTAGGTGCTAGTATAAATTTAATGCCGTATTCACTATACGCTAAACTAGACCTTGGAGAATTGAAACCAACACGAATAAGCATACAACTAGCCGATAGATCAGTAAAATATCCTAGAGGAATAATGGAGAACATGCTAGTTAAAGTTGGTACTTTAGTATTTCTAGTAGATTTTGTTATTCTGGACATGGAAGAAGATTCTCGAGTTCCTCTCATATTAGGAAGACCATTCTTAAACACGGCTAAAGCAATAATAGACGTGTTCGGTAAGAAACTGACCCTAAGTATAGAGGACGAGAGTGTTACTTTTTCAGTTGATAGAGCCATGCAACAACCGCAATCTGCAGATGATACATGTTATTATATTCAAACTATAGAATAACATGCAGAATTGTTAGAAGAATTTCCAGAATTACAAGGAACCGGAGAATATTCTTTAGGAGAAGGAACTGAACCAATTGATGAAACTGATATGTTAGCTACACTTATGGCTAATGGATATGAACCAACAACAGAAGAAATTCAAATGCTAAAAGAAGAAGACAGATATCGATATAAATCATCGATAGAAGAACCACCGACATTAGAGTTAAAGCCACTTCCAAACCATTTGGAATATGCTTATTTACATGGTGAATCTGAATTACCTGTAATAATATCGTCTTCTCTTACTGAAAATGAAAAATCTCAACTCATTTCAATGCTAAAAGCTCATAAACCAGCTATTGCATGGAAAATTCATGATATTAAAGGAATAAGTCCTTCGTATTGCACACATAAAATCCTTATGGAAGAAGGTCATAAAACGTATGTGCAACGCCAACGAAGACTAAATCCTAATATGCAAGATGTTGTTAAGAAAGAAATTATTAAACTGCTTGATGCAGGTTTAATTTATCCAATTTCTGATAGTCCATGGGTAAGCCCAGTTCAATGCGTGCCTAAGAAAGGTGGCATGACTGTCATCACAAACGAGAAAAATGAGCTTATTCCTACTAGGAATGTAACAGGATGGCGTGTTTGTATAGATTATAGAAAATTAAATGACGCCACCAGAAAAGATCACTTTCCCTTACCTTTCATTGATCAAATGTTGGAAAGATTAGCCGGAAATAGTTACTATTGTTTTCTTGATGGTTCTTCTGGATATTTTCAAATTCCAATAGCACCCGAGGACCAAGAAAAAACCACATTCACGTGCCCTTATGGTACTTTTGCTTACAAACGCATGCCATTTAGACTTTGCAACGCCCTTGCAACCTTTCAAAGGTGCACGATGGCGATTTTTCACGACATGATAGAAGAATGCATGGAAGTTTTCATGAATGACTTTTCAGTCTTCGGTGATACATTTGAATCATGTCTAGTTAATCTTGAACGAATGCTTATTAGATGCGAACAATCAAATCTAGTACTTAATTGGGAGAAATGCCATTTCATGGTTAAAGAAGGCATCGTTCTTGGTCATAAAATCTCAAAGGAAGGAATTGAAGTGGATAGAGCTAAAGTAGATGTAATTGCTAAACTTCCACATCCCACCAATGTTAGAGGAGTTAGGAGTTTTCTAGGGTATGCCGATTTTTACCGACGTTTCATAAAAGATTTTTCTAAAATTGCCACTCCTATTAATAAACTCCTAGAAAAGGATGCTCCATTCATCTTTTCAGATAAATGCATCAAATCTTTTAATATTCTTAAAGAGAAACTCACTAATGCGCCAATTATGATAACTCCAAATTGGAATTTACCGTTTGAACTAATGTGCGATGCAAGTGATTTTGCAATGGGAGCCGTTTTAGGACAAAGGATTGAAAAACGATTTCAACCTATATATTATGCTAGTAAGACGTTACAAGGAGCACAAACGAATTATACAACTACTGAAAAAGAAATCCTTGCTATTGTCTTTACTTTTGACAAATTTCGTTCATATCTCATTCTAGCTAAAACGGTGGTCTATACTGACCATTCTGCTCTTAGATACCTATTTTCAAAACAAGATGCCAAACCACGATTAATTCGTTAGATCTTACTCTTACAAGAGTTCGATATTGAAATCCGAGATAAAAGAGGAGCAGAAAATCTCGCCGCTGATCATCTTTCTCGTCTTGAAAATTCTGAATTAGAAGTTCTAAATGAATCGGCCATACAAGACAACTTTCCTGATGAATATCTATTGAAGATAGATTATAATGAAATTCCATGGTTTGCAGACTATGCAAACTACTTAGTATGTGGATTCCTTGAAAAAGGATTATTGTACCAAAAACGAAAGAAATTCTTTAGTGATATAAAACACTATTTCTGGGAAGATCCACATTTGTTTAAAAGTTGTCCCGATGGAATAATACGCCGATGTGTATTCGGAGATAAAGCTAGTAAAATCTTAACCCATTGTCACACAGGACCAACAGGAGGGCATTATGGGCCTCAACTAACAGCAAGAAAAGTTTATGATACTGGATTCTATTGGCCTACAATTTTCAAAGACGCACACCTTCTTTGCAAATCCTGTGATGCTTGTCAAAGGGCCGGAAAAATAAGTCAACGTGATGAAATGCCACAAAATGTCATCCAAGTATGTGAAGTATTTGACATTTGGGGTATTGACTTTATGGGTCCATTTCCAAAATCTCATAATAATCTCTACATTCTCGTAGCCATTGATTATGTATCTAAATGGGCGGAAGCACAAGCTCTCCTAACTAACGATGCACGAGTTGTAGTCAACTTTTTAAAACGTCTTTTTGCTAGGTTTGGAACACCGAAAGCTTTAATAAGTGATCGAGGAACTCATTTTTGTAATAATCAACTTGAGAAAGTTCTCAAAAGATATGGAGTAACTCATAAAATCTCAACCTCATATCATCCACAAACAAGTGGACAAGTTGAAAATACCAACTGAGCTTTAAAATGCATTTTGGAGAAAACCATAGGATCAAATCCGAAGGAATGGTCCATAAAATTGGAGGATGCACTCTGGGCTTTTAGAACAGCCTACAAAACTCCAATTGGAACCACACCTTTTAAACTCATTTACGGAAAAGCATGTCATCTTCCAGTAGAAATTGAACACAAAGCATTTTGGGCTTTGAAGACATGTAATCTTGATTTACATGAAGCTGGACGTCTACGGTTAAGTCAATTAAATGAATTAGAAGAATTGAGACATGAAGCATACAAAAATTCGTTAATCTATAAAGAAAGAACGAAGAAATGGCATGATAAAAGAATCAGAAGTTCAAAAGAATTTAAGGAAGGAGACAGAGTTCTTCTTTTCAATTCACGATTCAAGATATTTCCTGGAAAATTAAAATCAAGATGGTCTGGACCATTTATAGTCAAAAGAGTTTTCCCATACGGAACAATAGAATTAATAAATTCAAATGGATTTGAATTTAAGGTTAATGGTCACAGAGTTAAACATTACATAGATAGTCCAATGGAAGTCGACAATGAAGTTAATCACAATTTCAACACCACAGCTAAATAAGTGTGGGGAGAATCAAGTCTTTAAAGGATAATATGTATTTCTGTTAGAGTTAGATGTTCAGTTTTTGTGTAGTTCTCGAAAATGGAATCCGAATGGTCTTTCCCTAGCAGACCCTAAAGAACTAGTCTTCTCCCCCCATTCCGAATTTTTATTTTTTTAGGTTTTACGAGATGAAGACTTCCTGTGAATTAAACCATGGTCTAACGCTACACGCTTTGATCACTAAACGTAATAATGACACCCTTCCAAGTGAAATAGTATCATTAATCAGAGGTAAATTGGACGGAGTAAGAAAAGAATCCAGATGCGAAAATAATAAGTTACAATTTGGTAAAGGAAAATCAAAATCCACAGCGAAAAGAAGAGCACGACACCTTGAAAGATGTCACAAATGCGGAAAATGGTCACACGAAGGTAAATGTTCAAATAATCAAACCTATTCAAACACCGAATTTGTTACTTTATGCAGAGATGGACTGTTCATATGTTTAGAAGAAAAAACACTAAATGCTCGAGGTTACGCCTATGTAGCTATGGAAAATCAATTAGTTCGACTATTTTATGAGTGAGCTAGAGCATATCACTAAGAATACTATCTCACAGGTAAGTTTGTACAGTTTTTATTTTTATTTTTATTTTTAACCTTTTGATAATAAACGCTAATTTGTTCGCTATAAAGTATTAAATTGGTATTCAATAAAATTAGGTCTTGCGACCGAAATTATTGATATCATACAAAAATTTATTACATCACTGCGAAATTTACCGTTTATTCTTAAGGTATAAATATCGTTAATCAATCAACCCAAAATATTTCAAAAATTCGTCATGAGTTAAATTAGGTATTTGAACCGAAATTACTTTACCGAAAAGAGGGGCGTATATTTTTGATAATATTTGATTGATTAAAGTGGGATAAAAGACCAAAAAAATTTTTAATTTTATTTTTACTTTGTTTTTAAAATTAATATTAAAATAATATTGTAAACTTGTTAAAATTAATATATATTTAAAATTGTAAATATCTAAAAAATTAATATTTTTTATATAAATGTATGAAAACAAAAATATAATTTAAGTTTGGTGTGAATTTTTAATATGAATTTTTTATTTTATGCATTTTAAATTTAAGTTTGGTGTAAATTTAAAAACAAAAATTTACTTTATTTTGCTAAGTTAAAAATATGATTTTTAAAATTCGTCGTGAGTTGAAGACTAGGTCGTTGAACCAAAATTGCTTTACCCGAGGGAGGGACGAGAAATTTTATTATCATTATTTTTAATGTTATTGAACTAAAGAATGCCAAAAACATTAAAAACCCCCAAAAATCTTTGCATTTAAAACAAAGTTTTGAAATGACGAAATTTTAAAATTTTGTCGAGAGACGGACTAGGACATCGTTCTGAAATAACCTCGTCCTAAATAAAAGGAAAAACAAAATTTTAAATTTAATTTATGTTTTGTTAGTATAAGGTTTTATATAAAAAAAAAATAAAAAATAAAATAGCCGCGACTCGCGGAGGTTTTAGTGGGACAACCACCGCACTCACGGAGCTTATAAAATCCAGAAAAAAAATATAACTGGTCGAACAGACCAGTTTGTACACCACCCATACCCATTTTCTGCGAAAAACACACACAAAAAAATCGCCCAAATTCGTGATTTTTCACCATTTTTCATCAAATCTTTCATAAAATCACAATGAGGAGACTATTATCAAGGAATTACTCAAGGAAATCGGTAAATTTCTACACCTAAACACCATTTAATCCGAATTTTTAGTGTTCTTGAACAATTTTATGCCTAATTCGATTTTGATGCTTTCTAGTGTAATAATGCTTCAATTGTTTGTGTATTATGCTTGTATAACCTAGATTGATACTATTTAACATGATTAGAAGCTTTGAACTTCACTTTTTGAATAATCTAGGGTTTGTGTTCTTGAGCAAAATTAGGGCTTTTTGATATAAACAGGTTATGGCCGAATTTTGTTGTTAGTTTATGCTAAATTGAGTAGTGTAACATGTTTAGGTTGCTAAATGATCAAAACTTTGATCCTAAACATGATTTATGAAGATTAAAGTGGACTTTTTGAACCAAAATTGCATGAACTTGATTTAATTGATATGAATGCCATGAGGAACTTATTTAATTGTTATAATGATTGTTTTTGATATGTTTTAAAAGATAAATGCGAAGGAACTTTGTATACATTTTTGTAAAAGTATATTTGTAAAAGTGTAGAATTGTTAATATTTTGAGAATGTGTATAGAGTTTAATATGGATTAAACATGTCATTGTAATTGTTTAAGATTTATGACTTTGCTAAAACTAATGCATATTTGGATGCACAAAAATTGTGTTTGATATATTTTGCAGACTGAAAGGGGTGAATCTTCATCCCAGGCTCGTAATGCTCCTCCAGAAGATGCAGATCAACAGGAAATTAATAACCAATACCGACAAGATATGCCTCACCCAATTGTTTCATATTCAAACATTCATGAGGCAGATTTACATCCGAATTTGAGATTTGATAGATATTGGATAGACTATCCAAAATATCAAAAGAACCTGCATAACCTTATGTCTAATAATGTTGAGGTACCCAGAGTTATAGATTGGAAACCATTAGAGGTAGTGGAATTGGCCGAGCCAATCAGGGAATTACTTACTCAAAGGTATGGTAATTCTACTTTTAGTGATTGGGTACGTTTATTCAACATGCGTAGACCTGTGTATAGGGAATGGTGTATAGAGTTATTATGTACTATTGAAATAAATGATCGGGTAGATACTTTAACCGATCGTAGTTTTCTTAGATTTTTATTAGGAGGGGAGATGCGCCATATGTCTTTACTAGATATGGCTTGGGCTTTACGTATATATACGCCCGAGGAGCTAGCATCTTATGATTGTCAGAGGTTAATAGTTTATGGTAGGAGGGTGGATGAGAATTTTGATACGAATGACGTATGGAGTAGGATGACTAGCCATCGCCGATTCCAGGGGGGATTATACTCTTATCTTGATATTGATAGAGCTGAATTAAGAGTAATCCATAGGTTTTTAGCCAATTCGATTACACAACGAGGTAAGAATAAGGAAAAGGTAAATGAACAGGATTTGTTTTACCACATGTGTATTCGAGACCCACAGAGCGCTGTAAGTATACCTTTTTGTGTGGGTTATTATTTATTGACTATGGTTAGGGGTATGAGGCGTGGTAGCATAATAGGAGGTGGTATATTTATTAATTTAATTGCTGAATATCTCGGTGTGGATAGAAGTCGGGGGGGAATATTAATGGCAGAACCAGAACCCGACGATAGAATAGATTTGCGTGTTTATCATGGTGCTAAGGTGTTAAAAAAACGAAACAACGTGGCAGCACGTTATAATGGCAGGCATCCACAGGTTAAGAGAGATCAACAGCAAGGTCAACCGGGAGGGGGTAATCCATTGACGGAAATGCAAATTTTTATGTCTCGACACGAGTATGAAATGGCTAGACAAAAAGCATTTCAAGATTGGCAGTATCATCAAAGCCAAATCATAAGTCATTGTACACACGTAGGTAGAAACTACATTCCTACTGTTATGCCCGAATTTGCTCCTTGGATATTAGAGAGCCGACCACCATATCCTACATATGACCCGGCCCAAGCATTTTACAGCATCTATGGATACGCTTGGGACCCATACTGGAACCATCCTCCTCATCCGTAATTTTCTATTTTTGTTTATTTTATTGAAATGTTACTAATTCTTAATTTTCTTATTTCTTATTTCTTATTTTATTATTATAATAGCTTTTATAATTTTCTAACTTTATTAGATTTTAATAATTTTTGAATGTGGTGTGAAAACCCAACTTCAAAAATATGTATATATGTGTTTGTAGTTTATCTCATGTACAAAATAGGGTAAAACAGCGCATTTTCAAAGACTGGCATTAAGTTCAGCAAAAACTATTAATTTTGACGACGAAACGAAAAAACAAATGTGATGTACCAACAGACGGAATGAACAAATGATGTGCACCATTTATCATTCTGCAAACAAACGCCAATATGTTTGGAAATTTTGGTAAAATTTAATTATTTTTCTACGCTAATTGCCCTCAATAATTTAAATTGTTACTGATTTCTTGCAAATGAGGACATTGCAAGATCTTAAGTGTGGGAAGGGGTTAAATTATTTCGGATTTTTAAAATTTTTAACTTATACACTTGGTTACCATTAAAAATATTAGTAACGCAGTAGTTGTATTAGAATCTAGTGCTCTCTGATAACAAAGAACAGCCCTAGTCTTATATACTGACTACCCACTTCTAGTAAAATTTTTCAAAATTTTCAATTAAATGAATTCAAAATTATGTTTATACATATTTATGAACGATAAAACTAGGTGTTAACACCGAAATTATTGTTACCTCGGAAAGGACATAAATTGAGAAACAAACCAAAATGTTAGAATTCATTTAAAATGGAATAGAGCACAATAAAAAGGCAAATAAAAGAAAATAAAAGCCAAGTGTGGGAAAATTTACCAAGTTATTTAAAACATAAGTCACATATTATTGTAACAAATAACTGAAGATACTTTTGTTTTGGACGATTTTAATCAGTTTTACCCAATTTACTGTAATATATTTGAAAGAAAGATGGATCTACACGATGAATCAATTCCATCATTAAAAGGAAGTAAAGTCTTCCGAAAAAGAAACGCGCTTCTTGATTTAGGTCATGAAGTTGTCGTCCAGACCAGCTGTAGGTTGACGAAAAATCTAGAAAAATCATCACTAAAATCAGCAGGAAATCCACGGACCTCAGCATAAAACAGGGTCGCCAAGTGGTCAGACTTATCCTAACCATGAGAGGATCTGTCTTGTAAAATGGAGAGGACGCCGTGCAAATTAGCTGGATAAGACTAATGAATCAAATCCCCAGAAAGGATAATCTCCTTAAAAGATCAAAAATCAGCTTTTAAGCCTGATATTACTCAATCCTAGAGATGGACCTTAAAGATTGAGAATTACAAACTCATGGAATTCGATGATATCTAAACTCGAGCTTGAACGAGAAAATATTTTGATCAAAATTATAAACCGATTTGTTTACTGAAAACCCATTTTCAATGCATTCATTACCATTGAACGTAAAATCCTAGGAATTCACCTGGAATTCATTAGGTCACCTGAACCAAATCGGGTGTCAACCGTAAGAACGGTGGTTGCATAGCATGGTCAAAGACAGGACCTTGTGCCAGACCAAAAAATTATAAGAGTGAGCTTTACTATTGCTCCTACAAATGATAGTAATTGCATCCGATACGTTATAGACCATAATTAAAAGCATGTCAGGGGACATTGCCTAAACAGTTGCTTGTTCAACACTTTCCTTTACAACCGGATGGTAGTTTACCGAAAGGTAATATACGGAGCAAGTATACTGGACGTGTTGCTTTCCCAATACAAGGTTAGCAAGTGGGTGACACAAAACCTTAAGTTTTGAGCTAAAAATTTCAAATATGAAACCCACCAAACCCACAAAAAGAATTTGCAAACACCGGTGAAGGGTTATCCCGGAAAACTTATCTAGGATAAAAGCTATATTTAATTTTCAAAAGATCAAATGTTTTCATAAAGATCCAATTTCCTTAATGGATCTAAACTTTTATAGTCATGTGGGACTGTAAACCACATCGTTACTACCATTGTTTATACCGCCGTATAGAAATCACTGATGTACAAAGTGTGAAGAATAAAGAAGTGATTCTAGTATATTTCAAGACTATATTGCTTGAGGACAAGCAACGCTCAAGTGTGAGAATATTTGATAATGCTAAAAACGAACATATATTTCATAGCATTATCCCTTAAAAAGACAAGCTTTTAGTTGCAATTGTTCTATTTACTAGTGAATTCGTTTAAATAATAAAAGGTGAAGACAAAAGAAAGATGCAATGAATTGAAGACGCAAACGACCAAAAAGCTCAAAAGTTCAAAGTACAATCAAAGTGGTTCCAATTATTGATGAGAAATGTCTCAAAATTACAAGAGTACAAGCCGCAAAACGCAAAGTACAAGATAATAAATTATGCGAAAGGACGTTCGAAAATCTGAAACCGAGACATGAACCAGCTTTTAACGTACGACGCAACGGATCGGAAATTATAAATTAATTATGTATATAAATATAATACAATATATAATTAATTATATAAATTATATATTTATATTATATTTATAATAAAATCCGTCGGCAGACTAAGATCCAAATTTGGATGAGCTGAAATCACGACCTCCGCACTCGCGGAGTTTGAAAGCCCAAAAAGGCCGCACTCGCGGAGCACTCTCTGCCTATAAAAGAACATGCATTTCGACGATTTATATATACCTTTTATATTTTATAGATATTTTTCTTTCCCCATTTTTATGTATCAAGTATCACTCCAAATCGTAATCTCAATTTGTAATTTTAATTTTAAGTTAGTGATAATAATAAGGATCGATTAGTCGAATGTTTTAAGGTTTTGTATGAAAGGACCCGTCCTAATCCATCCGGACAAAGTCCACATCGATTATAAACGATTCACAATAGTTGATTACATCACGAGATACTTAACCTCTATATGATACATTTTACAAACATTGCATTCATTTTTGAAAAGACAATCTTTCATTATATCAAAAGTTGACGGCAGGCATACCATTTCATAATATATCTAACTATAATTGACATAACAATAATCTTGATGAATTCAACGACTCGAATGCAACGTCTTTTGAAATATGTCATGAATGACTCCAAATAATATCTTTAAAATGAGCGATTGCACAGCGGAAGAGTTCTGTCATACCTGAGAATAAACATGCTTTAAAGTGTCAACCAAAAGGTTGGTGAGTTCATTAGTTTAACATAAATAATCATTTCATAATTTTAATAGACCACAAGATTTCATATTTCCATTTCTCATAAACATACATCCCATACATAGAGACAAAAATCATTCATATGGATTGAACACCTGGTAACCGACATTAACAAGATGCATATACAAGAATATCCCCATCATTCCGGGATCCTCCTTCGGACATGATATAAATTTCGAAGTACTAAAGCATCCGGTACTTTGGATGGGGCTTGTTGGGCCCGATAGATCTATCTTTAGGATTCGCGTCAATTAGGGTGTCTGTTCCCTAATTCTTAGATTACCAGACTTAATAAAAAAAGGCATATTCGATTTCGATAATTCAACCATATAATGTAATTTTGATTACTTGTGTCTATTTCGTAAAACATTTATAAAAGCAGCGCATGTATTCTCAGTCCCAAAAATATATATTGCAAAAGCATTTAAAAAGGGAGCAAATGAAACTCACCATACTGTATTTTGTAGTAAAAATACATATGACGATATTGAACGACTGAACAATGCATGGTTGGCCTCGGATTCACGAACCTATATCATGTATATATATTAACACACATAATTGTAATCGAACAAATATATATATATATATATATATATATATATATATATATATATATATATATATATATATATATATATAAGAATTTATTAGTTATATTATTTTTATATTAGTAACCTATATGTTTCATATATTTATTTTATATGTTTAAAATAGATAAAATATTAAATTTGTTATGTTATATGTATTTAATGCATTTTTGTATATATATGTATATATATCTGTTGTTTGTTAAGATTATATTAATACTAAAATAATATTAAAAATGATAAAAATAATAATAATAATGATAATAGAGTTAAAATTGATACTTTTAATAAAAATGATAATTTTAATAATAATGTATACTAATAATAATAATTCTAAAAATAATGATTTTACTAATAATAATGATGATACTAATATTTATTTTAATAGTTATAATGATAATAATAAATATAATGATAATAATAAAAATATATACTACCTTTGTAAGAGTTAAAAGGCTTTAAAAAAAAAATGATCATAGCCCGAGCTCGAACCCGCGACCTCATGCTAACCCAAATCATCTCTTAACCAACCATCCAATTCTATTTTTCTGTATTTAAATCCATCATAATTAAATATAACCCGTATTATATGTTTCATCTTCTAGCCCATATGTGAGAATAAATTAGTCCACCAAGCCCATTTAGCAAGACTGCTTCTATTGTTTAAAAAATGTATATATGCAGTTGCCTAGATTCGAACTTAGGACTTCCTGTTTCACAAACGCCCTACTAACCATTTCTCCCCTTGTCTCTTTCTTGAAATACTTCGCTCCTTAAATGATTTAACCTATACTAACTGTTTATTATCTTCCTACCATTTAAGTGATTTATTTGGATCCACCAAGTCTAGTAGTAATCAAAAGGGCTTGGTTATTTTATTCATTTGAGAATTGGGAAAAATACTCAACTTAAAAGAACTCCACTACCATCACTTTCAAATTAAAAACAAAACACCACTACATTACTTTCACTTTTGCTACTCATCATATACTCGTTCATCTATTTACTAGAATCTATTCCCAGTGTCTTCGAAAAAAGGCTTTACTAGTGTTTTACAACCTACAATTCTCTACACGTTTTTTTTTTTTTCAAATGAATCGAATCTTTCTAGCATACTAATGTAAGTAGACAAAATGATTCGACAAAATTTACATTACAATACTTCAATTTATTAGGAAACAAAAGTACAATTAATTTATGTTTTTCTCATCTTATTGTATATTATAAGCATGATCATCGGTTGGTGTTTTCATGTGACCCAAAATTATGTGATGATATTTGTATTGAATCTTTGCGTATGTTTTGTGAACAAGCGGATGCCATCCCTAATACTTATAATTTATTTTATATCTATACTTATATCATAAACGTAATCATAACCATAATCCATACTTCATCTTTTATTTCATTTTCTCGTATTCATATCTATTTATATATCATACTTCATAATATTTATCATTCTTAGTGTTTTCCTAATAATAATAATAATAATAATAATAATAATAATAATAATAATAATAATAATAATAATAATAATAATAATAATAATAATAATAATACCTTAACATAATAAATGAGGGTGCGTGTGTGGGTATTCGGCTCAGCAGAACACGAAGACAAGTAACATGACATGAGTGAGCAACAGTTTCGGTTGATACTGAAATCGAGCAGGAGCAATTTATTTATTTATTTAAATTTTTTTTTTTTCCAAGTTTTCTTTGGTGGTTTGTGAGTTGATCGAACAGGAGGGCAGCAAGGTTGCTCGAAGATAATGCGGTAGTTGTTTTGTTGAGAAATAAGTAGTTCAAAAAGTTGCAGGTGTTTGATCATGGTTGAGTGAATAAGAAGCAAGAAAACCAAAAGTAGTAGTGAGTTGAATGGTGGTGGTCGAATGGTATATAAAAATTTCAAGAGTTTCGGTACCCACAATAAAAGTGAATTGATTTATTTAGACGTAATGAATGGTGAGGTGTGATGATATATATGTGCAATTTCTTATGTGATATTTAGGCCCCATGTTTTTCGTTGTAGCTATGTCGCTGTTGCATAGATTAGAAACAACTTAAATTTGTCCGAAATAAAATAGCATTTAAATGTTGGTTAGATATTGAATGGGTCAAACATGGATGAACAAAATTATTATTATTAATGATGACTATTTCTTGGATACTTATTCATTCTTTCTTTTTAGAGTTTATATCGTACTTGTACTATTCTTTTGTTATGCCACCACTTAACACACTTTATTATTATTATTATTATTATATTTTTTTCCCATTAAAATTCTAGGTGTATAAAGCAAAATGTGTAGGTAGGTAACCCGTGAACTTCATCCTAAAAGCCATTAACCCCACTATAATTATTTATGACTTTTGTTAAAGTGACATATGACAAAATAATAAATTTTAGTTTTATGGATATTATTGGATATAGAAGATGATGATGATGGTGATCTTCAATGGTGTTGTGGGTTTGTCGAGTAGTAGTAGAACAATGAAACTGGTTGGTGAAGCTGTGCATGTATTTATGGTATGCGTGGTTTCAAAAGAAGAAAACAACTAGGATATATATATAATTTAAGATTTAAAATGAAGTGGTATTATGTGTTGTAATCGAGTAGGTCAATTAGAAAGAGAAACAAACAAACAAACAAAAATTAAAGGTGCTGGTCAAGTAATAGGAAAAGAGAAGAAAAATTTTAAAGGTGATGGTGAGATAAAAAAAAAATATACGGAATATATGGATATATCTATATGGGGTTTTGGTTGTTTTATCTCTGCATATTTGTATGTTTGTTATATATAATTGAGATAGTGGAGAAAGGAGTTGGATTCATATAGTTTATAGTATCATGTATCATCAATCGTTGTACATGAATGTCAAAAGAACAGTAATTCACTTTCACCCTTAATAATTTCCGTTAACGAGATATATTTCAACAATTTAAAGTATTAATATAATATTATTAATAATTAAAAATAATAATAATAAATAATATAATAATAATCAAAGAAATATAAACGTGTACATTATTAGCCATCGTCTACTATTGGTTTAATATTTCATTCACGGACTTAAAATCGTACTCCGTTGATAATCAGTGACGGATAAAAGTGTTCAGAAAAATCCCATATTTTTTAAATTAGCTATATTTATTTCTTTTGGTAATTAAGGCATAAAATTCAATTATTAATTTGTTAAATAAAAATTACATCAACTGTCCCTCTCATTTATGGGTGAAATATAAAAAGTGTTAAAATTAAATAATTAGGTCCTAAATATACTTTTAATAAGCCTATAACTTATATAACTCATTTTCGGATTACGCCTTAATTTAAAATCATATAAGCTCGTTTTTAACTTCATTAATAACTGTTAAGATGACAAACGAGTGCTACGATCGTTTACAGAATGAATTCGAAAACAAGTATGTATTTTCAATATACTTTATATATATTTATTTTAATAATAAATTTATTATTACTTATATCATTTTATTTTACAAAATTAATTCTAATAACCACGTAATATAATATTTCAAATTATATTAAACTATACATATATACATTTTTAAATATATATGTATCTGTTTTCAAATAGTTATTCGTGAATCGTCGGAAATAGTCAAAGGGTAATTTGAATATATGAACATAGTTTCCAAAATTTTTGAGACTCATCCTAACAGACTTTGCTTATCGTGTCGAAATCATAAAAGATTAAGTTTAAATTTGGTCAGAAATTCCCGAGTCGTCACAGTACCTACCCGTTAAAGAAATTTCGTCCCGAAATTTGAGTGAGGTTGTCATGGTTAACAATAAAAATGTTTTCATGACGAATTTGAGCTAATAAATAGATTTTTATTATTGTTGAGTAATATGGGTAAGATAATTCGATTACTTGAAGGGTACGAGTGAAGCTAACACAAAAGATTGAAATGAGAAAAGTAAGTTCCGTCACATCTTTTGACGTAGATGGGTTGAATTTCGGAGTTCAAGGGATTTAAAGAAAATCTTCGAAATCTAAAAGATTTGATTCTTCGGCAAATTAGGAAATTAAGATCTCTATATTTAAATACGGTGATCTGTCTCGATTACTCTGTCTGATATGTCCATTATAAATTAAACTCTTCAGTTCCATTATTCTCACCATTCCTATACTTTCTTCCTTAGTATGAACATCTAAAAAAATTGTGAAAATGCTTAATCCAGTTCTGATCCTTGTCCTCATCCTTACTATCGTAACAATCATTCTCCTTTTCCAATTACCACCAGAGGAATCTGCTTTCTTCTACTTCATACTTGAGGTTATAATGTTTTTAATTATCCCATGTCTTTATGTTGCGATAAACATTGATATACACGGTTTGTAATTTCTACGTTGTTGTTGGGTTTTTATATCTTCCCTTATATTTTGATGTCCTTGCCTCTGTCTCCTATAATCATTGTCATCCATAGTTAATGCTCTCTCCTATTTGCTGCGATTTATACTCCCTTTCTACTTTGGAGCTTCATGCTTTTCTTTTCTTTTCGCAAGTAATGGTCCAGACTTCATAGGTATGGAGTTTCGTATTATCATAATATACAAGGTAGAAAGAAAAGGTAGTAGTACGATTTGATTTGTTAAATTACCAGAATTACTGAGGATAGAACTATCAAGAATATATTCTCTTGATATGTTCAGAAGTTAAGTAGAATGAAGGAGTTATGTAACATGGCACGTGATGATGTTATGATTCTGTGAATCTTCACGTCCCATTAGAAACTCAGCATGACTTACTGTAATATAATCACGTTGATCAAGTGTCATTATATTATACTAACTCATGCTTCAGTTCCCAACACTACTTCAGAATTCATTCATAGTTTATGCTTAGCTTTTACAGAAATTTCCAATATAATGTATTACAGATAGCACGAAGAGGTATATAATTTCGGACGAGAATATTTATGAAAATATCCTCAGAAATATCGAAGATATTTATGATGATATTTTGGAATTTCTAAGTTCGATGGTTGATGAAGAAAGATTTTCCGCAAGATTTTAACATGACCTCGGTGCAAGATATTCTCTAAAGATTTCATCGGATCCAGAATTACCTGGATTCTTTGAATATAGGGTATGGTCCTTGTATTTGTCCTTGGTCTCCTTCATGGTTAACTTTATCCGTTTTCCAGTTCCAACGTTTCTGAGCTTTTCCAACATTCAGAGTATCGATTCATAAACTGGGTGCCTTTTCAAAATTTCAGAATTGAAGATCGTAATCCTAGGAGATAATTGTTGTACGTATACATATAACTATTAATGTAGAAATGCTACGAGATTCGAAATACTGATTGCTGATTCCCGGTAATTGGTATGGCAATTATTGTTACATGGTATAGATGAATACAAGATGGGGTTTCAATGAATATAATGATTTTTCGGAAAGTCCAAATTCATTGAAGTTGCTGGTAATTTTACTGCTAATGTGGTGAAATATAAACGGTTCTCCGGTAACGATGACGACAGGCAAACTTATATATCAAGGTTATAATAAGGCTAATTCGAATGGAAGAATTGAAGTTGATTTGATGGAGCTGTTACAAAATTGGCTAATTTAGAGAGATTGTAAAGTTACTTTCGGTAATAACAACGTCAAGGAGTTAGCACAGATACGTGTTAAATGTTTATTCAGGTTCCGAGAGTTTTTCAGGTGCATAACTATATGTATAAATCTTTTCCTTCCATAGGTGAAGTGCGGTTGGTTCATTTTCTCGCTTGAGGTGTTTTCAAGAATCATGGAAGGTTTGAACGTAGATTGGAATCGTCAAGATACAAATGAGGTTAAAGACGAAATCAAGTGGCAAACTTAAAGAATTGTTTAATTTCATATATTATAATCAATATTTTAATTCATTTTAATTGTCCAATGTTATTAGTCCACAGTCGATAGTCCACAGTTGGCAGTCCAATAATTCATACATAGTTTAATATAATATTCGAATTAATTAATTGTATCGTGACCCGTGTACATGTCTCGGACTCGATCACAACTCAAAGTATATATATTATTATAGAATCAACCTCAACCCTGTATAGCTAACTCCCGCATTACTGCATATAGAGTGTCTATGGTTATTCCAAATAATATATATAGATGCGTCGATATGATATGTCAAAACCTTGTATACGTGTCCCGATATTTAAAGTGTGTAAAATAAATAACAGAAATTAAATGATGATAAATAAAGTGCGTAAAGTAAATAACGGAAATTAAATGATGATAAATAAAATTGCGATAATTAAATTGCGATAAATAACTTGCAATAAATAAAATGTAATCAGTTAGCTAGGAACAGTTAGTTAGGATTTTGTTAGCGTGGATTCTTAACCAAATTTCTCATAGTTAATTTGTTTGTTTCTAACAAATTTTATTCCGTCAAATGTTTTCTTCATTATGCCACTTGTTGGATTCTGATAGGTCAAAATCCAAATATGAAATTTGAATGGAAAAGGTTATACTGTGGTGAACGGATTCATTTATCTGTGGATGTAAATAGGATAGGAAATGACTGTTGAATCAGATTTGGAGAATGTACAATGTAACTTATTAATGTGAAATCTAAATATTCCTCGGGTATTACCTACCCGTTAAAATATTTTCACCATTAACACTTTGTACAAAAGAATTTTTAATTACAATCTTTATGAAAATATACTTACATATATATATTTTCTTCAGATGTAATTATGGATTTAATGAGATAATATAATATTAATCTCATTTGGTTTAACGTCCGAACTAGAATACATAATCTCTAAAACATTAGAGATTACATAATCGCCATGAAGAACGAAGATAATAGCTGTAGAACGATACGTAGAACGATGTTTATACACGAGGTATAGGATGAGATGTTGAGTCATAGATTGTTGATGGTATTGATGTTGCTGGTGCTGTTGCTGAAGCTGGTACATTTTGCACCATATGTTCCAAAGCTATAACTCGAACGCGAAGCTCGTTGACTCATTTCTCTGGGATGATTGTTGATAGAAACGAGCGGATGAATAAGGTTTAGAATTTGAGATAGTATTTAATCGTGACAAAATACTTTAGAAATGAGAGAGAAAATTGTGTTTCGAATAGGTTCGTCGGTAAGTGCTTCAGGTTCATCGCGAAGAGGTGAATTTGGTCGATGAAAAGGATCACCTTATTCTTGTCTCCAATGATTAAGTAGACTACGAATTCATCAGATGAATTGGGGATGGCTGACTGATTGATTCATTCTGGTGACACTGCTTTCGAAGCTTAGGTGAATATCCATGTCAGAATAGCTATCGGAATCTGAGGGACTCGAACTGGTCGAGGGATTCATCTCGTACGATCAGATGAAGGATTTTTTTTTTTTTTTGATAAGAATTAGATTATAGGACGTAGATTAGTATCCTGCAATACATAATTTACATATGCATATATAATACTAAAATCCCATAAGTTACGGAGGAATCTACGGGAGTTGTCAGGCAAAGTCTACAGTAACATATATGCTAAGATATGAATTAGCAGATACGCTAAGATACGAATTTTGTCTATACACTATTTATGCAATCATTGCAGTAAGATGTGTCTAGACTAAGAATGATAAGCAGGTAATTTCCTAAGGATGATAAACAGATGATTTCCGACAAAATGATAAGTAAAACTTTTGACATGTAGACACGGTCGAGGTCCAGACTTACTAATGCATCCTAACGACTATCAGTTAGACACTCTAATACAAGACCTGGTTCACTAAGACTACCGCTCTGATACCAACTGAAAGGACCCGTCCTAATCCATCCGGACAAAGTCCACATCGATTATAAACGATTCACAATAGTTGATTACATCACGAGATACTTGACCTCTATATGATACATTTTACAAACATTGCATTCATTTTTGAAAAGACAATCTTTCATTATATCAAAAGTTGACGGCAGGCATACCATTTCATAATATATCTAACTATAATTGACATAACAATAATCTTGATGAATTCAACGACTCGAATGCAACGTCTTTTGAAATATGTCATGAATGACTCCAAATAATATCTTTAAAATGAGCGATTGCACAGCGGAAGAGTTCTGTCATACCTGAGAATAAACATGCTTTAAAGTGTCAACCAAAAGGTTGGTGAGTTCATTAGTTTAACATAAATAATCATTTCATAATTTTAATAGACCACAAGATTTCATATTTCCATTTCTCATAAACATACATCCCATACATAGAGACAAAAATCATTCATATGGATTGAACACCTGGTAACCGACATTAACAAGATGCATATACAAGAATATCCCCATCATTCCGGGATCCTCCTTTGGACATGATATAAATTTCGAAGTACTAAAGCATCCGGTACTTTGGATGGGGCTTGTTGGGCCCGATAGATCTATCTTTAGGATTCGCGTCAATTAGGGTGTCTGTTCCCTAATTCTTAGATTACCAGACTTAATAAAAAAAGGCATATTCGATTTCGATAATTCAACCATATAATGTAATTTTGATTACTTGTGTCTATTTCGTAAAACATTTATAAAAGCAGCGCATGTATTCTCAGTCCCAAAAATATATATTGCAAAAGCATTTAAAAAGGGAGCAAATGAAACTCACCATACTGTATTTTGTAGTAAAAATACATATGACGATATTGAACGACTGAACAATGCATGGTTGGCCTCGGATTCACGAACCTATATCATGTATATATATTAACACACATAATTGTAATCGAACAAATATATATATATATATATATATATATATATATATATATATATATATATATATATATATATATATATAAGAATTTATTAGTTATATTATTTTTATATTAGTAACCTATATGTTTCATATATTTATTTTATATGTTTAAAATAGATAAAATATTAAATTTGTTATGTTATATGTATTTAATGCATTTTTGTATATATATGTATATATATCTGTTGTTTGTTAAGATTATATTAATACTAAAATAATATTAAAAATGATAAAAATAATAATAATAATGATAATAGAGTTAAAATTGATACTTTTAATAAAAATGATAATTTTAATAATAATGTATACTAATAATAATAATTCTAAAAATAATGATTTTACTAATAATAATGATGATACTAATATTTATTTTAATAGTTATAATGATAATAATAAATATAATGATAATAATAAAAATATATACTACCTTTGTAAGAGTTAAAAGGCTTTAAAAAAAAATGATCATAGCCCGAGCTCAAACCCGCGACCTCATGCTAACCCAAATCATCTCTTAACCAACCATCCAATTCTATTTTTCTGTATTTAAATCCATCATAATTAAATATAACCCGTATTATATGTTTCATCTTCTAGCCCATATGTGAGAATAAATTAGTCCACCAAGCCCATTTAGCAAGACTGCTTCTATTGTTTAAAAAATGTATATATGCAGTTGCCTAGATTCGAACTTAGGACTTCCTGTTTCACAAACGCCCTACTAACCATTTCTCCCCTTGTCTCTTTCTTGAAATACTTCGCTCCTTAAATGATTTAACCTATACTAACTGTTTATTATCTTCCTACCATTTAAGTGATTTATTTGGATCCACCAAGTCTAGTAGTAATCAAAAGGGCTTGGTTATTTTATTCATTTGAGAATTGGGAAAAATACTCAACTTAAAAGAACTCCACTACCATCACTTTCAAATTAAAAACAAAACACCACTACATTACTTTCACTTTTGCTACTCATCATATACTCGTTCATCTATTTACTAGAATCTATTCCCAGTGTCTTCGAAAAAAGGCTTTACTAGTGTTTTACAACCTACAATTCTCTACACGTTTTTTTTTTTTCAAATGAATCGAATCTTTCTAGCATACTAATGTAAGTAGACAAAATGATTCGACAAAATTTACATTACAATACTTCAATTTATTAGGAAACAAAAGTACAATTAATTTATGTTTTTCTCATCTTATTGTATATTATAAGCATGATCATCGGTTGGTGTTTTCATGTGACCCAAAATTATGTGATGATATTTGTATTGAATCTTTGCGTATGTTTTGTGAACAAGCGGATGCCATCCCTAATACTTATAATTTATTTTATATCTATACTTATATCATAAACGTAATCATAACCATAATCCATACTTCATCTTTTATTTCATTTTCTCGTATTCATATCTATTTATATATCATACTTCATAATATTTATCATTCTTAGTGTTTTCCTAATAATAATAATAATAATAATAATAATAATAATAATAATAATAATAATAATAATAATAATAATAATAATAATAATAATAATAATACCTTAACATAATAAATGAGGGTGCGTGTGTGGGTATTCGGCTCAGCAGAACACGAAGACAAGTAACATGACATGAGTGAGCAACAGTTTCGGTTGATACTGAAATCGAGCAGGAGCAATTTATTTATTTATTTAAATTTTTTTTTTTTTCCAAGTTTTCTTTGGTGGTTTGTGAGTTGATCGAACAGGAGGGCAGCAAGGTTGCTCGAAGATAATGCGGTAGTTGTTTTGTTGAGAAATAAGTAGTTCAAAAAGTTGCAGGTGTTTGATCATGGTTGAGTGAATAAGAAGCAAGAAAACCAAAAGTAGTAGTGAGTTGAATGGTGGTGGTCGAATGGTATATAAAAATTTCAAGAGTTTCGGTACCCACAATAAAAGTGAATTGATTTATTTAGACGTAATGAATGGTGAGGTGTGATGATATATATGTGCAATTTCTTATGTGATATTTAGGCCCCATGTTTTTCGTTGTAGCTATGTCGCTGTTGCATAGATTAGAAACAACTTAAATTTGTCCGAAATAAAATAGCATTTAAATGTTGGTTAGATATTGAATGGGTCAAACATGGATGAACAATATTATTATTATTAATGATGACTATTTCTTGGATACTTATTCATTCTTTCTTTTTAGAGTTTATATCGTACTTGTACTATTCTTTTGTTATGCCACCACTTAACACACTTTATTATTATTATTATTATTATTTTTTTTTCCCATTAAAATTCTAGGTGTATAAAGCAAAATGTGTAGGTAGGTAACCCGTGAACTTCATCCTAAAAGCCATTAACCCCACTATAATTATTTATGACTTTTGTTAAAGTGACATATGACAAAATAATAAATTTTAGTTTTATGGATATTATTGGATATAGAAGATGATGATGATGGTGATCTTCAATGGTGTTGTGGGTTTGTCGAGTAGTAGTAGAACAATGAAACTGGTTGGTGAAGCTGTGCATGTATTTATGGTATGCGTGGTTTCAAAAGAAGAAAACAACTAGGATATATATATAATTTAAGATTTAAAATGAAGTGGTATTATGTGTTGTAATCGAGTAGGTCAATTAGAAAGAGAAACAAACAAACAAACAAAAATTAAAGGTGCTGGTCAAGTAATAGGAAAAGAGAAGAAAAATTTTAAAGGTGATGGTGAGATAAAAAAAAAAAATATACGGAATATATGGATATATCTATATGGGGTTTTGGTTGTTTTATCTCTGCATATTTGTATGTTTGTTATATATAATTGAGATAGTGGAGAAAGGAGTTGGATTCATATAGTTTATAGTATCATGTATCATCAATCGTTGTACATGAATGTCAAAAGAACAGTAATTCACTTTCACCCTTAATAATTTCCGTTAACGAGATATATTTCAACAATTTAAAGTATTAATATAATATTATTAATAATTAAAAATAATAATAATAAATAATATAATAATAATCAAAGAAATATAAACGTGTACATTATTAGCCATCGTCTACTATTGGTTTAATATTTCATTCACGGACTTAAAATCGTACTCCGTTGATAATCAGTGACGGATAAAAGTGTTCAGAAAAATCCCATATTTTTTAAATTAGCTATATTTATTTCTTTTGGTAATTAAGGCATAAAATTCAATTATTAATTTGTTAAATAAAAATTACATCAACTGTCCCTCTCATTTATGGGTGAAATATAAAAAGTGTTAAAATTAAATAATTAGGTCCTAAATATACTTTTAATAAGCCTATAACTTATATAACTCATTTTCGGATTACGCCTTAATTTAAAATCATATAAGCTCGTTTTTAACTTCATTAATAACTGTTAAGATGACAAACGAGTGCTACGATCGTTTACAGAATGAATTCGAAAACAAGTATGTATTTTCAATATACTTTATATATATTTATTTTAATAATAAATTTATTATTACTTATATCATTTTATTTTACAAAATTAATTCTAATAACCACGTAATATAATATTTCAAATTATATTAAACTATACATATATACATTTTTAAATATATATGTATCTGTTTTCAAATAGTTATTCGTGAATCGTCGGAAATAGTCAAAGGGTAATTTGAATATATGAACATAGTTTCCAAAATTTTTGAGACTCATCCTAACAGACTTTGCTTATCGTGTCGAAATCATAAAAGATTAAGTTTAAATTTGGTCAGAAATTCCCGAGTCGTCACATTGTAAGTCGAAACTATGTCCGTGTACCACTACGCTAATAACACCCACTGTAAGTTATGTTTATGTTATTTTCATTAATGTCTCGTAGCTAAGTTATTATTATGCTTATTTAATGTCGAAGTAATGGTGATGTTTGACTAAAAATATTAAAATTGGGTAATTGGGCTTTGTACCATAATTGGGGTTTGGACAAAAGAACGACACTTGTGGAAATTAGATTATGGGCTATTAATGGGCTTTATATTTGTTTAACTAAATGATAGTTTGTTAATTTTAATATAAAGATTTACAATTGGACGTCCCTATAAATAACCATATACACTCGATCGGACACGATGGGATATTTATATGTACGAATAATCGTTCATTTAACCGGACACGGGAATGGATTAATAGTCTATGGAATTATTAAAACAGGGGTGAAATTATGTACAAGGACACTTGGCATAATTGATAACAAAGTATTAAAACCTTGGATTACACGCAGTCGATATCCTGGTGTAATTATTAAACAAAGTATTAAGACCTTGTTACAGTTTAAGTCCCCAATTAGTTGGAATATTTAACTTCAGGTATAAGGATAATTTGACGAGGACACTCGCACTTTATATTTATGACTGATGGACTGTTATGGACAAAAACCAGACGGACATATTGAATAATCCAGGACAAAGAACAATTAACCCATGGGAATAAACTAAAATCAAAACGTCAAACATCATGATTACGGAAGTTTAAATAAGCATAATTCTTTTATTTCATATATAATTCCTTTATTTTCATATTTAATTGCACTTCTAATTATCACATTTTTATTTATTGTCATTGTATTTAATTGCACTTTTAATTATCGCACTTTTTAATTATCGCAATTTTATTTCATCGCACTTTTATTTATTGCAATTTCATTATCGTTATTTATTTTACGCTTTAAATTAAGTCTTTTATTTATTTAATATTTTACATTAGGTTTTAACTGCGATAAAAGTTTTAAAAATCGACAAACCGGTCATTAAACGGTAAAAACCCCCTTTTTATAATAATAATATTACTTATATATATTTGTATTTTTATTAATTAAAACTAATATAGCGTTAAGCTTTGTTTAAAAGATTTCCCTGTGGAACGAACCGGACTTACTAAAAACTACACTACTGTACGATTAGGTACACTGCCTATAAGTGTTGTAGCAAGGTTTAGGTATATCCATTTTATAAATAAATAAATATCTTGTGTAAAATTGTATCATATTTAATAGTATTTCCTAGTAAAATATAAGCTATTTCATATACGCCTCGCATAACATCACTATTCTACTATCAGCTTAGCACTGTAATTGTATAATGATTAGGATAGTTTAATTCTGCATAGTATGATGATAGGTCTGTTAGTTTTCATTCCTATTTTGTCAACTTAACCTGAATGCTCCTTCTATTGTCATTGTGTTCATTCAACATGGCACGTAGTTACTCTGTCCCTAACCGATAACGAGGGTTAGGATTAGAACTTAAATTATGACAGCACCTAGTGCTTAACCGAAGATAACCTCGGAGGTTCCGTAACTCTGACAGTGTAACCTACGTGACATACCTACCTTTGCTAAAAGAGAACTCCGAGAAGTCAAAGACCGGTAGGATTACACAATCGGCTCATCTGATCAGTTCAATATTAACCTGATTAATGGTTACCTACAACATAACCACATTTCGCTAGCCTAAGCGTATATCTTGGTCAACATTTCCTTGATCTGAATACCCTGGGTAACTCTCGAACCTTTTTACTTTCCTGCATTTTAGATTATAATTACAAACCCTACTACTATCTGTTCATCTAGGCTATTTATCTAACAACAATTATATCATTGATCTTCAATTTGCTAAGCCATTCAAAAACATGACCCTAAGTCAACTTACACTTTCTACCCTTAGAAAGGCAAAAGAATATTTAGGCCCCGCGACATATAAATTTAATACACAGGACCTTCCTACTGTGACTCGCCTGGTCAACCTCATTCCGTGACAAATGAAATCTACTTTTCTAGCGATATCACTCCCATACTTATCTTTTTTCTAACACTTGCTAAAGTGTTGATGATTCACCTAGAAAACATATTGAACCTATAGACTTTTATTCTTAAAATCCACTAAAAATCCAAAGAAAGTAGCAATTCTCATTATGCCATGTTTGAATTGTTTTTTGATAAATCTGTGGTCAGATTTATTTGTGAAATTTACCCCGCTGAAAAATATCAAGGATGCGAAAGGAGTTACTTATTTTAATATATATATATATATATATATATATATATATATATATATATATATATATATATATATATATATATATATATATATATATATATATATATATATATATATATATATATATATATATATATATATATGTATGTATGTATATGTATATGTATATATATATATGTATATATATATATATATATATAAAGAGGTAGGATTAAAGATTGTAGTCTCTGAGATTCGAACCTAGATCTTTAAGGGTGCTAGATCACCTAACCACCTAAAACTTTCCGGTATGGGATCGGTTGATCGAAAGTTCGTTACATAGATCATGGAAGTTGCAATCTTAATTATCAAACTCTTTTCTAAAATAAAAAGAAAGAAAACGTTGTCTATTAGATAGAAGGATAAAAAGAAGAGGATTCTGGAAGACCTGAGAATTCAAAAAAAAACTAAGAAACCAAAAAAAACCACAAAGGGCAAGCCTTCCTTACCCTTCTCGCCTAACGTTACAACCCGAATAAAGATGTGTTTCGATAGTTAGTGTCATTTCTATCTTTCAAATACTTAGGATGTGATCAATCTGACCAAGCCCATGACGCGAGATGCAGTATGACTGGCTTATGATCGATATACAATAAAATAGGTGACCCGATATACTTGTGTGAATTGTGTGACTACGAAAGAGAGGAAGCTTAGTCTTGTATATTCCACATTAGAGAATTAAGATTAATACCTATAGACTTATTCTCATATTTCGTATAAGTGATACCTAATTAAAACAAATTTTTGAAGTATATTTGTTTAGGATAAAAATATTACTGTAGTAAATTTCTAAAATACTGGATTTCTGTTTTAAAATATCTCTTGAATGGATTAAAAGTTCTAATATATGCTTGAGGACAAGCAAAATCCTAAGTGTGGGATACTTGATATCACTCAAAATAGTCATGTTTTTACTAGTGATATCACCCATATTTTAACCTTCGTATTAACAAAATGAATTATAAACATGCAAAATCCTACAAATTATAATATTAAGGGGTCAAAAGGCAGAATTGCCAAAATAAGGCCAAATTAAGGTTTTTAACATGGTTTTTAGCACTTTTTCTATTCAATAGGTATACTCTACCTACTTAGTCTTAAAATAGGTATTCTAGACTCATAAACGCCCATGGAGAACTCTTGGAGTCTGAATCCACAAACTTAAACTGAAGAAAAAGGCAAGTCAAAATTAGGGTTTCCTAAAACCCTAATTTTAGAGATCACTCTAAAACACTAATTTGGAAGATCAAGAAGACTTACTGGCACTTAATTGAAGCTCAATTATGAAGATCTAACCATGACCTAGATCCTCTGTACATCTGGTTAAAGAGATCAAGAAGTTACAAGACTTACACACACTGAAATACATACTAAACTCTAATCTCTCCTACACTCATGTCCGACCAACAAGAGCTTTAGAGACTGATCAAGGGAATTCTGTACACTTAAGATCAAGTTTAAAGACCTTCCAAAAGACTTATCTACCCGATAAAAGCTGAATGTACACTCACCAGACAAGATAAAGCATAATTATCAGAGAAATTCATCCCCCAAATCAGCCACCTAAAAGTTTGTTATGAAACTGGCGACCCAGTTACTAAAAATGGCGACCCAGTTACATAAACCGGAAACCCGGTTACAACAACTGGCGACCCAGAAATAAAACTGGTGACTTAGGAAATAAAACTGGTGACTCGAGATTAACAACTGGCGACCCAGTTTAGCAAACTGGTGACCCAGTTAGTTAATTGGAGACCCAGTTAAGCTAACTGGCAACGTAATTAGCCAAAACTTGTGACCCGGTTCTTCAATTGGCGACTCTAAATCTGAAACTGGCGACTCAAGAATTGAAACTCGTGACTCGGGCTATGAAATTGGCGACCTGGGCTTTAAAACTGGTGACCCAGTTTACTAAAGGAGAACCTGATCAATCATTTTACACACATTTCATTTCTGTTTCAATTAAATTCAAAGAAACTCTGCCCAGGTACTCTCTAGTTTCTAGCATTTAGTAGTTATAATGATGTAATAACTAGAGGCAAAGAAGTCTTATTAGTGCCTCTAGTAGTGTAGTTACGTAGTAATAAAGGAGGTACTTATTGGAAAGCGTTATCAAGAAGCTTATTTTCTCAGCATTTCAGGTATCAACTATTACTCCATCTGTATTATATCGAAATGTTATAATGAACGTTAAGCTCATTATAATGAGCTAAATTACTTCTTTTGTCTATTAAAAATGTAAGCTTAGGATGTTTTACTATTGTTGTTGTTTAGATCATTATAAGTATTTGATTCAATGCTTTTATAAACGGAGTGAGTTTTTGTCAAATTATATAAAGTTTATCCAACTTGTACCATGGTTAAATCTACATAAGTGGGTTTAAGTATTATGTGTCTAAAAAGCGTATGGCCGGTGTCCCGAAAATTGAAACAGATTAGGCCGGGAACGGGATATAAGACTCGAGATAAAAATATCATTTTGGAGAAATCCGGGATATTTATGATCTATGAAACTAAATAACATAACTGCACTCTTTCAACGAATGGCTTGATATGCAGCCGATGTCATTTTCAGTCAGTTAGTAAAGTTTAACAATATTAATTTGTGATCTTTGTATAACTGGATTGATACGCAGCTGATGTGGTTTTCAGTCAACTTGTACAAGTCCATCATTTTATATTTGGGGTCTAAGGTTTTAATAAAGTAGTAGTCATTAACACCTGTTTTAAATTTAAACGACGAATATATATCACTTTATTCATAGCCTAAGGCCATTCTCAACTATTCAAATTAAACATTACCAACTTAATTTGGTAGGATAACATTCCTATTTCTGACCGGTGTTGTTAACAAGTCTAATCTTTCTTATTACACCCTCGCTGGAGTTTCCATAAGAGAACTAAGAACTGAGGGTGGTTGTTGAGTTGGTCTAATTTATTATAACGGAAACTCTCTTTTATAATAAACCCTATATTTTTATCACATGACACATTAATTATTTGTGCTTGAATTAAGTTTCATGGAAATAAATTAATGGATAAATATATATTGGATAGAATAAAAGTGATAATATTCCACGAAACAATAGTATCGTAATCCGGGATGCAGCTTACAGATTTAATAGACACATTTTCATCATATAAAGTACCTGCTGATTAGTTTAGTTTAATAGTTTAATTATTACTGTTTTTAGAAACTTATGAAATAACAAATACCAAAAGATATAAAAAAATAAAAATTGATCCTGGTTAAAACGTTAATTAAAAACAACAACACCCGTTTCATACTTATCCGTGACAAACATTTAACAAAAAGAGTTAGTAATAATATTATGATTTGGTTTACCCCTGCACTTATAAATTACAAACTTGAAGAACTTAACCAAATAGAACGCACGGTCTAACAAGCCGTGTCGGGTGGTGCGACCGTCTGATATTCCTAGCGCTGGTGATAGTGGGAAAGCACGCGACGACCGGAAGCGCATCAAGATGGTAAAGGCTACAGAAGGAGATGTTAAGGCGGCGAGAAGTGAAACTACAAGAAGTGGGTCTTATGGGTGAACGTCTAAGAATCCATCGAATAGTCAGTCAATCCAGCAGTCGAGTAGGCAGTCTGGTAATTGTGGTAAGAAGTCAGGTGGTTTTAAGCAGTATGGTAAATCGGGTACAAGCGGTTCGACCTCCAGTCCAAAAAAATTGGTGTACTGTATGTAAATCTACACATGCAGGACCTTGTTATTCACTGACTAGGAGATGTTTAAGATGTGTAGTTTTGGGTCATGACACATTTAATTATTCATTTAGAGATAATGTCTGTTAGAACTGTCCCAAAGAAGGTCACAGATCTGAAAGCTACCCATCAACATCTAGAAGCAGTTCTGGGGCGGGGTCAGTGGCAAGGTCAACGTCAACGGGGGGATCTTCTGCTTCTACTGCTAGCACAGAAAAGAAAGAACCCTCCGGTGGTGGAAGAAAGGGCATTTCTGATGATAGTAGACGCTGCAACCACTATAGATGACGTCTTAACCAGTATGTTCTTGGTTAACTCCTTGCCAGCTCGTGTATTGTTTGATTCAGGGGCGAACCGTTCCTTTATGTCATTAGGCTTATGTGATAAGTTGAAGTTTCCTGTTAGGATATTAGATGCGCCTTTGATAATAGAAGTAGCTGATGGTAAATCAGTTCCACGCACATCATCTGTGTCAGGAGTTAACATCAAGATTAATTACCATCCCTTCCCTATAACCTATTTGGTGATGCCCATACCTAGGGCTAGTATCAAGTGTTATAAGCAGATTATTTCTTTCCCTTTGATCGATGCGTCTCGGGTTGTAGCTCGAGGGGAGCGCGGTGGATTTAACTTCCATATGATTTCCCTAATGAAAGCCCAGAAGGCAATATCGAAAGGATGCGATTCGTTTTTTGCCTACGTGATTGATGTTAAGAAGGAAAAGAAGCAAGTGTCAGATATTCCAGACGCGTCATAATTTCCAAAAGTGTTTCCAGATGATTTACCAGGTTTACCATCAGTCTTTGAAGTAGAATATTTAAATTGATTTGGTACCAGGTGCTATGTCGGTAGCAAAAGCTCCTTATAGATTAGCTCCGTCAAAGATCCGAGAAATGATGTCTCAGATTTATGAACCATTAGTTAAGGGATTTATTCAACCATGTTCTTCGTCGTGGGGTGCTCCTGGTTTTTTGTGAAAAAGAAAGATGGGTCTCTTCGACATGTATAGACTACTTTGATTTGAACAAGAGAACGATAAATAATAAGTATCCACTACCGATAATAAATGATTTATTCGATCAGTTACAGGGTGCGTCTTACTTTTCAAAGATTGCTTTACATTCAGGGTATCATCGGGTACGAGTTGCAGAGACCGATATACCAAAAACAGCGTTTAAGACAAGATATGGGCACTACGAATTCCTGGTTATGCCATTTAGGTTAATAAACGCACCAGTGGAATTTGTGGATTTAATGAATAGAGTGTGTCGACAGTACCTTGATAAGTTTGTGATTGTTTTTATAGAAGACATTTTAATTTATTCAAAAACAGAAAGTGATCATGCTACGCATTTGAAATTAGTAATAGAGCTGCTAAAATAAGAACAATTATACGCAAAGTTTTCTAAGTGTGAATTTTGGTTGCGGGAAGTGCAGTTTCTGGCCACGTGGCTTGTGAACAGGGTATTAAGGTGGATCGGTCTATAAAATAGAGGTAATAATGAATTAGAACTCACTGAAAACTCCGACAGAAATCAAAATATTTCTGGGTTTAGCAGGTTATTACCGCCGGTTATTAAAGACTTTTCAAAAATAGCGGGACTGCTGAATAAGTTGACCAGAAAAGATGTAGCCTTTCGATGGACTGATGATCAAGAAAAGGCTTTTCAGACTCTTATAACAGTTGTTATGTCAAGCACCGGTTTTAGCTTTGCCAGAGGGGTCTGAAGATTTTGTGGTATATTGTGATGCATCACACACTGGTTTGGGTTGTGTTTTGATGTAGAGAAATAAAGCTATAGCTTATGCTTCACGTCAGTTAAAAGATCATGAACGAAATTACCCTACTCATTATTTAGAGTTAGCTGCAGTTGTTTTTGCCCTGAAACTTTGTAGACACTTATGGAAGACATTGTGAAATTTATACCGATCATAAGAGTCTTCAGTATATCTTTTCGCAGAAAGAATTGAATATGCGTCAACGTTGATGGCAAGAGCTGATTAAAGATTATGATTGTGAGATCAAATATTATCCGGGTAAAGCATATGTGGTCGCTGATGCGTTGAGCCGCAAGAAAACAGTTGAAAATATCCGATTTATAAGAATTGAGATTGTCTCATATTTAATTGACCGATTAAACACTATTCAACTTGTAGCCTTGAATGATGAAAATTTAAAGACTGGGTAAATAACCACACTAAAATTTGACCTATGCAATGACGCTAGAGGATTAAAGACCTATAATGACCGAATTTGGGTTCCTTTGCTTAGAGATCAAAGGGATTTGATCCTTACAGAAGCTTATAAATCTAGATTAATGGTACATTCGAGTAGTACAAAATAGTATAGAGATTTGAAAACTTTGTATTGGTGGCCGACAATGAAGACAGATGTTGCTAATTTTGTTGAAAAATGTCATATTTATGCACAAGTCAAAGCGGAACATCAGAAACCGTATGGGTCTTTACGACAATTAGAAATTCCAAAGTGAAAATGGAATCATATTACAATAGATTTTGTAACCAAGTTACCTCGAACCTAGAAATGGCACGACAAGATCTGGGTAATAGTAGATCATCTGACTAAGAGTGCTCATTTCTTAGCTACTTTTGAAACCGCTTCGTTAAGTAATTTAGCAGATTTTTACTTGAAAGAGATCGTCAGCAGACATGGTGTGCTGTTGTCTATAGTGATTGACAGAGATACTAGATTCGTATCGAACTTTTGGAACAACTTGCAACAGAACCTGGCTACACGGGTAAATCTAAGTACAACTTATCATCCACAAACATACGGTCAAAGTGTGCGAATGATTCAAACACTAAAGGATATGTTAAGAGCGTATGTTCTAGAATATGGTGGTTCTTGGGATTCGCATATTCCACTGATAGAGTTTGCCTACAATAATTCGTATCATTCGAGTATAGAAATGCTGACGTTTGAAATGTTATATGGTCATAAGTGTAGAACTCCCACGTGTTGGTTAGTAGCAGGTGAGAAACAGTTCGCAGGTCCATAGATTGTTCAGATAATAGCCAAAAAGGTTGCAATTGCTCATGAAAAGTTAAAATCTGCCTTAGATCGACAGAAAATGTATGACGATCTGCGGCACCAACTAGTAACTTTCAGTGTTGGGGAACCTGTTTATTTGAAAGTTTCTCCTTGGAAGGGTGTTATTAGATTTGGTAAATGAGGTAAACTAGCTCCAAGATTTATTGGTTCGTTCATAATTTAAGAGATTTTAAATGATCAAACAGTGGTTTTAGATCTTCCTTCTGAGTTAGCGGGAATTCACAACACATTCAACGTATGCTACTTGAGAAAGTGTAAAGTTGAGGATGAAAGTCAGATTCTTCCCTTAAAAGTAGACATGACCAAGAATTAGTGGAACAACAGATTAGAGTAGTTGACCGAAAAGTTACCAAGTTGAGTAAGAAGCAAATTCCGATGGTGTTAGTTGAGTGGCGGCACAGTTTATGTGCCAACATGCCCTGGGAAACTGAGGAGTGAATGAGGGTGCGTTATCCCCATTTGTTTGGCCTTAACCAGATTCTGAGGACGAAATCTTCTTAAGGGGGGTGGATTTGTAATACCCTCAGATCGGGCCTAGTTGTAAGATTACTGTTTTACCTCGAAGTTTGTATACGTGGTTTTATATGTTTTTATTTTAATATAATATTTATTATTATTTGACTATGTTGTTAGGACCAGTTTGTGACAAAGGTCACAAAAAAAGTTTTTTATTTATATTGGACTTCGTTAGGGCTGTTTAATGATGTACGAAAGATATAAAATAACTGATAAATACCCGTATGTTGGGGGGTATGAGATTTTAACCCGATTATGTTTTAGTGATCTACCTTATTTGTATCATTTATTCCACTCTCTAGAAAACTCACCAATACACTGTACCTTCATCCTCTCCACCTACCAAACCCTAACTTCTAATTCTTGTTCTTGAGCTCAAATCTCTTACATCATTGTGTTCCTTATAATCTACTGATTCTTTTGAGGTAAGAATCAAAAGATTTCATACTTTAATCTTTGAGAAAATGGAGTTTTGGTGTTAGGTTTTACAAAGTATCATTTTGGGTCAAAATTTCTTGAATTGATGTTTTTGTGTTAAAAACTTGTGGGTTTATGTTCCAAAACGTTTAGCGTGGTCAGTTTTGGGGTCATAAACGAGCTCTAGATCAAGAATTGGTGAGTTTGGCTTGAAACCCGTAGCTGTGTTCAACATCTGCTACAGATGAACACAGTCAGTCGAGTGTCTTCTGACACTCGACCGACGGTCAAGACCCTTAACCGATTGTGTTGACTATCGACCGAGTGTGTCTGTTAGTGATTATCAACTGAGTGACTTGACACTTGACCAAGTGTGTATTGACAGTCGGTGAACTATCTCTGACAGTCACCCGATGGTGTTTGGCAGTTGAAATTTTACTAAGTGTTGTTTCCTAGCCGTTATGCTTCCCGTATGTCTAATTTTGTTGTGAACACTTTAACTTTCAGGGATGCGACTTTAGTACGATTTTGTATTATGTGTATGTCATACGTGGGAACGTGTTAAACCATTCCGTTGAATGAAAATGTAGCTTTGTTAGGGGTCGTCAGATGTAGACCTTTTTTTTAATGATTCAGTAGTATCGTCACTATTATTGGAATAAAGTTACTGACTTGTGTTATCTTTACTCGGGTGATAAAGATAGAGAGAAGGCTCAGAAATATTAGACCTCTGAGAACCTTCTGTTGTCGGTATTTGGTGAGTGGGACTAACTGGAGATTCATAGTATAGAATAGCTTGTTATTCTATGATTGCCTAAGTTGTCAAGATTAACATGTTATTATTGTTAGTTAGTTAGTTATAGCTCTGTGATGACTACTTGTTATGTGATTCCTTGTGTGTTAGAGCTCAGTGCATCCCTATCGTGTGGTGGCCTAGGTAGGAGAGATTAACCTGCGGGTTGAGTTCCTCATGAGGTGGCCAGCATCCATTTTCGTATATGTTTGAATGATGTGTCCGTTGCCTGTGGATGATTTATACATTTATGGATGTGCGAGGAACTTTTGGTAAGCCCTAGTCCAATCAACTAGTGGTGAGAGTTCAACCGGACCGCCGATGTCTCTGTAGAATGCACTCTGGGTGATGTTTGTGCTAGATGTGATGACATGATTGATGTAACTACTGTTATGTACTATCTCCTATCGTTAGTTGCACTCACTTAACTTCGTGCTAATGTCCCTCCATCTCCTCCCTGCAGGTTGTTAGCTTTTGTAGATGGTGCTTTTGGGAGAAGACGGGCATGGTGATTTTATGTTTGACTATGAAGAACTCTGATGTGTCTTTTCCCAGTTAAAATTATATTATGTTGTAATGTCAAGTGGCACATGTTTGTTATAAATGAATGATAGCTGCAAGTTACATTGGGTTTGTATTTATTAAGTTGTTTTAATGAAAATGATTTAATTATAATAATGCTTTCGCTACGTATTGATATGGCCAAAACGGACGGTTTTATGTGTGCAGTGTCGTTAGGTCGCAACACGTCAGAATTAGCTACCAAAAGAAAGCGAGGGTTTTATTATTTATATTTAGCTGGGGTTCCCTAGCTATAACTCACCTACTTGTCTTCCTTTTAACGAGTAAGTGGTAAATATAACTCAGGTTCGTATTTTTGTATGTTTGCTCAGTAACGTGGGATAAAAGTGCCTATATAGTTAACCCTAGCGACAAGTGGTGATAGGTTAAGATTAACTAATATAACTATAATATAACTATAATGAGAAAGATAGATAGGTATGAAGAATAGAATTCTAATGGGAAATTATCACAAGAGTTTGACTTCCTAGAATAAACACTAAACCTCAATCAACTGGGCTATGAACCTAATTGATTTGTCACTAAGAGTTTAGGCCTTGAAGATTCTGGCTAAGACGGATATCGCTACTCCCAACGTTAACCTTAGAGAGTTTAAACGACCTTATGGATGGAATCCTAGGTACATGAACAAAGTGGTATATCCCTAAAGGAAAGTCTCAGCTTTTCTTAATCCTAGTTAGTCTAACTAAAGCAATATTCCACTACTTAATACTAAGCTAAGCCTTAACATTAATAGATGTGCAATCTTAGATATTCTAAGGTATTGCTAATTGGATTAGAAATCTCTCCTTTGCAATCACTTACTCAACTCCGGATCATCTTACAACATCTCAAGAACGTTGCTTCTGACGCGAATCATGCTTCTGAGCAAGCCAGTGTTCACTGGACTCTATATTGCCTACTCTAATCACAACCTAAATGGGTAGCTCTTCTTTGATGAATAAATGGTTATTCGTACGTAGTTACTATATCCCTAATGTGACGTTAAGCACACATAACTACTTACCTTGTATCCTAGGGTTAATCAGGTTCTAATACTAGGTTATAGCCACGTGAGTAAGCGAAAAGGGTTATCCGTAAATTAAACCTCTAAACCGTCAAGGTTTCAGCATAACAATAGCATAAGTTTCAGATAATTTATTCAGCACATAATAAACATTTGTAACAGATAGATAGGCATGCAAGATGAAAGCAACTTAAAATAACAAGATAACTTTATTAAATTAAGGAAAGCGTTCATTGTTTATAGAAGAAATCCGGACCATTACAAGTGCTGACATCCTTTAGACCGCTCCTATTACAATCTTCGGCGTTTACCTCCAGGTACTTAATTTCCCGCTAGGAGGTGAGAAGACCTTGAAAGCTCTAGTGAGAGAAAGTGTATTGTAGTGAGAGAGTGAGGAGAGGTGTGTTGAAATTGGATGACAAAAGCCCTTTAAATAGAAGTGAAAATGGCCTGCAAACAGCTGACAGGCCGTTTGGCAGGCCGCTTGGGAAGCCGTTTGGCAGGCCGTTTGGTTAGGCCGTTTGCCAGACTAGCCCGTTTGATATGCCCGTTTGATCTGGGCGTATGGCAGGTCGTTTGCCATACTGCGAGATGTTTGCCAGCCCGCTTGGCAAGCCATTTGGCTTACTGATTTGCTGGATCGCAACTTGATTTCTTGTCTTTAACCATTTTCTCTCTAGAATCTTCGTTTTAGCTCCGATTCTCTTGATTCTTCTTGCATCGTCTTCGGGCTGCTGGCACAGAGTTAGCCGATGCTTATTCCCCAGATAATTACTTTATTAACATACTTAACCGAAAAAGCGATTATTTTGCTGACAAAGTTTTGAACTTTATGCTTTTGGGACTCAATATCGGGGGTAAAAACGTAACTTTTTAGCCGATATTAAATATCCCACACTTAGACTTTTCTTGTCCTCAAGCAAACTTTCGAGCTTTTAACACTGAAGATTTTTATTCTTAGTGATCAAATGGTCTTTATTCTGCAAGACGCAGGAGCGAAAACTCGGTTTTATTCTTTTTGTTATTCCCAAACCCTTTTCTGCAAGCATGAGAGGAGGTTACATAACTGAAGCTATCTCACTCGGGTCACTCAATTCACTAAGGTGTTTTGGGTGTCCTATAGTTCTAAGAAATGAAATCGCTCTTAGCCAGTCATGCTCACATTCTTCTTAATAGGCTTGAACAAGACTCAAATCTCCATCACTTATTTGAGAGAATTTTCAGTTATGGACTCAGCTCGTATCGTAAAGAGATGGGATTTTTGGGGTGTGAAGGGTTTGATAGATAGGAGTTCTTTTGAAAGATCAATTTTTGGTGATCCTTTTAGCTTTTTGTCAGGAATTTCAAGATGAGCATCCTTCTTTTTGACTGCCAGGAGTTCTTTTCTAGAATCTTTTCTGGTTCCGCTCCTTTTCTCAGAACCTTTATTCATCAACTTTTTTTTGGCAAGCATCTTTTGCTTTTCTTTTCGAGGTCTCCTTTTATTGGCGGTCTCCTTGATAATTGGCTTGGATGCTCGCATTTTATAATGCGGCTTTATAGAGGATTTCGCGAAAGGAATGATTTTGTCGTGATTTATTTCTTTATTTATGGGGTGAATAGAATGGATAGGTAGTGGTGGTTGGAATTGTGGTGATTTGGAGTGAAGATGGCAATGAAGGTGTATGATGGGGGAGTTTTTGTCTTCACGGATAGCTGAGGTTCTAACTTAGTAGTTCTCGTCAAAGTGTGTGATTCCCAAAAGGAAGATCAAGAGCAAGTTCTGATTCGAGATGTTAACATCGGCGCGCTCAACGGAAGTATAGTGAAGCACTAAAAATGAGTGCTTATAAAGCCTTATTTGGGGGTGCCTCACAACAATTATAATGGGTCGAATCGCGCCTTTCGTTATGCAATGCTCTTTTGGAAAATTCGGTTTTAATTTTTTCAAAAAGTTTTTCACCTTGTTTTACTCTTTTGTCTATTTTGTAGCAAAAACTTTTTGATATTTTATAGAATTTTATAATCCCTAGTGTTTTATAGTTCAGAAAGTTTTAAATTTTGTATGAAATTTAGTTTAAAAACACTTGAGGATTTGTACAAGAATCATTATGTGCAATATTTGCTATCCCACACTTTAAAATAACATTGTCCTCAATGTTAAGGATACGGCGTATCCTACACTTAGGTTTTGAAAGAAGCGTTTTGTTATTAAAAGTTTATTTTGATGGGGTTGCCAATCCCACACTTAGTGTTTAAAGTGGTATAGTAATTCGCTTATATTTTATTGAAAAAGCGATGAAGACGTAGTACTCCCCTATGGTTGCAAGGCGTGCAATCGGATGGTTTGCCATTTATGGTTTCTTCTATTCTTGTGTTGGCATCATCCTCGTTCAGTGCGTCCTTGCTCCAAGTCGTGCTTCCATCTTGTATGATCTCGATCGTCGGTTTGTTTGTGACGTTTTATTCATGCAATTTATTCTAATGATCATACAAACTTAAAAACACAAAAGTAGTTATGCTCGAGATCGGGCGTACAGACATAGTTTAATAATGTAGTACAGTATCAAAAGATCATAAGTAATCGTAAAAATAGTTCAGAGATAGGGAAAGTTATGGCTGAGCTGGATGATACGGAAGAGAGTAAGATACACTCGTGCGTGACCTCATCAGGTTCCTCAAAGCAGACTATCCCTCATCAGTCATCTCCTCATCTGTAGTGAATTGCTGTGCCAATTCTGCCATGTTCATCTTCGAGGATATCCTGAATTGGACCTCATCTGATCGTGCGATCAGTCCCGTGAGTGATGAGGTGCTCGTGTGAATCATAGGCCCTGTACGCCAACCCTGCCCTTCCTGCAGATCTCTACCCCAATTTGGGTTCTTACCCATACCGTCTATACACTGTGTGACATCCTCAGTCATATACCGGCTTGCAGCCTGATCCCATGCGGAAACCTGAGCATTGGTGGATATATATCTGTGAGTGCTGATGCGGGTTGTGTCAAAAAGGCCGGTAACAAAATCCGCGACCCATGTGCTCTGTTCCCTTAGAGGAGATGGGATGACTGCTTGCTGTGTGTAATGATGTTGAGGTGGATATGGAGGCTGTGAATAGTGATGGCTAGGTCCTGCACCTCTAGAGTCTCTGTGGGCGAACATCACTTGATACTCATGAGGATATCGCGGGACATTAAGATGTCTGCCTGCATGATGTGTGAAGTGATCCAGATTCTGAAAGATCGAATTCTGAGCAAACCAACTCTCATGTCCGGGCAGATCCCCCATATGATAATGGTACGGTGGAAACCGCGGCCGATTCCTCTCTTCTACTGATGAGTGTCGGCGGGTGTCAGTGGGCCTACCCTGTGTGGTGGGATCATCCTCATCCCGTGGTTCTTGTGAACCTCGCCATCTCCGACCATCTCTAGTCATCGTATCAGGCCTAAATCCCCTAACTCTTACCCCTAGCACTGTCCGGTCTTCCGAGTCTGGTATTGCCGGATTAGCTGTAACTATTAACTGCTCGTCCTCAATCTGAATGTACTGCCAAGTGTGCAGTAACTTGTACTCTGTCTCTTCAGACTGAGCTGCTGTCAAATACCTAAATATCTCAATACTTCCTAAAACATGCATCATGCGAAGGAGTTTGGTAACAACGGCTCCCAAACCTGGCACAACTATCCTCGAGGAATTTCTTTCATTGGTAAATGCTTGAGATAGAAGGTGTGCGACTTGCATATTTTAGTTATTGATCATGGCGTGCATTAGGCGCATATCATTAATGGTGACGGCACCACCATGTTGGGTTTTCGGGTGAAGGTTTTGGCGATGAGGTGGTGAAGAATGCGGTGAACGGGATTGGTGAAATTTGAAGCCTTTTTACTTGATCTCCAGGCTTCATTATCGGAGGTGTAGGTTCGCCAGAAAGCTTGATGATCGATGTTGTTCATGGTGGTGAATCCTCTTTTAAACACAGACCGGTTAATGTGTGATCTCTTGTACAGTTCTAGATGCATCGCAAACTGCGCAAGAGTCAGGTGGTACATTTGATTCTGATGGCGGAAATGGATGCACTGATGACTATTGTACTCCTCCTGGTCAACATTCGCTTCAAATCTCCATGTTGCCATATGAATTTTGCATACGGCTCCTGATATACCCGTTCATGAATTTCAAACAGCTTTTGCCATGCGCTGTTTACTTTCCCGTGTGCTGTAAAACTCAAAATCTATCTCAGCTCATTGGCCCAACCACATTGCTCTATTATTTTCCAGTTTATGTATTTGTTGGCACCCTTTTGTTGGTTTTTCCAATTCCGCATGAACGGTTCATTATCCGCCGGGTTGTCTTGCCCGCGGAGGTAATGGGGCAACTCATACTCTTCTGGTAGATAATTGGCCATCTGCAAAAGTCAAGTAGTAGGTTATGTTCCAAAATAATAAGACTTATAATAACACTTAGAAATGAAAAATGCTTATATTTTTCGAAAAAAATTCGAAATGAGGGCTTAAAAAATGGCATTTTCTAATTCCCTGTTATAGTTAATTATAGCCAAAATTACCGCAAACAATATCTAATCTTACTACAAACTTATTTCCAAGCAAAATTCAAAGCGTAACCCTGATTGCAACAAATAATGCTAAAAATAATAATTATAGCAAGTTAGTCGTAATAAGCAACTTTGATTAAAGTAGGATGATTTTTAAGCATACAATGATTCTAACGACCATTTTAAATTACCTTAAATATTTTTAATCATAAAACTTTACCTATAACATCCTTAAGTCAAGGTATAAGACCATTTTTACCGAAAAATATTCATTTTGTTTAAAACGTACAAAATAAGAAAAGTTAAATACTAGGCTCAATTTTCATTTGCAAGTCAATGATATCTTCATTTAGACTAAATTTCAATCAATCCTAAGTTTTAAAAACGTTTTAACTATAGGAATAACCCTAAGCCTAATTTAGTGTAGTTGTATCAAAACTTCAATTTTCAAACAAACAAGTCTAATTGTTCCAAAACTAGTTTCTAAGCACTCAATATGAATCACTAAGCCTAAATGAGCTAGAAAAATATCAAGTTTTTAAAAATTTTACCAATTCCTAGCCTAAAACCTAAACTAACGAATCAAAAGCCAAAAGTGAACCAAAATGCTTCAATCGAACCTAAAAACTAACACATATCAATCATATTATCTAACTAAGCATATAGGAATTTAAAATTGGGCATAAAACACAATTTTTCTCAAAAGTAAAAAATTTGACTCCGAGTAAAAACTCGGATTTTAACCGTGAAAGAGTACCTTTTATGCAAAATTGACGATGGAAAGGCGTTTAGGAGGCACAAGAGATGCGGATTAGAGCTTTGAATCGTAAAAATTGGTCAAGATTTGAGGTTGGTAGTGGTGGTGGAGCTCGTCGGCCGAAGGGTTCAAAGGGAGGAGATGAAGAAAAGAAAAAGGAGAAGAAAGAAGGGGATGAGGAAAGAAAAGGAGAAAGAAAAATGGGCTCGTGTGGCTCACGGGCTTATTTCCCCAATCTGACTCGCGAATTTTAATATTTTTATAATTTTAAAATTTTCACTAGATTAATAGAAGAAAAATAAAATTTTACTTCGGATCTTAATCCGGTTATTTTTATTAATTAAACTAAAAAGATAAATTAAAATATTTTATTTTATTAAAAACTCAAATTCTACAGGTTCCACTACTAAGTTCCAGAAATAACGCGGAAAGAAAGATAAATTTAAAGCTTCTTTGACCATCCAGAGTAAATCAGCGGAGTGTACTGAAAATATTTCAAAGTCACTTAACATTTTACGCTCACGCTTTTGTAAATCTCCGATGTCGTCCATAAGTTTAACCAAAGCCCTTCTAACTTTTTTAATGTTTGAAATTTCATCCCTAGGTCCAGTATCTCGATAATTAAGTTCGAAAAGAAGTTTTGACAATATGTCTTGAAATAAAAGATCTTCCGCCCAGTCAGGATCACAGATAGTAAATTTAAAGTTTTCAGATATTTCTCGAATGATCTTTCTTTGCGGAGTTGTAAACGGAAATTTTGACATAGTGAGGATTTGTACGAGTTCAGAATATATTTTCTTTATTTTTTCGAAGAAGTTCTGATGTATTCTTTCCTTGGTTGAATCCGGAAAAACTTCAATTAATCTTTTGATGAGAAATGAGGCTGGATCAAAGTAAAAGAAATCTCGATCTCCATATTTTGAAATAGGGTTAAGTTTTTTGCTTTCAATCCAAAATTCTAATTCAGAAATCATTGCGGCGACATAACGGTTGATATGAATTTGAGAAAATTCCTTATCACTGATGTGAGGTAGAAAACTAACGAATGACTCTAAATCGAATTGGAAATCAATTTCTGCATCCCGATACTTGACAAAAATATCATTCCCACATTCTTTTAACAGTTTGTGAAGAGAATGAATTTGATAATGCAGCTCTTTTAACAGATTGATTTGAAATGTTGGGAACGGGAAGCCTGAGGAATAGAGGTGCCTAATGAATTCTCTATAGATGTCTAACCTTCTACTAGGATTTAACAGATTTTCAGTAAACAGAGCTTTTGTTTTATCAGTATGTCGCTTCTCTTTGGGATTAAATTCGAACAAGTCTGGATAATTTAGAATAGTTGGGTATTCTTCCCGTATTTCATCTTCCATAATCAGGAGTTCGTTAAGACTGATCCTCCCTTTTGGATCGTGAAGAGGGTCGAATCCTGGTTCATTTGAGTAAAACTTATCTAAAAGCAATGAAATCTCTAAGTCGGATGAAGTTATCTGGCTTCTTGGACTACAAGGATCAACTACTAATTCTTGATGAGATTCACCAGGGTCTAGATTTGTTTTGGTTTTATAAAGGAAAACTTCTCCGGTTTTCGAAGTTGTGGGAGAGCAACTGCCTTTCACACTTTCTTCGTAATCGGTTAAGTTTGAACTGGAGTCTACAGAAATTAATACCATAATTAATATTTTGTTTTTATAGTTTTTAAAAAGGGTTTACTTATAATGGCGACTTTAAATCCTATACTGACGAACTCCCTGTTTGTTAAGCATGTGTGTTTCTTATCAATTTATCTTTGAAACAAGTGGCCAGGCCGACAACGGAGAGGCAGGATCCTTTTGGTTCCAATGTAATTGGAGACTATTCGGAAAATCCAACAACCAAGTTCATGTGTAATTGTCTTTCATAGACACCACTCAAGAATCTCAAATATCTTGACAGAATCAACGGTTACCTTAACAGATAGAAAATAAGTCCCCGGCAGTGGCGCCAAAAACTTCTACTCACTTATGATATGGCCAAAACGGATGATTTTATTTGTGCGGTGTCGTCAGGTCGCAACATGTCAGAATTAGCAGCCAAAAGAAAGCGAGGGTTTTATTCTTTATATTTAGCTGGGGTTTCCTAGCTATAACTCACCTACTTGTCTTCCTTTTAACGAGTAAGTGGTAAATATAACTCAGGTTCGTATTTTTGTATGCTTGCTCAGTAACGTGGGATAAAAGTGCCTATATAGTTAACCCTAGCGACAAGTGGTGATAGGTTAAGATTAACTAATATAACTATAATATAACTATAATGAGAAAGATAGATAGGTATGAAGAATAGAATTCTGATGGAAAATTATCACAAGAGTTTAACTTCCTAGAATAAACACTAAACCTCAATCAACTGGGCTATGAACCTAATTGATTTGTCACTAAGAGTTTATGCCTTGAAGATTATGGCTAAGACGGATATCCCTACTCCCAATGTTAACCTTAGAGGGTTTAAACGACCTTATGGATGGAATCCTAGGTACATGAACAAAGTGGTATATCTCTAAAGGAAAGTCTCAGCTTTTCTTAATCCTAGTTAGTATAACTAAAGCAATATTCCACTACTTAATACTAAGCTAAGCCTTAACATTAACAGATGTGCAATCTTAAATATTCTAAGGTACTGCTAATTGGATTAGAAGTCTCTCCTTTGCGATCACTTACTCAACCCCGGATCATCTTACAACATCTCAAGAACGTTGCTTCTGACACGAATCATGCTTCTGAGCAAGCCAGTGTTCACTGAACTATATATTGCCTACTCTAATCACAACCTAAATGGGCAGCTCTTCTTTGACGAATAAATGATTATTCGTACGTAGGTACTAAATCCCTATTGTGAAGTAAAGCAGACATAACTACTTACCTTGTATCCTAGGGTTGATCAGGTCCTAATACTAGGTTATAGCCACGTGAGTAAGCGAAAAGTGAAAGGACCCGTTCATATACATTATAAACAATTCACAATAGTTGATTTCGTATATGATACATTTTACAAACATTGCATTCGTTTTTAAAAGATAAACTTTCTTTACATCAAAATTGACAGACATGCATACCCTTTCATAATATCCACTATCCAAACTATAATTGACTTAATAATAATCTTGATGAACTCAATGACTCGACTGAAACGCCTTTCAAAATGTATGCCATGAAAGACTCAATGACTCGAATGAAACGTCTTTCGAAATGTATGCCATGAAAGACTCCAAGTAATGTCTTTAAAATGAGCTAATGCACAGCGGAAGAATTCTTTAAATACCTGAGAATAAACATGCTTTAAAGTGTCAACCAAAAGGTTGGTGAGTTCATTAGTTTATCATAATCATTTATTTCCATCATTTTAATATACCACAAGAATTTCATTTCCAGTTCTCATAAATATACGTCTCATGCATAGAGATAAAAATTATTTATATGGTGAACACCTGGTAACCGACATTAACAAGATGCATATAAGAATATCCCCTATCATTCCGGGAAATCCTTCGGACATGATAAAAACGAATTCGAAGTACTAAAGTATCCGGTACTTTGGATGGGGTTCGTTAGGCCCAATAGATCTATCTTTAGGATTCGCGTCAATTAGTAGATCGGTTTACTAATTCTTAGGTTACCAAGCAAAAGGGGCATATTCGGCTTCGATCATTCACCCATATAATGTAGTTTCAATTACTTGTGTCTATTTCGTAAAACATTTATTAAAAATTGCGCATGTATTCTCAGCCCAAAAATATAAAAGGTAAAAAGGCAAATGAAATTCACCATACTGTATTTCGTAGTAAAAATACATATAACGTCATTGAACAAATACAAGGCTGGCCTCGGATTCATGAACCTAAATTAAGTATATATATATTTATATGCTGGTCAATATTTGTCTTAACAAATTAGGTCAAGTCATAGTGTACCACAATCCTAATGCTCGAGACTAATATGCAAAAAAATCAACAAAAGTCAATTTGACTCAAAATTATTTCCAAAATTCATACATGATTATTATATAGTTTAAATATCGTCGTTTTATATTTTTTAAGTATTTTTAAAAGATTTCAATAGACTAAATAATATAATTCATTTATTATAAAATTTTATATAATAAGAATATACTTTTTATCTATTTTAAGTAATAAAATTCATAAAGTTCATTTAATATCATAAAAATAATATGATAGGTAGTATTAATATAATTATGTTTCACTTAGTACAATATCTTTGTATCACATATTTATTTGATAAAATAATATCGATAATAACAATAGTAAGTAAAAGTTGTGTTATTTTGTAATAATAATTATTATTATTCTATTAATAAAAAATTCAATATTTATATTTACTAAAAGTGATATTATGATAAAATGATAATTCTAATTATGATAAATTTAATATTTACGATACTTTTTATTATTAACTTTTAAAATAATAATTTTATTTAAAATGATAATAATAATGATATTTTATATTAACAATGATATTCCTATTAAAAATAATAATTTTTGTAAAAAAAATGATAGTTTTAATATTAATAACACTTTTGATAATAATAATAATGATAAAAATTATGAAAACGATATTTTTATCTAAATCAATACCTTTCAATATTTTAATTTCATCATGATACTTATACTCATTATTTCCTAATCAATTTGTTAATAGCTTTTAATCGTCTTTTATATCGTGTTCATATTAATGATAATAATAGTAATCATAATAATTAGGTGTTACTAGTATTAGTTTTAATTATAATAATACTAATGATAATAAATATTATGAAAATATTAATGATAATACTAATTATAACTTTAACGATAATAACGATAGTAATAATAATTAAAATAACAATTTTTAATGGTAATACTACTTATTAATAATAATAATAATACTAATAATAATAATAATGATAATAATAATAATAATTAGATAAAAACTATAACAACGATAATAACGACGATAATAATAATCATTTTCAATAATAATATAAAAATTCAATTGACTATAACTTCTAATCCGTTCATCGAAACCATTCGATATCTAAATGAAAAGTTCTTAATTTTTCGCTAGCTTTCCAACGACATGCATATCTTATACCTTATCTCAACCGCATATGTAACTTATTCAGGATTCAACATAACCTATCTAACGACAATATCAAAAGTACAAGCATGCATAATCCTATATACTCGAGCACTAGTCAAGGATACACTATTAATATTTAAAAATTAAATTATGAGTGCTTACATATCAATATTGAGATTCAATATTGCAGGAAAGGTACGTAGACGCAACGGAGATGATAAACACTAAATTGACCTTACGAGCATACCCAAGAACAATACCCATAACCTCCATAGCCATAACCCATATTTTCCTTAGCTCTATCCCTCTCGAAAAACCCGTTTGAAATAGCTCGCTCATGACCTCGTCGTAGTATTTTATGTATATACTACTAATAATATCACTCCTAATAATACTACTAATATTTATTAATAATAATCTTTAATAATAATAAATATTTAGAGAGTAATATAGAAGAGAGGTCGAGAGATAGGCAGAAGAATGAATGAAAAGGAATCCCAATTTTGATCGAGCTTTAAAGAAGTTGTCACCAGCTCATGTCCTTTTTTTTTTCTACTGACACCTATGAGACTCATATGATCAATCATTAATCCAATTACGTACACATATATATTTTTTAATTATATATTATATTTAATTCTTATAATTATTTAAATATTATTTATTATTCTCGTGCATAGTTGATTTGTAATTTTTACACTGACGTGTTGTACGTTGACCCTCGACTTAAGTACCAGTTCCGGTTTTTCGAACGCATTTTTGTACGCTTAGAAAACTAGCTCTTTATGTTTCGTGATGTGTACCATTAAAAAAATGTAGACTTAAATAAATGAGAAACTAATCCACTCCAAGTGTAACTTAATCTTTTGAGTGTTGTGATCATTTGCTTCTATAAATCAACATCTCACTATATATATATATATATATATATATATATATATATATATATATATATATATATATATATATATATATATATATATATATATATATATATATAATAGTATTATTTTTAAATAAAAACATTTTATATTAAAGTTATATTTTATTATTTGGAAAATATATATATATTCATTTAGATAAGTTTCTATATATTAGGAATATTTATTTGTTAATATAATATTTAGTCTTTCAAATATTAGTTATATTTCAAAATTCATTTTAAAATCATTTTAGTAATAGAAAATATTATGTTGTGACACGCTTACGTTTTTGAAACAATATATTTACAATTTATAATACTAAGCTTTAATGAGGTTCTTCAAATACAATTATCTTATAACATGTTTTAATAATAAAGTTCTTATTAGATTGAAAATGTTTTAGTACGTTTAAAACTAAATCGAATAGATATTATAATTCTGTTTTCCAAAGCTAACTATAATTAAGAATCATTTTGTTAATGTATAAAAATAATGGAAATCGTCACATCATAAAATGTTTTAGAAAAGTAAAATCATACATGATACATAACAAGTTTCAAGTTTCTAAACCGTTGTTTGTTGGTGAAACATGAGATAAAGTTCATTAGTTAAAAATCATTTAATGTAAAACGTTCATTTACTTATCTTATCAATATCCAACATCTAAGTTGTTCACACTACCGGTTCTTACTTTCTCTTTAAACGAATCGAAAGGTAAAATAATTATCTCACTAAACCAAAAGGAAAATATTGTAAAGCATGATTTGAAAATCGAATAGGAATGTCCACTAATCCTTGTCTAGTTCCCGTTAATTGACACTTTTGTTCTTACTTGTAATTCACCTTACCCATTATTCCGAATACCGTTAAAATGAAATGATCTCTTAAATCACAGTGGACCTCACAACAGAGACTCGTAATCATACCATGTATCTGATAAATCAATCATTTGATAATATCTTTTAATTTTCGTCTATAAACATATATTGAAACTAATACGTTTATGTTAAGTATTATTCATCAAATACTTTGTTAACGTTTTCAAGTTATAATATATATACTCATATACATATATAATCATATTCGTTCATATAGTGGTTCGCGAATCATTGGAATTTGGTCGAGGTTAAATGAATGTATGAACACAGTTTAAAATTCTTGAGATTCAACTTACAAACTTTGCTTATCGTGTCGGGAATATATAAAGATTAAAGTTTAAATTTGGTCGAAAATTTCCGGGTTGTCACAGAAAGAGTGATCCGTAAATTAAACCACTAAACCGTCAAGGTTTCAGCATAACAATAGCATAAGTTTCAGATAATTTATTCAACACATAATAAACATTTGGAACAGATAGATAGGCATGCAAGATGAAAGAAATTTAAAATAACAGGATAACTTTAGTAAATTAAGGAAAGCGTTAACCGTTTACAGACGAAATCTGGACCATTACAAGTGCTGACATCCTCTAGACTGCTCCTATTACAATCTTCGGCGTTCACCTCCGGGTACTTAATTTCCCGCTCGAAGGTGAGAAGGCCTTGAAAGCTCTAGTGAGAGAAAGTGTATTGTAGTGAGAGAGTGAGGAGAGGTGTGTTGAAATTGGATGACAAAAGCCCTTTAAATAGAAGTGAAAATGGCCTGCAAATGGCTGGCAGGCCGTTTGGCAGGCCGTTTGGTGTGGCCGTTTGCCAGGCCAGCCCGTTTGACATGCCCGTTTGATCTGGGCGTATGGCAGGCCGTTTGCCATACTGGTAAGCCATTTGGCAGCCCGTTTGGCAATCTGTTTGGCTTGCTGATTTGCTGGATCGTAACTTGATTTCTTGTCTTTCACCGTTTTCGCTCTAGAATCTTTGTTTAGCTCCGATTCTCTTGATTCTTCTTGCATCGTCTTCGTAATTACTTTATCTACAAATTTAACCAAAAAAGCGATTATTTTGCAGACAAAATTTTGAACTTTATGCTTTTGGGACTCAATATCGGGGGTAAAAACGTGACTTTTTAGCCGATATCACGTATATTTAAAAAAATGGTGGTGTCACAAAATCGGTGGTTGATGTTAGTGAATAAAAGAGGCTTAGTGTTTTATATATTGCCTTCATCTATAGAACACCTCCCTCACATTCCTTGATACATAATCGGCTCTTTCTAGGGTTCCAACAAAAATTATATTTATATTTATATTTATATTTATATTTATATTTATATTTATATTTATATTTATATTTATATTTATATTTATATTTATATTTATATTTATATTTATAGTGAAAGGATCCGGAGAGAACTAACGATGGGAGAGAACCTAAATAGGAATGAACATTCACCTACCGTATGCACCTATTCTTTGAAAAAAAATAAACAAAAATTTTTTTTACAAATTTCGGAAAAAAAATTTTAAAAAAAATTTATAAATTTTTTTTTTAAAAAAAATTCACGTCAGCGCAGACTAACTGCCACGTCAGCGTAGACTGACTGCCACGTTAGTACAGACTGACACATGTCAGTCTGCGTGGCATATAATAGTTGAGTTCTTTAGGTTCTCTCCCTACCTAAGTGCATATGATAGGTGAACATGCATTAATATGTGAGTTCTTTAGGTTCTCTCCATACATTTAGTTAAGGGAAGTTTAATTAGGAAAATTCCATGTAATTAAGGAGTATTAAGAAGATAAGATGTCAAAAATCTTTTTGGTTTATATATATATATTAGGTTTTAGAGCCCGTGCGTTGTATGGGTGGGTAAATAACCGTGGAAAATTAATTGAATTTATCACACAATCAGGGAGTATTTTTTAGAGCTAATAGTTTCAATAAAATGATAATTATTGATAAAAATTTTAAATTGCTAAGACATTATAAAATAGTTAGTTTATGGTGCCCGTGCATTACACGGTAGATTAAAAAATAGTTAAAATCATTTTGCAGTGTTAATTAATGCTCATATTACTAACAAACATATGTGCATTACCACAAATTACATGTTAAATTGTTAATTATACAAAGTGTTCACATGTTACACAAACACATATGCACATGTGAACAAGAAACTATATATTCGATTATATATGTAAAATATAAGTTTTTTCAAACTATTTTATGTTCATTTGTGAATCAGAGTGATAAGCCGGGCGTCCGGTAGAAAGATCCATATGCTTCCGGATGAGAGTCAGTAGTGCTCGTTCGTTTGCTGAGAACGGAAGTGCGGATTGTGACAACCCGGAAATTTCTGACCAAATTTAAACTTAATCTTTATATTATTTCGACATGATAAGCAATGTCTGTAATGTTGAGACTCAAAAAGTTTTGGAACAATATTCATGTAATCAATTACCCTTTGACTGTGCTCGACGATTCACGAACATTTATGTGTATATAGATATGTATATATAATATATAGTTATATTAATTGAAAATGTTAACAAAGTATTAGATGAATATTACTTTACATGAACTTATTTGTTTCAATATATATTTAATATATTTATCGACAGAATTAAAAGATAATATCAAATTATTGAATTATCATATACATTGTGAAATGATTACGGGTCTATGTTATGAGGTCCACTGTGATTTAAGAAATCTAATTTTTTTTATAACATTCGGAAAATGGTAAAGTGATTTATAAGTAAGAAAAAATATATCAATTAACGGAAACTAGATAAGGGTTAGTATAGATTCCTGTTTAATTTCCAATTCATATTTTATAATATTTTCCTCGTGACTTTGATAAGATAACTATGTTAACTTTCATTTTATTTAATATGAAAGTAAGAACGTGGAGTGTAAATAACTTAGATGTTGGATATCGACAAGTTAAGTAACTCGACATTTTTCATTAAGATGATTTCATACGTTTATTTAACCTTTGGACTTTATCCCATACTTCACCAACAAACTATAATTTAAAAACTTGAAACCTATTATGAATATATATATATATATATATATAATTCTACTTTTCTAAAACATTTTATGATATAACGATTTCCATTATTTTAACCTTTTAACAAAATGATTCTTAAATATATTTAGCTTTGGAAAAAAAATTATCATACTCATTTGATTTAGTTTCAGACGTACAAAAACGTTTTCAGTTTAAAAAGAACTTATTTATTATTAAAACATATATAACTTTTATACATATCTAAAACCACTTTTGACAACTCATTACTTAACCAGTATGATAAAGATAATGATATTAATATTTTATTTTATTTTATTAAATATATATAACGAATTAAATTAATATTATATATATTTATACGCGTATTTTACATACATAGTTTTATACTTTTACTAGACTTTAACTTTATCTTTACTTTACTTTTACTTTACTTTAACTTTAATAAATCACTTTAATAATTCATACTTTAATAATTTACTTTAATAATTCAAAAATGTGACGACCCGGAAATTTCCGACCAAATTTAAACTTTAATCTTTATATTATTCCGACACGATAAGCAAAGTTTGTTAAGTTAAATCTCAAGAATTTTAAACTGTGTTCATACATTCATTATAACCTCGACCAAATTCCGACGATTCACGAACCGTTATATATAAATAGATATGTTATGTATATATATATTATAACTTGAGAATATTAATAAAGTATTAAACGTATAATACTTTACACGAACGTATTTGTTTCAATATGATTTTCCACGAAATTAAAAAAAAAATATATATATTAAATGATTGAATTATCAAAAACATTGAATTATGATTACAAGTCTCTGTTGAAAGGTCTACTATGATTTGAGAAAATCTATTCCTCTTAACGATATTCAGAATAATTTGTAAAGCTATTTATAAATAAAAACAAAAAGTGTCATTTACGAAAGTTAGACAAAAGTTAGTGGAGAATTGGTTTCCATAATATTCTATTAATCTATTTTCAAACGTACAAAGACGTTTTCAGTTTAAAAAGAACTTTATTATTAAAACGTATATAACTTTTATAAATATCTAGAATCACTTTTGACAACTCATTACTTAACCAGTATAATAAATATAACGATATTTATATTTTATTTCATTAAATATATATAACGATTTAAATTAATATTATATATATTTATACGCGTATTATACATACATAGTTTTTATACTTTTACTATACTTTAACTATACCTTTACTTTACTTTTACCTTTACTTTACTTTAACTTTAATAATTCACTTTAATAATTCATACTTTAATAATTCGCTTTAATAATTCATACTTTAATAATTCACTTTAATAATTCATACTTTAATAATTCACTTTAATAATTCATACTTTAATAATTCACTTTAATAATTCATACTTTAATAATTCACTTTAATAATTCATAGTTTAATAATTCACTTTAATAATTCATACTTTAATAATTCACTTTAATAATTCAAAAATCTATTATAAATAGAATTCAATAGGTTTCATTATTTCATAGAAACTTGAAAATATATTTCTCTAAACTCTCTCAATCGATTTATATATATATATATATATATATATATATATATATATATATATATTTGCTCTGTATTATTTCAAGATATTATTAGTATACATAAAATATTACGACGGAGTACTGTCCGAGTGATTTCAAAATAGTTTTTTTGAATGAGTCGAAGCTAAGGAAATTATGGGTTATAGCTATGGAGGTGATGGGTATGGTTCATGAGTATGCTCGTGAGGTCAATCTAGTGTTTATCATCTCCGTTGCGTCTACGTACTTTCCTGCAATATTGAATCTCAATATTGATACGTTCGTGAATCCGAGGCCAACCTTGCACTTGTTAAATGACGTTATATGTATTTTTACTACGAAATACAGTATTGTGAGTTTCATTTGCTCCCTTTTATATATATTTTTGGGACTGAGAATACATGCGCTGTTTTTAAAAATGTTTTACGAAATAGGCACAAGTACTAAAACTAATTCTATGTGGGTTTAAACCAGAAATATACCCTTAGCTTGGTAACATTAAACTACTTGTCTATGTACGGTAGGCGCGAATCCTAAAGATAGATCTATTGGGCCTGACAAACCCCATCCTGACTATGGGATGCTTTAGTACTTCGAGGTTATTTTAAACACACCTGATCTGGTGTACTTCAGAGGGTAAAACATGAACGTTAATGCTTGTTACCGGGTGCCTACAACTTATAGAATACTTTTTTACACTTGCGAGTGTACATATATTTATAAACGGAAATCTTGTGGTCTATTAATATATTGAAATGATTGTTATGATAAACCTATGAACTCACCAACCTTTTGGTTGACACTTTAAAGATGTTTATTCTCAGGTATTAAAGAAATCTTCCGCTGTGCATTAGCTCATTTTAAGGATATTACTTGGAGTCATTCATGGCATATTTTGAAAGACGTTGCATTCGAGTTATTGAGTTCATCAAGATTATTATTAAGCCAATTATAGTTGCATGTATTATGAAATGGTGTGCATGCCGTCAACTTTCGTTGAAAAGAAAGTTTGTCTTTTAAAAACGAATGCAATGTTTGTAAAATGTATCATATAGAGGTCAAATACCTCGCGATGTAATCAACTATTGTGAATCGTTTATAATGTATATGAACGGGTCCTTTCAGTTGGTATCAGAGCGGTGGTCTTAGCGAACCAGGTCTGCATTAGTGTGTCTAACTGATAGTCGTTAGGATGCATTAGTGAGTCTGGACTTCGACCGTGTCTGCATTTCAAAAGTTTTGCTCATCATTCTTGTCGAAAATTACATGCTTATCATTCTTAGTCTAGACACATCTTAATGCATTGATTGCATGAATAGTGTATAGACAAAATTCATATCTTAGCGTATCTGCTAATTCATATCTTAGCGTATCTGTTACTGTAAACTTTGTCTGACATATTTCGTAAATTCCTCCGTAATCTACGAAACCTTTTGCTCTATATAATTAGAATACCACCCGATAGCCGGAAAATCATTTCATATCAAAAAATTCTTTATTCAATCGTACGAAATGGAATTCGTCATTAGTTCAAGTCCCTCGGATTCCGAAATGGAATCCCACTTAAGTTCCGAAAGCAGTGTGACCGGAATGGATCAACCAATTAGTCATCATCTATTCTGGATGAATTGAGGATGGGTTCGTAGCCTCCTTAATCATTGGAGACAAGAAGAAGGTGATCTCTTCCATCCACCACATTGCCCTCTTGGCGAAGAACCTGGAGCACTTACCGGCGAACCTATCCGAAACACCATTTTCTCTCTTATTTCTAGAGTATCTCTTCACGATTACATACTACACCAAATTCTAGATTTTATTTATCCGCTCGTCCGAACCGACAATCACCCCGGTGTAATAGAAGAAGTGAACGAGCTTCGCGCTCGGGTAGTGGCTTTGGAGAATATGGTGCAAAGGTTACAAACACCAGCAGCAGCACCAGCAGCATAAACAGTACCACCATCAGCAACACCAACAGTACCATCACCACCACCAATAACAACATCCACATCTCACACCGCAACATCACAATCTGTATCTCAAACATCAACGTCATACCCCCTGTAAATATCCAGGAATATCAACAACAACAAACGATGAAGTATTAATTCATAAACTTCATTGAAGAGATATCTCTGCGGCAGTTATGTAATCTCCAAAATCTTAGAGATTATTTAATTCTGACCGTAAATCGGATGAGTGAACGGAGATGGTAGAGTAGAAACTTTGATCGAAAATGGTGTACGATTTACAAGCTAGATTTGTTTTACCAACAGCATCAACAGGACCGTAGCATCATCAACACAGTCAGTGCCGTCAGTATCGTCAGAATCAACAGCACCTGTAATATCACAAACTCTGTCAGTTCAAGAATCATTGTGGACATCATTACGAATCAACAACAAATATATTGTATCAACGAGTTATGAAGTATTAACTCATTTCCAATCGAAAGATTTATATGTATATTTTATATGTATAAATTTTTAAACCATAATAAATCTTCCCGTACTAAGCTATTATGTGTGAATCTTAACTACTCAGTTAATTCATATTACAAATATGCAATGATGTACGTCCTTCGTTCGCAACTTAACCATCGTTAATTACAATCTCTGTCTCAATTCAATAAGAATCCAATTCATAATAAATCAAGTGTATTATTCGAATATATGTTTGATTTTACACTTTCATCATCGATGTACTCGAAACTTTTCAAATAACATCATTCGTACCTTGCGAAGTTCACAAGAATTTCACGAAAACCAACAAATAACAAAGTAATGACTCATAATTTCAATATTATTGAAGAAATACTTATGCAATTTATAAAGTTTTAGGGATTACTCAATTCTAGTTCTAACCATAAAACAAATGAGTTTAATTTAATATTAACTCATTAAATCTATATTACATCTAAAGAAAATATACACATATATTTTCATAAAGACTGTAATAAACTTCTTTTGTACAAAATATTAATTGTGAAAAATTTATAAATTCACAATTAATATATTACATTTTTTGAAACTGATTCAGCAATCATCAACTATACTCCTTACTTTCACAACAATATCCATTCTTTCATATAAATCAAAACAATCATACTCATTCAAATTCAATTACATATTCTGATTTTGAAATCGCATAATTCAATTCGAAATATAACCAGTATCATCACTCTTAGATTCCTATATCTTTCAAAGCTATACTTTGACTTCAAAACTGTGTTAGAACATCATATGTATTAACGATTACAATATGTGCTCAAACCCTTCGAAATTCCTGAAGACACTTCAACTAAGGAACAATCGAGATGATGATCCAACTACATGTTACCCACAGTTATACACCTGAAAAACTCTCAAAACCCAAGTCATAATTCGACACGTATCCGTGTTAGACCCTTTGGCATTTACTAGCTAAAATAACTTTTCAATTCCGTTTCAAAATAGACAGTTTTGTCACATCTCCAGCAAGTCAACTTCGACTTCTCAATCAAAACAGTCTTATTATAACCTCAATAGATACGTTGCCCTTTCGCCAACGTTACTGGGGAATCGTTTATATTCACCACATTAGCAATAAACTTACCAACAACTTCACTGATCTTTGACTTTCAAAAAAAAAATCATTATAATTATCGAAACCCTATCATATACTCATTCGTACCTTATAACAAGAATTGCCATACCAATTATTGAGAATCAACAATCAGTATTTTGAAACCACGCAGCATGTCTACATCAACAATTACATATACACACAACGTCTACCTCCAAGACTTACATTCTTTGAATGAGAAATTTTTGAAAAACACCCTAAACTGCGAACCAGTTCTCGAAATTTTGAAAAATGTTGATGAAGCAGCAAAAACTGTTAACGACCTTAACAGTAAAAAGTTGGATGATAAAGGATAGTATATTGGCAAAGCTCAGAAAAAGAGAAGCTTTGGAACTGGAAAACGGATTGAGCAAAGTATGAAGGAGGCTGTGGACAAATCACAAAGGCTGAACTTGCCTTCAAAGAATCCAAATGATTCAGTACTTGTTGAAGTCATTAACGAATACCTTGCTCCTGACTCTAAATCCCTGCGGATAATATCCTTCATCATCCTCTGATATTAGACATTCTAAGATATCATCGTATCTTTCATTATAAATATCATCCATACTTCTGAAGATATTTTTATAATTATTCTTATCTGAAATCATTTACCTCTTCGCGCTATCTGTATTATATCATAAAAGAAACTATTTTAGTTTCTAAATTCTGAAACATTCGATTTTAAAATAGGAATATTCTTGAAGAAGTGTTGGGAGCTGAAGCATGAGTTAGTATAATATAATGACACTTGATCAACGTGATTATATTACAGTAATTCATGCTGAGTTTCTAAATAGAACATGATGATTCACAGATCATAACGTCATCATGTGCTATGTTACACGACTCTTGTATTCTCTTTGATCTCTAAATATCAAGAAAATATTTCTTGATGATTCGGCCTTTTCCGAGGTATTCTGGTAATTTGACAAGTCAAGATCGTGTCATTACAATTTCCTTCTTAGAACATTAACAATGTTCATTCCGAAATTTATATCTGCGAATTCTGGACCATTACAAGCGGTGCTTAATCGCAAGAAGAAGAAACGAAAGGACAAAGCTCCGAACTAGAAATGGGAGTATAAATCATAGCAAATAGAAGAGAGCATTAACTGTGGATGACAATGATTATAGAAGAAGTAAGGACTTTGAAATATAAGGGAAGATATAAAACTCAACAACAACTCGGAAATCACAAACCGTATATATCAATGCATATAGCAATATAAAGACACGGGAGAACTAAAAACACTATAAAACCAAGAGTATAGTAGAAGTAAATAGATTCTTCCGGAGGCAGATGAAAAAGAAGAGCGACAGATATGAAAGTGAGGAGTATATCAAGAATCAGCACTGGATGAAGCATATTGACAAATACTTTAAAATATGAGTTGAGAAGGTGTGAGTTGTAAGAAAACAAATGAGGTGGATTTATAGTGAAATATCCGACAGAGAAATCAAAATAGATTATCGCATTAATTCGAAGAGGATCATAATTTCCTTAATCGCCGAATAATCAAATCCAATATAGATTACAAAGATTTTCTTTTCGGAGATCAATCGTGATGACGTTAAAAGATACAACGAATCACTATTATCTTATTTCATTCACGATAACTTCACTCACACGCTTTGAGTAATCGAATTATTTTATCCATTCTTCTTGAACATGATAAAACTCTATAATCGTTATAATAACATTCTCATTGTTAGTCATGACGACCTCTATCAAATTTCGGGGACGAAATTTCTTTAACGGGTAGGTACTGTGACGACCCGGAAATTTCCGACCAAATTTAAACTTTAATCTTTATATTATTCCGACACGATAAGCAAAGTTTGTTAAGTTAAATCTCAAGAATTTTAAACTGTGTTCATACATTCATTATAACCTCGACCAAATTCCGACGATTCACGAACCGTTATATATAAATAGATATGTTATGTATATATATATTATAACTTGAGAATATTAATAAAGTATTAAACGTATAATACTTTACACGAACGTATTTGTTTCAATATGATTTTCCACGAAATTAAAAAAAATATATATATATTAAATGATTGAATTATCAAAAACATTGAATTATGATTACAAGTCTCTGTTGAAAGGTCTACTATGATTTGAGAAAATCTATTCCTCTTAACGATATTCAGAATAATTTGTAAAGCTATTTATAAATAAAAACAAAAAGTGTCATTTACGAAAGTTAGACAAAAGTTAGTGGAGAATTGGTTTCCATAATATTCTATTAATCTATTTTCAAACGTACAAAGACGTTTTCAGTTTAAAAAGAACTTTATTATTAAAACGTATATAACTTTTATAAATATCTAGAATCACTTTTGACAACTCATTACTTAACCAGTATAATAAATATAACGATATTTATATTTTATTTCATTAAATATATATAACGATTTAAATTAATATTATATATATTTATACGCGTATTATACATACATAGTTTTTATACTTTTACTATACTTTAACTATACCTTTACTTTACTTTTACCTTTACTTTACTTTAACTTTAATAATTCACTTTAATAATTCATACTTTAATAATTTGCTTTAATAATTCATACTTTAATAATTCACTTTAATAATTCATACTTTAATAATTCACTTTAATAATTCATACTTTAATAATTCACTTTAATAATTCATACTTTAATAATTCACTTTAATAATTCATAGTTTAATAATTCACTTTAATAATTCATACTTTAATAATTCACTTTAATAATTCAAAAATCTATTATAAATAGAATTTAATAGGTTTCATTATTTCATAGAAACTTGAAAATATATTTCTCTAAACTCTCTCAATCGATTTATATATATATATATATATATATATTTGCTCTGTATTATTTCAAGATATTATTAGTATACATAAAATATTACGACGGAGTACTGTCCGAGTGATTTCAAAATAGTTTTTTTGAATGAGTCGAAGCTAAGGAAATTATGGGTTATAGCTATGGAGGTGATGGGTATGGTTCATGAGTATGCTCGTGAGGTCAATCTAGTGTTTATCATCTCCGTTGCGTCTACGTACTTTCCTGCAATATTGAATCTCAATATTGATACGTTCGTGAATCCGAGGCCAACCTTGCACTTGTTAAATGACGTTATATGTATTTTTACTACGAAATACAGTATTGTGAGTTTCATTTGCTCCCTTTTATATATATTTTTGGGACTGAGAATACATGCGCTGTTTTTAAAAATGTTTTACGAAATAGGCACAAGTACTAAAACTAATTCTATGTGGGTTTAAACCAGAAATATACCCTTAGCTTGGTAACATTAAACTACTTGTCTATGTACGGTAGGCGCGAATCCTAAAGATAGATCTATTGGGCCTGACAAACCCCATCCTGACTATGGGATGCTTTAGTACTTCGAGGTTATTTTAAACACACCTGATCTGGTGTACTTCAGAGGGTAAAACATGAACGTTAATGCTTGTTACCGGGTGCCTACAACTTATAGAATACTTTTTTACACTTGCGAGTGTACATATATTTATAAACGAAAATCTTGTGGTCTATTAATATATTGAAATGATTGTTATGATAAACCTATGAACTCACCAACCTTTTGGTTGACACTTTAAAGATGTTTATTCTCAGGTATTAAAGAAATCTTCCGCTGTGCATTAGCTCATTTTAAGGATATTACTTGGAGTCATTCATGGCATATTTTGAAAGACGTTGCATTCGAGTTATTGAGTTCATCAAGATTATTATTAAGCCAATTATAGTTGCATGTATTATGAAATGGTGTGCATGCCGTCAACTTTCGTTGAAAAGAAAGTTTGTCTTTTAAAAACGAATGCAATGTTTGTAAAATGTATCATATAGAGGTCAAATACCTCGCGATGTAATCAACTATTGTGAATCGTTTATAATGTATATGAACGGGTCCTTTCAAAAAATCTATTATAAATAGAATTCAATGTGTTTCATTATTTCATAGAAACTTGAAAATATATTTCTATAAACTCTCTCAATTGATTTATATATATATATATATATATATATATATATATATATACATGGGCAGGATCAATGGGGAAGTAACCAATCGGGGGGAAGCGGGGGGAAGCAAAAAAAAAATTTATTTTTTTAAAAAACTTTGTTCACGAACATTATAGATTGGATGAAAATAAGAACATTTAGAAAAGACACTTTGTGATGAACGTTATTATTTTGGCGGGAAAACGATCGATAAAAATAACATTCAAGATAATATTGTTCGTGAAGAATGTTAACGTTTTTTTTTTCCATGTTTTGTGAAGTAAAATTTAGACCGATTTAGAGTTTAGGGTTTAGGGTTTAGGGTTTGGTGTTTTGGGTTTATTCCATAAACCCAAAACACCAAACCCTAAACCCTAAACCCTAAACTCTAAACCGTTCGTGTTAAAAACTCAATCTAAATCCTAAATCTAAACCCTAAATCTAAACCCTAAACCCTAAATTTCTAAACCCTAATATCTAAACCCTATAAACCCTAATATCTAAACCCTAATATCTAAACCCTAATGTCTAAAACCTCAACATACGCTCGAAAAACACGATAATTGTTATATATTACTTCTTCGAGCGTTTTCCCGCTAAAATAATAACATTCATCATGAAGTGTCTTTTCTAAATGTTCTTATTTTCATCCAATCTATAATGTTCGTGAACAAAGTTTTTTCAAAAAATAAAAAAAATAAAAAAAATTTGCTTCCACCCGCTTCCCCCCGAATTGTTACTTCCCTCTTGATCCTACCACTATATATATATATATATATATATATATATATATATATATATATATATATATATATATATATATATATATATATATATATATATATCTGTATTATTTCAAGATATTATTAGTATACATAAAATACTACGACGAGGTTCTGCTCGCATGTTTTCAAAATTGGTTTTGCGAGCGGGATAGGGCTAAGAAAATTATGGGTTATAGCTATGGAGGTTATGGATAATGTTCGGGAGTATGCTCATGAGGTCAAACTAGTGTTTATCATCTCCGTTGCGTCTACATACTTTCCTGCAATATTGAATCACAATATTGATACGTGAGCACTCATAACTTAACTTTTATATATTAGTAATGTATCCCTGACTAGTGCTCGAGTATATATAATTATGCATGCTTGTATGTTTAATTTCGTCGTTAAATAGTTTATGATAGATCATGAGTTTAATACACATACAACTGAGATAAGGTATATCATATGCATGTCGTTGGAAAACTGGTGAAAAATCAATAACTTTTCATTTAGATATCGAATAGTTTTGATGAACGGATTAAAAGATGTAGTCAATTGAATTATCTATAATTTTAAGTATTATTGTTAAAATAATTATTATTATTACTATCGTCGTTATTATCGTCGTTATTATTATTATCTAAATCTAAATAATTATTATTATTATTATTATTATTATTATTATTATTATTATTATTATTATTATTATTATTATTATCATTATCATTATTAGTATAAATATTATCATTAAAAATTGTTATTGTTATTACTATCGTTATTATCATTAAAAGCTATTGTTCATATTATTGTTAATATTAATATTATTATTAGTATTATCATTAATGTTTATTATTACTAGTATCATTATCAATTAAAACTAATATTAGTATCATCTAATTATTATGACTAATATTATTATTATCAATATTATGAATGCGATTTAAAAGAGGACTAAAAGCTATTAAACAAATCGATTAGGAAATAACGAGTATAAGTATCATAATGAAATTAAAATATTGTATGATATTGATTTAAGAGAAAAATATCCTTTTTCATTATTTTAATCATTATTATTATTAGTAAAAGTATCATTTATATTAAAACTATCATTTTTATTAAAATTATCATTTTCAATAGAAATGTCATTGTTATTATAAAATATCATTTTTATTATCATTTTAGTATATTAAAAATTATCATTTTGAATAGAATTATTACTATTATATAAGATATTATTATTATTATTATTACAGTTAATATTAAAAGGTATCGTTATAATTATCATGATTAGAATTATCATTCTATCATAATTAATATCATCATTTTTAAATATAAATATTGTTATTATTATTAGTAGAATAATAATAATAATTATTATTATTATTACAAAATAATACAACTGTTACTTATTATTATTATTATCAATATTATTTTATCAAACAAATATGTGATACAAAGATATTTTTACCACACGTAATATAATTACATTAATAATACATACCACCATGTTTTTATAATATTGAGTGAACTGTATAAATTTTATTATTTAAAATATATAAAACTATATTTCTATATATAAATTTTAATATAAAATTTTATTTATTAATAAATGACTTGTATTATTATTTACTCTAATAAAATTTGATAAATATATTTAAATATATATAACAACTATATTTAAGCTATATAATAAACACGTATGAATTTTTGGAAGTCATTTTGGGTCAAATTGATTTTTGTTGACTTTTGCATGATAATCTCGAGCATTAGGATTGTGATACACTACGAATTGACCTGAATTTGTTAGACAGATATTGACCAATATATAAATATATATGCTTAATATAGGTTCTTGAATCCGAGGTCAACCTTGCACTTGTTCAATGACGTCATATGTATTTTTACTACGAAATACAGTATAGTGAGATTCATTTGCTCCCTTTTTAAATGCTTTTGCAATATACATTTTTGGGACTGAGAATACATACACTTTTATAAATGTTTGACGAAATAGACACAAGTAATCGAAACTACATTCTATGGTTGAATTGTTATACCGGATATCACCCTTGTTGAACTTGGTAGACTAAGAATTGGTGTTTATTATAATTGCCACCAATTGACGCGAATCCTAAAGATAAATCTATGGGCTTTGACACGCCCCAGTCAGAGAATTTGAACTGCTTTAGTACTTCGATGTTTATATATTTGGGGATATTCTAAAAACATTTTGTTAATGTCGGTTACCAGGTGTTCAATCCATATGAATGAATTTTAAACACTAGCGAGTGTATGATTATTGAATAAATGAAATCTCGTGGTCTATTAAAATTATGGAAATAATTGATTACGATAAACTAATGAACTCACCAACCTTTTGGTTGACACTTTAAAGCATGTTTATTCTCAGGTATTAAAGAAATCTTCTGCTGTGCATTAGCTCATTTTAAGGATATTACTTGGAGTCATTCATGGCATATTTTGAAAGACGTTGCATTCGAGTCGTTGAGTTCATCAAGATTATTATTAAGTCAATTATAGTTGGATGTATTATGAAATGGTATGCATGCTGTCAACTTTCGATGTAAAGAAAGTTTGTCTTTTAAAAACGAATGCAATGTTTGTAAAATGTATCATATAGAGGTCAAATACCTCGCGATGTAATCAACTATTGTGAATCGTTTATAATGTATATAAACGGGGCATTTCAATTGGTATCAGAGCGGTGGTCTTAGCGAACCAGGCCTACATTAGTGTGTCTAACTGATAGTCATTAGGATGCGTTAGTGAGTCTGGACTTCGACCGTATCTGCATGTCAAAAGTTTTGCTTATCATTTTTGTCGGAAATTGCCTGCTTATCACTCTTAGTCTAGACACATCTTATTGCATTGATTGCATGAATAGTGTATAGACAAAATTAATATCTTAGCGTATCTGCTAATTCATATCTTAGCGTATATGTTACTGTAAACTTTGCCTGACATATTCCGTAAATTCCTCCGTAATCTACGAAATATTTTGCTATGTATATATATAGATATCCTATGTAATTAGAATACTACCCGATTGCCGAAAAATCATTTCATATCGAAAAATCCTTTATTCAATCGTACGAAATGGAATTCGTCATTATTTCAAGTCCCTCGGATTCCGAAATGGAATCCCACTCAAGCTCCGTAAGCAGTGTGATCGGAATGGATCAACCAATTAGCCATCATCTATTCTGGATGAATTGGGGATAGGTTCGTAGCCTCCTTAATCATTGGAGACAAGAAGAAGGCGATCCTTTCCATCCACCACATTGTCCTCTTGGCGAAGAACCTGAAGCACTTATCGACGAACCTGTCCGAAACACCATTTTCTCTCTCATTTCCAGAGTATCTCGTCATGATTATATACTACATCAAATTCTAGATTTTATTTATCCGCTCGTCCGAACCAACAATCTCCCCGGTGTAATAGAAGAAGTCAACGAGCTTCGCGCTCGGGTAGTGGCTTTGAAAAATATGGTGCAAAGGTTACAAACACCAGCAGCAGCACCAGCAGCATAACCAGTACCACCATCAGCAACACCAACAGTACCATCAACACCACCAACAGTAACATCCACATCTCACACTTCAACATCACAACCTATATCCCACGAGCACCAATGTCATACGCTCTGTAGATACCAAGGAATACCAACAACAACAAACGATGAAGTATTGATTCATAACTTCATTGGAGAAACACTCCGCAATGATTATATAGTCTCTAAAGTCTTAGAGATTATCTATTCTAGCCCTAACCATAAATCAGATGAGTGAACCAAAAGGATAGAAGGAAGAATAGAAATCCTGACAAGAATGGTGCTTGATTTACAAGCTAGACTTGTTTTACCAACATTATCAACAGGTGCATTAGCATCACCAGCACGGTCAGTGCAGTCAGCATCGTCAGAATCAGTAGCACCTATAACATCACGAACTCCGCCAGTTCAAGAATCACCGTGGACATCATCACTAATCAACAACACGTATATTGTATCAACGAGTTATGAAGTATTAACCCATTCCTCTGAAGGATTTATACGCATATCTTATATATACAAATTTTGAAACCATAATAAATCTTTCCGTACTAAGCTATTATGTGTGAATCTTAACTACTCGGTTGATTCATATTATTAATATGCAATGATGTACGTCCTTCATCCGCAACTTAACCATAGTTAGCTACAATCTCTGTCTAAATTCAATAAATTCCAATTCATAATAAATCAAGTGTATTATTCAAATATATGTTTGATTTTACACTTTCATCAGCGATGTACTCGAAACTTTTCAAATAACATCATTCGTACCTTGCGAAGTTCACAAGAATTCCATGAACACCAACATCATTCACTGAGTAAATATCAATGAAAATGAATAATGAAGTATTGATTCATAATTTCATTTACGTTGAAGTGATAATCTACAAAGATTACAAAATTTTTAAAGTTTTTGGGATTATTCATTTCTAGTTCTAGCTGAAAATCAAATGAGCTTAATATGATATTAACTCATTAAATATGTAATACATCTGAAGAAAATATACACATATTTTCATAAGGGCTGTAATAAAATTCTATGTACAAAACATTACTTGTGAATTTTTTTTTTTAACGGGTAGGTAATACCCGAGAAATATATAAGTTCACAAATAATATGTTACATTCTTCGAATCTGATTCAACAAATCATCCATTATACTCCCTACTTTTACAATAATATACACCATTTCATAAAAATTAAAACGACCATACTCATTTAAGTTCAATTACATATTTTGATTTTGAAATCGCAGAATTCAATTCAAGATATAACCGGTATCATCACTCTTAGATTCCTATATCTTTCAAAGCTATACTTTGACTTCAAGACTGTGCTAGAACATCATAAGTATATTAACGGCTTCAATCTGTGTTCAAACCCTCCGAAATTCCTGAAGACACTTCAAATAATGAACAATCGAGATGATGATCCAACCACATGTTACCCACAGTTATGTATCTGAAAAATCCTCGAAACCAAAGTCATAGTTTAACACGTATCCGTGTCAGACCCTTTGGCATATACTATCTAAAATAACTTTTCAATTCCTCTCCAAAGTAGTCAGCTTTGCTACAGCTCCAGCAAGTCAACTTCGACTTTTCAGTTGAAACAATTTTATTATAACCTTGATATATAGGTTGCCCTTTCGCCATTGTTACCAGGGAGCCATTTATGTTCCACCACATTAGCAATAAACTTATTAACAACTTCACTAATCTTTGATTTTCCGAAAAATCATTTACTCATCTGCATCTTGTAACGAGAATTGCCATACGAATCATTGGGAATTAGCAATCAGTATTTTGAAATCTCGCAGCATGTCAACGCCAACAGTTATACATATAACATCTATCTCCTAGACTTACATACTGTGAATGTGAAGTTTCTAAAAAACACCCTAAACTGCGAACTAGTTCTCGAAATTTTGAAAAATGCTGATGAAGCAGCAAAAATTGTAAACGACCTTAACAGTAAAAAGTTGATGATAAAGAATAGTGTATTGGCAAAGCTCAGAAAAAGAGAAGTTTTGGAACTGGAAAACGGATAGAGTAAAGTATGAAGAAGGATGTGGACAAATCACAAAGGCTGAACCTGCCTTCAAAGAATCCAAATGATTCAGTATCTGCTGAAGTCATTAACGAATACCTTGCTCCTGACTCTAAACCCCTGTGAATAATATTCTTCATCATCCTCTGATATTAGAAATTCTAAGATATCATCGTATCTTTCGTTATAAATATCCTCCATATTTCTGAAGATATTTCCATAATTATTCTATCTGAAATCATTTACCTCTTCGAGCTATCTGTATTACATCATAAAAGAAAATATTTTAGTTTCTAAAATCTGAAACCTTCGAGTTCAAAATAGGAATATTTTTGAAGAAGTGTTGGGAACTGAAGCATGAATTAGTATAATATAATGACACTTGATCAACATGATTATATTACAGTAAGTCATGTTGAGTTTCTAAATGGAACGTGATGATTCACAGATCATAACGTCATCATGTGCTATATTACATGACTCTTGTATTCTATTTAACCTCTAAAAATATCAAGAAAATAATTTCTTGATGATTCGGTCTTTTCCGAGGTATTCTGGTAATTTGACAAATCAAGATCGTGCTATTACAATTTACTTCTTAGAACATTAGCCATGTTCATTCGAAACTCCATAACTACGAATTCTGGACCATTACTTGCTGTGTTTAATAAATAGAAGAGAAAACAGAGCATGAAGATCCAAAATAGAAATTGGAGTATAAATTGCAGCAAATAGAAGAGAGCATTAACTAGAGATGACAATGATTATAGAAGACAGAAGTAGGGACTTCGAAATATAAAGGAGGATATAAAGCCCAACGACAACTCAGAAATTATAAACCATATATATCGATGCATATAGCAATATAAAGACACGGGAGAACTAAAAACACTATAATACCAAGAGTATAGTAGAAGTAAATAGATTCTTCCGGCGGTAGATGAAAAAGAAGAATGACAGATATGAAAGTAAGAAATATATCAAGAAGCAGAACTGGATGAAGCATATTGAAGAATGCTTTAAAGTATGAATTGAGAGAGAAAAAATAGAAGGTGTGAGTTGTGGAAATAAGGAAACGAAGGGGGTGGATATATAGTAAAATATCTGACAGAGCAATCAAAACAGATTATCGTATTTAATCAAAGCGGATCCTAATTTCCTTAATTACCGAAGAACCAAATCTTATTACGAAGATTTTCTTCTAAATTCCTTGAATTTAGGAAATCAACCATGACTACGTCACCGGTTAAGTCAAACCTACATTTATTCATTTTCATTTTTTTGCGATAGCTTCACTCGTAATCTTCACATAAATGTATAGTTTATTCCATACTACTCACTGATGATAAAACTCTAATTTCCAACTCGTATGCGTCATGAAAACATACTTAATGTCATCCATGACCATTCCACTCAAATGTCCCGACGAAATTTCATTAACGGGTAGGTACTGTGACAACCCGGAAATTTTCGACCAAATTTAAACTTAATCTTTATATTATTTCGACACGATAAGCAAAGTCTGTAATGTTGAGTCTCAAAAATTTTTGGAACTATATTCATGTAATCAATTACCCTTTGACTATGCTCGATGATTAACGAACATTTATGTGTATATAGATATGTATAAATAATATATAGTTTTATTAATTGAAAATGTAAACAAAGTATTAGATGTATATTACTTTACATGAACGTATTTGTTTCAATATATGTTTAATATATTTATCGACGGAATTAAAAGATAATATCAAATTATTGAATTATCAGATACATTGTGATATGATTACGGGTCTATGTTATGAGGTCCACTGTGATTTAAGAAATCTAATTTTTTTTATAACATTCGGAAAATGATAAAGTAATTTATAAGTAAGAAAAAATATGTTAATTAACGGAAACTAGACAAGGGTTGGTAGAGATTCCTGTTTAATTTCCAATTCATGTTTTATAATACTTTCCTCGTGACTTTGATAAGATAACTATGTTAACTTTCATTTTATTTAATATGAAAGTAAGAACGTGGAGTGTAAATAACTTAGATGTTGGATATCGACAAGTTAAGTAACTCGATATTTTTCATTAAGATGATTTCATACGTTTATTTAACCTTTGGACTTTATCTCATGCTTCACCAACAAACTATAATTTAAAAACTTGAAGCCTATTATGAATATATATAATTCTACTTTTCTAAAACATTTTAAGATATAACCATTTCCATTATTTTAACCTTTTAACAAAATGATTCTTAAATATATTTAGTTTTGGAAAACAAAATTATCATATTCATTTGATTTAGTTTCAGACATACAAAAACGTTTTCAGTTTAAAAAGGACTTATTTATTATTAAAACGTATATAACTTTTATACATATCTAGAACCACTTTTGACAACTCATTACTTAACCAGTATAATAAAGATGACGATATTTATATTTTATTTTATTAAATATATATAACAAATTAAATTAATATTATATATATTTATACGCGTATTATACGTACATAGTTTTATACTTTTACTATACTTTAACATTACCTTTACTTTACTTTTACTTTACTTTAACTTTAATAATTCACTTTAATAATTCATACTTTAATAATTCACTTTAATAATTAATACTTTAATAATTCATACTTTAATAATTCACTTTAATAATTTATACTTTAATAATTCACTTTAATAATTTAAAAATCTATTATAAATAGAATTCAATAGGTTTCATTATTTCATAGAAATTTGAAAATATATTTCTCTAAACTCTCTCAATCGATTTACATACATACATATATATATATATATATATATATATATATATATATATATATATATATATATATATATATATATATACTCTATATTATTTCAAGATATTATTAGTATACATAAAATACTACGACGAGGTTCTGTTCGCATGTTTTCAAAAATGGGTTTTGAGAGCGGGATAGGGCTAAGGAAATTATGGGTTATAGCTATGGAAGTTATGGATAATGTTCGGGAGTATGCTCATGAGGTCAAACTAGTGTTTATCATCTCCGTTGCGTCTACATACTTTCCTGCAATATTGAATCACAATATTGATACGTGAGCACTCATAACTTAACTTTTATATATTAGTAATGTATCCCTGACTAGTGCTCGAGTATATATAATTATTCATGCTTGTATTTTTAATTTTGTCATTAAATAGTTTATGATAGATCATGAGTTCAATACACATACTACTGAGATAAGGTATATGATATGCATGTCGTTGGAAAGCTGGCAAAAAATCAATAACTTTTCATTTAGATATCGAATAGTTTCGATGAACGGATTAAAAGATGTAGTCAATTGAATTATCTATAATTTTAAGTATTATTGTTAAAATAATTATTATTATTACTATCGTCGTTATTATTATTATATAAATAATAATAATAATTATTATTATTATTATTATTATTATTATTATTATTATTATTATTATTATTATTATTATTATTATTATTATTATTATTATTATTATCATTATCATTATTAGTATAAATATTATCATTAAAAATTGTTATTGTTATTACTATCGTTATTATCATTAAAAGCTATTGTTAATATTATTGTTAATATTAATATTATTATTAGTATTATCATTAATAATGTTTATTATTACTAGTATCATTATCAATTAAAACTAATATTAGTATCATCTAATTATTATGACTAATATTATTATCAATATTATGAATGCGATTTAAAAGAGGACTAAAAGCTATTAAACAAATCGATTAGGAAATAACGAGTATAAGTATCATAATGAAATTAAAATATTGTATGATATTGATTTAAGAGAAAAATATCCTTTTTCATTATTTTTATCATTATTATTATTATTATTAAAAGTATCATTTATATTAAAACTATCATTTTTATTAAAATTATCATTTTTAATAGAAATGTCATTGTTATTATAAAATATCATTTTTATTATCATTTTAGTAAATTAAAAATTATCATTTTGAATAGAATTATTACTATTATATAAGATATTATTATTATTACAGTTAATATTAAAAAGTATCGTTATAATTATCATGATTAGAATTATCATTTTATCATAATTAATATCATCATTTGTAAATATAAATATTGTTATTATTATTAGTAGAATAATAATAATAATTATTATTATTATTACAAAATAATACAACTGTTACTTATTATTATTATTATCAATATTATTTTATCAAACAAATATGTGATACAAAGATATTTTTACCACACGTAATATAATTACATTAATAATACATACCACCATGTTTTTATAATATTTAGTGAACTCTATAAATTTTATTACTTAAAATATATAAAAGTATATTTCTATATATAAATTTTAATATAAATTTTTATTTATTAATAAATGACTTGTATTATTATTTACTCTAATAAAATTTGATAAATATATTTAAATACATATAACAACTATATTTAAGCTATATAATAAACAAGTATGAATTTTTGGAAGTCATTTTGGGTAAAATTGATTTTTGTTGACTTTTGCATGATAATCTCGAGCATTAAGATTGTGATACACTACGAATTGACCTGAATTTGTTAGACAGATATTGACCAATATATAAATATATATACTTAATATAGGTTCGTGAATCCGAGGTCAACCTTGCACTTGTTCAATGACGTCATATGTATTTTTACTACGAAATACAGTATAGTGAGTTTCATTTGCTCCCTTTTTAAATGCTTTTGCAATATACATTTTTGGGACTGAGAATACATGCACTTTTATAAATGTTTAACGAAATAGACACAAGTAATCGAAACTACATTCTATGGTTGAATTGTTATACCGGATATCGCCCTTGTTGAACTTGGTAGACTAAGAATTGGTGTTTATTATAATTGCCACCAATTGACACGAATCCTAAAGATAGATCTATGGGCTTTGACACGCCCCAGTCAGAGAATTTGAACTGCTTTAGTACTTCGATGTTTATATATTTGGGGATATTCTAAAAACATTTTGTTAATGTCGGTTACCAGGTGTTCAATCCATATGAATGAATTTTAAACACTTGCGAGTGTATGATTATTGAATAAATGAAATCTTGTGGTCTACTAAAATTATGGAAATAATTGATTACGATAAACTAATGAACTCACCAACCTTTTGGTTGACACTTTAAAGCATGTTTATTCTCAGGTATTAAAGAAATCTTCCACTGTGCATTAGCTCATTTTAAGAATATTACTTGGAGTCATTCATGGCATATTTCGAAAGATGTTGCATTCGAGTCGTTGAGTTCATCAAGATTATTATTATTAAATTAATTATAGTTGGATGTATTATGAAATAGTATGCATGATGTCAACTTTCGATGTAAAGAAAGTTTGTCTTTTAAAAATGAATGCAATGTTTGTAAAATGTATCATATAGAGGTCAAATACCTCGCGATGTAATCAACTATTGTGAATCGTTTATAATGTATATAAACGGGGCATTTCACGGATCCGGTTAAGGCGTTGTAAACCTTAGAGTAAATGATCTTCTGAGCTCGACAAAATCTTGTCTCGAGAATAGTGCAAACCACTGAATTGTGCTCGCGTTGCCTTTCTTCATGGTGGATATGACCATGAAGAGTAGTGATAAAGTATTGAATGCGCCCTTCTAAGAGTTCAACATTATCTTCTTCTCTTGGTAGATAAAGGTTGTATTCATCTTCGATAGCCTTGATCCGCTCCTTTAAACAAGGTGCGAAAGTGATTGTTGATTTACGGATGGCATCGAGAATATCTTTAAACTCATCGGTATCATTGATGAAGGATTTCATATCGGTGTGATTAGATATAACCGGTATCTCTGAGTGATCTGAAGAAGAGTCCGGCTCCTCTTGATCTGATGCTGCTGGTAGAGAATAAGAATCTCCCAGAATGTATTCATTTTGCTCTTCTTCCCTATCATCATCGGTATAGTTTTCTTCTGACGAACTGGCTTCTTCATCATTCTGGTTTTTTACTTCTACACTGGCGGGATCAATCTCTATATCCTTAAATTTGGCATGCTAATCAGCTTTCTTCTTGAAACGAATTATTAAACTGTGGTTTTTCGTGCCTAAACTTATTATTTCTTCGTGACGTTTGTGAATTGCTTCTGAGCTTGTCGCAGTTTTCTCTACGTCTCCTATTTCTTCTTCCTCTTCAGAATCTTCCTCTATTTCTTCACTGGGATCCTCTTCTTCCATTTCTGGGTCGTCAGCAGACTGTGATTCGGCACCCATTTCGATATCATCGGCTGGTAGTGGGGACTCATCATCGAAAGTGATCTGTCTGGTGGTGGATATGAATATGGACATGAAAAAAACTAATGGATATGAATGAAAAAACTAAATGGATATGAATATATATACGGCTTTATCCGATCTATTGTCATCCGTAAACATAACTATCTAATCACTTTAAAACCAATAAGAATGCTCCCAACGGTTGAGTGGTGGAGGCCGCCTCACCGCCACCCGCAGCACACCGATGACACCACTCAGTGTTGCTATTCCCCCTGGTGTCGCCTTACACGATCATCATCTTCCATGTGTTTCTCAAGCATATCTCGGGACGAAGGGAAATATTTTTTTGAGTTATTTTATATTTTATAATAATGAAAATAATAATAAAAGTATTTCTATTTAATTAAAGTTATTAGGGGGTCCCAATATTTGTGAGGAAGTATGTCATGGTTGTGAGTGTTTAGTGTTGGATTAGTCCTGATGAAAATGTGTTGATGTGGTGACTAATTCTGGTAAGAAAGTGATGTCATGGTTGGAAGCACTCTAAGTAGACCACTCTCGCAGTCATGCACGGCTACCCGTTGCTCATTCTAACTAAGTTATGGTCCTTTGATATAAGTAATGCCATCAATAGTAGAGCAAGTTTAAATCTAACTAGAGATGTATTAGACCTCGCGTTGCGGCGACCGAGTTCTATTTGTCTTTTGTTATAGTTCTAATGAAGGTACGTTGCATTAACTATATATACATAGGCAAAAAGTTCACCAGGTGCGTGTTGCAGCGCTCATCCCTTTGGTAATTCAATTACGTGATTCAGAAAAATAACGGTACTCCGAGGGGTGATCAATGATCATGTATATTTAATTATATATTTATTATATTTAAATAAAAAAAATAATCTAAGAACCTATATTGTAGATTTAAATCACTTCATGTTTATTGCTAAAAAACAAAGGTCCGTTGGTATTGATTGAAAGCTCCATTTTGAATGTAATTCATCGTGTATAATTCATAAAATTATTTAGAGTTCAATGGCAATGGCAAGAAAACATAACCTGGAGCGCGAAAAAAGATAAATCCTGTCAAAAAATTTGGTGGTTTTGTTTAATGATTTTTTTTTTTTTTTGTTAAATATAAACTTTACATTTTAAATTATGAAGTTACATTTTAAACCCTCGAAAGTTATTGTTTATATCCTGGAAAGTTACATTTTTTTACCCTTGAAGTTTAGCCATTGTACATGATGAACCTCCCCATTATTTTGCGACCAAAATCTTAGTTATTTTTGGTATTTTAAGGTAATAGCCAATGTGGTTTTACTTTTGTAAATAGCTGATATGATAATTAACTTTTTTTATAAAAGTAATAATTAAATTAAAATTACTAAAAGACAAAATTGCTGAATTGGTCCCTGTGGTTTGTCTCAAAATGCTGATTTAGTCCCTGTGATTTTTTTTATGAATTTCATCATCATGGTATGCTAATGTTGCTGATTTCGTCCCTAACTCTGACGTACGTTTAAATTAGCTGTTAAATCTGATCATGTGAAACGAATGTGAGGGTAAATATGTCTTTTTACTTCTCATGTTCATCCTCTACCTTATCTTTTATACTTCAGCTTCATTCCTAATCTTAAACCTAAGAACTTAACACATATCATAAATCCCCCAAATTAAAATCAATTTACACCCTTAAAATTAAGTTAAAGCTAAATCTAAATTAAACAATAAATTAAAATTATGCAATCACCATCATCCTCGTGAACCCATTAAAAAGTAAATTGTGCAGTAAAAATTATGTTAGAACCCTAGAATGAGCCGATTATGTGTACATACTTGTATAGTGGATCCTATAGATGAGGGCTATATATAGGATCTCAAGGCTCCTTAGTTTAGGGTTGATAGCCATAGAACTTCAATGTGTACAAGAGAGCCGTGGAATGATAGTTTGACTATTTGACTTATGCTCTCTACATTATTATGGTTTATCCACCACATTCATCGTATTCATGCATCTAGGGTCCTATCAATTGGTATCCGAGCCACCCTATAACGAAACTTAGGGAGATCCTTATGAATGCGATGAATGTCCACCACCTACCTTTAAACCTTCGACATGAGGATATTCATATCTTCGAACCTTCATCATGAAGATCTTCATATCTTCACGATGATCTACATATCTTCATCCGAAATATTTCCAAAAAAATCAAATTTCTTCAAAACACATTCCGAATCTAACCTAAACACAAATACGTCCGAATTCAAAATTCATTCGAATTTTCGTATTCATCTAAATTTCAAAATTTTCGAATCCAAAATTAAAACACAAACACAAATCACAACACTGATTAATCTGATTCATTTCATATCATTTAGATTCGAGATACAAATTCAAGAAATCAAAAACAGATTCTACTCAAAACAATAATCTGCTACTACTCATCTCAATTCTTCATGAACATGAACACAAAAAATTCGAATTCCAAATATGAGGTTTCTCAAATCGATATGTTGGAAAAATATCCCACATCAGTCATGGACAAAAATAAATGTATGCATATAAGTCAAAGGGGAAGTCCCTCTATCACTAATTGGTTTTAGAAAAGGATGATCTCTTATACTTATATGTTGTGCATGTTGTTAAACTATACGATTTATCAATTCTGTCATGGTATCAGAGCTAAGGTGAACGGTTTGTTCTACAGTGAGTCCGATTCAGGCCCCCATGAGTGTGCCGCCGTCGCTACAAAGAGATTGAGTCAGGCCTTCTTCTTGCCGCCATCTTTACAACCGTTCCACGCCTCGATGTAAGGGGGCGTGTTGGGAAAATATCCCACATCGGTCATGGACAAAAATAAATGTATGCATATAAGTCAAAGGGGAAGTCCCTCTATCACCAATTGGTTTTAGAAAAGGATGATCTCTTAGACTTATATGTTGTGCATGTTATTAAACTATACGATTTATCAATTCTGTCACGATCTGGTTATAGAATATCAATCCTTACATGAATCCGAATGTTCGTGATCAATCAGAATGAATTTTCATCAACAACTTCATGGTGAATTGGATAGAGTTCTCCTTTTCTTTAACAACATGATGCGATTTGGTCTCCGGAATAATCGCAAATGATTTGAGGAAAACTAGAAATGTAGAGTTATTCTAAATCCTCAAGTGAAAGTTTTTACAAACTTATAGCTTCTAATTCAAAGATACGAGCATGATTTTGAAGGTCAATGTTCGATTAAAATAGTCAACTGTTTAAGTGTAAGACCTAAATATTTATTTTACATAATGTATTTATGGTGTACGATGCGTGTATGAAGTGTACGACGCATGTACGTGTTGCTTGATCGAACGTCGAGGGAAACTGGACGTGTCTGAGGTGACAAAGGGTGTACGTATCTTTTCAACTCCAAATAAAGTTTGTGTTGATGTTTCAAAGCCTTACCATTGGAAAGGAAATCTTATTACGTTTATAATGATATTTGATTCATCGAAAACGGAGCTACGGTCAAAAAGTTATGGCCAAAACAAGTTTTCAAAAACTGACCTGTAGGTTGGAGCGGCGCTCCACCTTTTGGCGCGGAGCGCCGATCCCGTCTGATGCAATTGTCAGCCTTTTTAAAAGGTTTAAATGAAGGGTACTTTGGTCTTTTCATTTAGGGTCAGTGTAGGGTCACCAAAACTGATCTAGAACTCCATTGGAGCTCATTTCTCACCCACACAAACACTCTCATCCATATTTAGAGAGAGAGGAAGAGTTCTAGAGTGAGAGAACTTGATTTGGAGAAGAAGGAGTCAAATTATAGCCAAAGCTCGGGTTTTAAAGTTGTTCATCTCGCTCCTAGCTATGTTTTGGTAGTATTGGTAAGTCCTAACTCCGAATTTCATTTGTTAGATTTGATATTCAAGTTAGGGTTTGAGATTGTTAGTTGTAAAACCCATTTGGTTGATGAAGAGGGTTTATGGAAACTTGCTACTTTGATATTTGGCGGGTTTTAAGTTGGTTAATGATTTAATCATGTTTAAGACTTGTAAATGGTGTATAATCACTAATGTTAGTGATTATTGGTGTTTTGGAAACCATTAGGGTTCTTATGGTTGACTAATTTTGACTAGAGTCAAAATTAGGGTTTGTTGATGAATATGACTCAATTGCCGATTTAATAAGATTTATAAATTTAAAATGGATTAAGTTGAAGCATAGAACTGAGTTAAATATGTTTTGGTGTCAAAACTTGCTAATGGTGTGATATTGACTTCTTATGGGTCAAATTAGGGTTTAAGTGTCATTTTGGGCAAGATAGGTGTTTAACACCTATGTTTAGGTTTGATTGGCATATTTGGACCATTCTCACTTGTGTAAGTGATTATTGGTTAGTTTGGGCGCGATTTTGTGCTTGGAAGTGCATTTAGGTCGAAATTGTACTAGTAGTCAATTTGGGTTGATTTGTATATCCACCCTAATTGTGTTACTTGTTATGTGATAAATGGAATAGGTACATTCCATCGGCGATTGCGGATTATTCAGTGGCATCCATCAAGACTTCAAGGTAAGTGTTAATATCCTATGTGAATATGTATGTGTAGGATGGGTGCGGGTCGGGTGAAGTGATTCTCGGCTATAGAGCTCACTTCACATATAGGTGGATTTGATGGACTTGTGTATGGGTCCAATTGGCACGGTTGTGCATTTTGGTTGACCACCTTTGGCGAAGTACACACTTTGGGTGTACGTTATCACACGTGGTTGTGAGTGGAATAAGTATACATGTATGTATATAATGTATTTATTTGTAGGAACGGATATGTATTGTCCAAGTTAGTGATATATGTCGTTGTACACTAACGGCCTTTATGTACGGATGTATGTGGTCCGAGTTAGCGATATATGTGTTGTATGCTAACAGTTTATTGTATGGATATGTGTTGTCCAAGTTAGTGATATATGCATTGTACACTAACGGTTTTATGAATGGATATATGTTGTCCAATTCAGTGTTATATGTGTTGTACACTAATGATTTATGAATGGATATGTGTTGTCCAATTTAGTGTTATATGTGTTGTACACTAACGATTTTATAAACGGATATGTGTTGTCCAAGGGTTAGTGATATATGTGTTGTACACTAACGGTTGTTATGAACACCGATGGGAAATTCGAATACCATTCCTTTATACGATTGGTTAACCTTGGGTGTTTATATATTGTTGTATATATATATATATATATATATATATATATATATATATATATATATATAGACGTATTGTTGTGATGTAGCTAAACCTCCGGGTGTAGCTTATTTGGCGTTGTTAACATCATCGTTGGTGAACTTATATTTTGTGGATATCTTTAACTTGTTGCTTAGTGATTATACGGTATGCTTAGCTTAGCTTGCCTTTATGCTTGGATGCTCCGGTATGCGGTATTTGATTATTTGTGTGGCATGTCCATTTTATGCATATATATGTATGTAGTATATTCTCACTCACTAAGCGTTAGCTTACCCTCTCGTTGTTTACATTTTTATAGATTTGCTTGGATGCAGTGGCTCGGGTAAGCGTGGGAACTAGTGGCTCACGTAGTAGCTTTAGAAGGCTTGCTTTTGGATTAATTAGGATAGGGTAGCGTATCCCCAATCACCATGCTCGGTCTTTATTTTGTATTACAAATCATGTGATTTAAAACTTGTATTTTCGTATGAAAGTCGTAAAATGACCGATGTGGGCACGGCCTCGTAAAACTTATTTTATGAATGGAACGTGTTAGTTTTTCATATATGAATAGGTTGTGAAAAGCGTTTTGTCTAAATACGTCGGGAAGTGGTCAAACATTTTCGCATTTCATGACTTTTTGGACAGGCCAGTTTGGCGCGCCGCGCGGCCATATGGCCCGCCGCGCCATATGCTGTTCCAGCAAAAAAAAATTAATTGACATTTCCGCGTGATCGTTTGTATTACGGGTTGGGTTGTTACAAGTGGTATCAGAGCATGGTCTAAGGGATTTAGGCGACTTGAGATAGGTGCCTAGACTTAGACTTATGAGTGTGCTTAATTTGTTGCGGGACTTGTAGGATTACGGGTCGAAATGGGTTTAGTTAGTGCCTTGTGTATAGGTTGACTAACGTTTATATTAGTAATGCGGATATTATTAATATATGATTGTGTTGTGATGATAATTCTCGCGTGTGTTTATATCGCGTAGAATTTCGTTTGTGTTCGTTTATAGCATCGAGCGAGACGGTCGTTGTACTAACAAGTCGATACGGCGTGTGTGCATAATAAGGACTTGCAAACCTTATTACGGGTGCAAATCGTGTCTAACAAGTGATGTACGACGAGTGTTTAGCAAGATGGGGGCGGTATTGTGTGTGTGCTTTATACGTTCGTGGTCTAATCGCTTTGCATTCCTTAGAATGGCACCGGGAAATGGGATTGAGACGAATGACTTGGAGTTTAACGCTGGAGTTGCGGCCGCTGTTGCGGAGCAAATGAGTGCGTTTCGAGAAAAAATGGATAGGAAGTATTCCGAACTTCAAGGTAGTAGTGGAATGGAGCGTTGTCTTAAGAACTTCATGAGGACTAAACCCCCAATGTATGACGGGAAAACCGGATCCTTTGATAAGCACAACTTGGATCTCGGATGTCGAAGGGTGTTTTCGTACTATTAAATGCCCTCCCGAGAAGAGGACAAGACTCGCTACTAGTTTGTTGCGGGGTAGGGCGAAGGATTGGTTGGATGGTAAGATTGATCTTGTCGGTGGTGAACCGTTTATGGCGTTATCATGGGACGAGTTTAAGAAGGAATTCTTCGAGGAGTTCCGAACTTCAGCCGATTTGTCGGAAATGCGTAATGAGTTGCGAAAATTGCAACAGGGTTCTATGGATTTGAATACTCTCAAGATGACCTTTATGGCGAAGGCTCGTTTTTGCCCGGAGTATTTGGGGAATGATCGTTTGTTGATGGGGGATTTTTATCGGACCTTGAATGACGACTTGAAGAGTAAAATTAGCCGGGGTCAAGCGAAATCGTTTGCAGAATTATTTGACTTGGCTAGAGGTTTCGAGTCGTATTCACGATCGAAGAGGTGTGAACCTTCAAGTGAGAGAAGGGTTGTTTCGTATGGTGCTCCAAGTAAGAGGACTAAGAGTCCGATCATGAGCACGGGTGGTACGCGGACGAGTATATTGGATTCTAGTGCGCCTAGATGTTACAATTATGGCGTGAGGGGTCACAAGTCTTGGGAATGTTCGGTACCAAAGAGTGATGGCATGGTGTGCTTCAATTACCAAGAAGAAGGACATCGTAAGTCAGAATGTTCCAAGTTAGCGGGGACGGGTGCGGCAAGGAGACGTTAAGGTATGTTTCGTTTTAATAAATACGTCCTTTGATTATTTATTAAGTGCCGTTGAATTTGAGTTTGTAAAATGCCTTGTGTTGTGCATATTGTTGTTATGGGTGACGTTCCTAATGGAAGTACCCTATGGTGATGTTTTGATTAATGGGCGAAGGGCATAAGACTTGGTGCAACCAAGCATTCCTTAGTATTTGGAAATGTTTCTACCAAGCCATGGAAATGGGTTTTGGTGTTCGATTGATTAAGCGCGTATTCGCTCTCGTGTTGAAGTTGATGAACCATGAGGTTCGACGGGTGGGATGAAACCCGAGAAATCGAGTGTTTTGGACCTCGATGTATGTTGGTAAATGAGTCTACGTGACGCGACATTAGGTGCCTCTTTCATACCTACTAGCGTGGTGTTCGACTCCGTTTGTGTTGCGGTTACATTGTACTTAGGGTACCGAAGTGAAACCCTTAGGTTCATGAGTGATCGGGTGAAATTCGACAAACTAAAGCAATTGGATGATTGCGAGTGTATAGTCGTGTAATTTGTGGTACACTTTTCGTTCGAAGTGTTTAAGGATAGGTTAGGATCCTTGGTATGCTCAAAGTTGGAGCAAGACATGGTGATGGGCCGTGTGAACCCAATTATTGGTAAAGTCTACCTTTGGTAGCATTGTACGGGTGTACGAGATGCGGTTATGGAACGTAATTTCAAGTGGGGGAGTTACACTCCCGCACGAGGAGGTTTTAGTGTGAGATTTCGGAGAATGCTTATGGTCGATCCGAAATTTGTGTCGGGACCTAAATTTGGTCTATTTGTGGTAGAGTACAATTTCGGTAAAATTGTACCTATGATTTTGGATTTGAATTATCACCAAGGTGGTAATGTGGTAAATCTCGTTGAGAGATAATGGACGGGTATGGCGAGCAAGGTGGAAATCCCTCGGTTAAGGGATGTGCGTATCGGATCCTCTTGTAGAGAATTATTGTTTTGTGCCTATCTTTGATATAGGCGGTTCTTGCTCGATTGTGTGAATGGTTAGTGGTATCCGTTAGGATTCACTATGGCGTAGCAGAGCGCGATGTTACGCTACTCGTCGTTCGAGGCCAAAAGGGCGTTGATTGATGAAGCATGACCTTCGGGGTCCACTGACTTCATCATGAGATCGTTGATTGGTGAAGCATGACCTCCGGGGTCCGCTGACTTCATCATGAGATTGTTGATTGGTGAAGCATGACCTCCGGGGTCCGCTGACTTCATCATGAGATCGTTGATTGGTGAAGCATGACCTTCGGGGTCCGCTGACTTCATCATGGGTGTAGTGTTATATCGGTGAAGCATGACCATTGACGGGGTCCGCTGACTTCATCCGGTGTTGAGATTTGGGAAGTGGGTCGCGTGTAGTTTTTCTGCCAGCCTTCATGTTGTTGGATGTGTGGTCTATTGGTTGTTTTATACGCCAATGGTGGGGTCGTAAGGACCACGTTGTGTGAACTAACGGTGGTTTTATACGCCGATGGTGGGGTCGTGAGGACCATGTCGTGGGATTAGTGAGGCGATAGCCGTGTTTCGCTCACATGTTGTTACGGGTGTAACAATAGTCGATTTTTGTACACCTTAGGATTTGCGTTGCCATAGTCGTTTTGGGCGCTTTTAGTTTTAGCCGTTGCTTATGATGTTAGGATAGTGGCGTATTGGTTATATTACGCACTACAAAGGATGTTTAGTGGTAAGTGTAATCCGTAAGGGTTCATGTGGTTCGATCTTCAATGTTTGGATTGTTGACTTTAGGTTGAGACTTGGTTGCATTTAGCGTTGTCCTTGGTAAAGGTACGCTAAGGAATTGATATCTCGGTACGAGATTGGTTGAGTTTTTCCCGATATGGGAATTGAGCAGGTTTTAGTGCTCGGATTGTGGTTTTGATATCGCGGGTGACGATTTTAGTTGTTAAAGGTGATTCATTGGGAAGAATTATCTAGGAAAGTTCGGATTGAAACTTATGATTGAGGGCCGTCGAGTAGTTCCGGATTGGTTAAGTGGAGAAGATCACGAGGACGTGATCGAGTTTAAGTGGGGGAGAGTTGTAAGACCCAAATATTTATTGTACATAATGTATTTATGGTGTACGATGCGTGTATGAAGTGTACGACGCATGTACGTGTTGCTTGATCGAACGTCGAGGGAAACTGGATGTGTCCGAGGTGACAAAGGGTGTACGTATCTTTTCAACCCTAAATAAATTTTTTGTTGATGTTTCAAAGCCTTACCATTGGAAAGGAAATCTTATTACATTTCTAACGATATTTGATGCATCGAAAACGGAGCTACGGTCAAAAAGTTATGGCCAAAACAAGTTTCTGAAAACTGACCTGTAGGTTGGAGCAGCGCTCCACCTTTTGGAGCGGCGCGCCAATCCCGTCTGATGCAATTTTCAGCCTTTTTAAAAGGTTTAAATGAGGGGTACTTTGGTCTTTTCATTTAGGGTCGGTTTAGGGTCACCAAAACTGATCTAGAACTCCATTGGAGCTCATTTCTCACCCACACAAACACTCTCATCCATATTTAGAGAGAGAGGAAGAGTTCTAGAGTGAGAGAGCTTGATTTGGATAAGAAGGAGTCGAATTATAGCCAAAGTTCGGGTTTTAAAGTTGTTCATCTCGCTCCTAGCTACGTTTTGGTATTATTGGTAAGTCCTAACTCCGAATTTCATTTATTAGATTTGAAATTCAAGTTAGGGTTTGAGATTGTTAGTTGTAAAACCCATTTGGTTGATGAAGAGGGTTTATAGAAACTTGCTACTTTGATATTTGGCGGGTTTTGGGTTGGTTAATGATTTAACCATGTTTAAGACTTGTAAATGGTGTATAATCACTAGTGTTAGTGATTATTGGTGTTTTGGAAACCATTATGGTTCTTATGGTTGACTAATTTTGACTAGAGTCAAAATTAGGGTTTGTTGATGATTATGACTCAATTGCCAATTTAATAAGGTTTATAAACTTAAAATGGATTAAGTTGAAGCATAGAACCGAGTTAAATATGTTTTGATGTCAAAACTTGCTAATGGCGTGATATTGACTTCTTATGGGTCAAATTAGGGTTTAAGTGTCATTTTGGGCAAGATAGGAGTTTAACACCTATGTTTGGGTTTGATTAGCATATTAGGACCATTCTCACTTGTGTAAGTGATTATTGGTTAGTTTGAGCGCGATTTTGTGCTTTGAAGTGCATTTGGGTCGAAATTGCACTAGTAGTCAATTTGGGTTGATTTGTATATCCACCCTAATTGTGTTACTTGTTATGTGATAAATGGAATAGGTACATTCCATCGGCGATTGCGGATTATTCAGTGGCATCCATCAAGACTTCAAGGTGAGTGTTAATATCCTATGTGCATATGTATGTGTAGGATGGGTACGGGTCGGGTGAAGTGATTCTCGGCTATAGAGCTCACTTCACATATAGGTGGATTTGATGGACTTGTGTATGGGTCCAATTGGAACGGTTGTACGTTTTGGTTGACCACCTTTGGCGAAGTACACACTTTGTGTGTACGTTATCACACGTGGTTGTGAGTGGAATAAGTATACATGTATGTATATAATGTATTTATTTGTAGGAACGGATATGTATTGTCCAAGTTAGTGATATATGTCGTTGTACACTAATGACCTTTATGTACGGATGTATGTAGTCCGAGTTAGCGATATATGTGTTGTATGCTAACGGTTTATTGTATGGATATGTGTTGTCCAAGTTAGTGATATATGCGTTGTACACTAACGGTTTTATGAATGGATATATGTTGTCCAATTCAGTGTTATATGTGTTGTACACTAATGATTTATGAATGGATATGTGTTGTCCAATTTAGTGTTATACGTGTTGTACACTAACGATTTTATAAACGGATATGTGTTGTCCAAGGGTTAGTGATATATGTGTTGTACACTAACGGTTGTTATGAACACCGATGGGAAATTCGAGTACCATTCCTTTTTACGATTGGTTAACCTTGGGCATTTATATATTGTTGTATATATATATATATATATATATATATATATATATATATATATATATATATATATATATATATATTGACGTATTGTTGTGATGTAGCTAACCCTCCGGTGTAGCTTATTTGGCGTTGTTAACATCATCGTTGGTGAACTTATATTTTGTGGATATCTTTAGCTTGTTGCTTAGTGATTATACGGTATGCTTAGCTTAGCTTGCCTTTATGCTTGAATGCTCCGGTATGCGGTATTTGATTATTTGTGTGGCGTGTCCATTTTATGCATATATATGTATGTAGTATATTCTCACTCACTAAGCGTTAGCTTACCCTCTCGTTGTTTACATTTTTATAGATTTGCTTCGATGCGGTGGCTCGGGTAAGCGTGGGAACTAGTGGCTCGCGTAGTAGCTTTAGAAGGCTTGCTTTTGGATTAATTAGGATTGGGTAGCGTATCCCCAATCACCATGCTCGGTCTTTATTTTGTATTACAAATCATGTGATTGAAAACTTGTATTTTCGTATGAAAGTCGTAAAACGGCCGATGTGGGCCCGGCCTCGTAAAACTTATTTTATGAATGGAACGTGTTAGTTTTTCATATATGAATAGGTTGTGAAAAGCGTTTTGTCTAAATACGTCGGGAAGTGGTCAAACATTTTCGCATTTCATGACTTTTTGGACAGGCCAGTTTGGCGCACCGCGCCATATGCTGTTCCAGCAAAAAAAAAAATTAATTGATATTTCCGCGTGATCGTTTGTATTATGGGTTGGGTTGTTACATTAAGGTCCGATCAAATTCGAACGAAATATGTTGTTTCAGGTTTAAATGTTGTTTGTCGAGTGATTTTTGATGGATTTTAAGTATTTTTCATTAAGACATCAGTATCTAAAACGTCATAGAATCGAAGATCAAATTTTGAGTTACTATGAATAAACATTTCCTGTTCGTCGCCTGATTCATAATTTGTTTTGGATCCAGTTTCTTGTTGAAAGTGCATAATCGCTGCCTTTGGAACTCACTTGGATCGATTTTAAGTGTTAATTTGTTGATTGAAAAAGTTGATGTTCATGTGAGACCATTAGCAGTGGTGATGGGCGTGATGGTGTGTGATGGGTGTTTTTGTGGGGTATAGTGGTGATTTGGCAAAGGTGATGGCGTGATGAAGTTTGTAGTGGTATGAGGTGATGGTTGTGTGATGGAGTTATTTTATTATTTTTATTGATTTAATTAAAATGTAAATGCATTTATCTATTTTGTTATTGGTTGATCCTTTCTTCACGCCACTTTTCGGTCATGTGATGCTCCCATCACGCCCAACATTTTTTCATCCCATCACGCCCCATAGTGGCGTGATAGGGGCGTGATGGTGGAGATATTGAGTCCATCACGCTGCATTGTGAATGGTCGGAAGAACACATACTGTTCTCGATAAAGATGAAGTTGCAGTTGCCATTTGTTTCTCAAGGACCTCTGTGAAAAAGTTTAAAAGGTTAAAAAAGTTGTTTTTTCAACTTTGCAAATATTTGAGTACCGGGTTAATCGTCCCGACTTTCGTGACCAATTCTTTACGCTCGGCTTTCGATGTCCGATTTGAGTGACCGATTATCCTCACTTTATCACTGATTCTTACGCATAATACGAGAATATTATCTTCGGATTTTCCAAATACGGTGACAACGATGATGTCTTCGTTGTCCAATTCGGTAAACACCAACCGAATGTCTTAGTTACCGAACCCTTTTTTTGAATTCGTTGATATTACTACCCAATTTATTATCTTACACAGTGATTCTCGGCTTTCTCATACACGTGATTGATCTACTTTTGGGGATTGCCTACTACATCAACCAAATTTACAATGTTGCTTTATCGCATACAATCATCATTATGGGGGGAGATATATAATGGTTGATGTGCGTACGACTTCTATACATTTACAGTATAGGACTCGCACTTCAAAGCAAGAATTCCTTCTTCTTTTTTGGGTGGGTGGGTTGGGGGGGCTAGTTATTCAAAGAAGATTCCACATCATATGGGGAGTATACATGATTGTTAGAACTACCCGCAGGAGTCAATGATCGAACCTTTGATGAGAACCCATGTACTTTGAGGGGGAGCTTCTATAGTTTCGAAACGACTTCACGAATCGAGCAAAGTCTACCCAAGACCGTTGAAGATTGTAGAATACCTTATGTGATTATTGTGACTACTTGTGGGAGATAATATCATACGGGGTTTCTAGATCTTCATCAACGGTCGTACGTTATTCATGGGGGGAGTTAATTAGTGATAGTTAATTCAATTTCCATGTCATTTTGTATGTTTTTAAATAGGGAGCTATTTTTTACACGTAATCAACTCATGGGGGAGATTGTTAGAACCCTAGAATGAGCCGATTATGTATCCATGCCTTGTATAGTGGATCACATAGATGAGGGCTATATATAAGATCCCAAGGCTCCTTAGCTTACGGTTGATAGCCATAGAACTTCAATGTGTACAAGGGATGTAACGACCCAACCCTCGTTATACCAAAAAAAATGACTCAAAAAAAAAAAATCTGGATTAGTACATCTGGACAGCGTCCAGCATTCTGGATGGCGTCCAGCTCTGAAGGCCAGGACGGCGTCCAGCCTTTTGGGACGGCTTCCCAATGAACTAACAAATACTGATCCCCGTGCTCAACTTACATGAGCGAAAAACCCGCTTCCCGACACTTTCAAACGAAACCCTTTTTACAACATATCAATATAAGTGAAATTAAAAGATTTCTACAATAAAACCAAGTTTTACAACATCGGGCCCACATCAGCCATTTTACGAATTTCGTTCAAAATTACGAGTTTCGACCATAAGAGTTTAAGTTCCAAACTACACTAGAGCATGGCGTTTGGGGTTAAACTACCCGAATCTTGGCCGAACTTCCAAAAACTAACGCATCCAAAAGCGTCTCCTATCAAATAAGCGGGATCTCTAATCCAACCGAACGCCCTTACCCTTGTCAACGCCCGAGCCTATAAAAAGATAAACAACGAGAGGGTAAGCAAAGCTTAGTGAGTGCAACAATTATACATACACATATATAACCCATCTATTTGCGTTCGCACCCACCAAATACCTCATACGAAAATACAACTCAAATAGCATGCCGTCATACTCATAATGCTAACAACTCGTACACTATCACAACATCACATTAGCATATACTCAACACGATATATATATATATATATATATATATATATATATATATATATATATATATATATATATATATATATATATATATATATATATATATATATATATATATATATATATATATATATAGCATGCTAAACAATATCCAACAACATAATATGGTTAACCATAACGCTGAGTCTCACTCTTTTATAGTGTTACCGGCTCGTGGTTCACACTTCGTTTATAGTGCTACCGGCTCGTGGTTCACACTTGTTTATAGTGCTACCGGCTCGTGGTTCACACTTTGTTTATAGTGCTACCGGCTCGTGGTTCACACTTGTTTATAGTGCTACCGGCTCGTGGTTCACACTTGTTACTCGTCACATACATGCTATGGTACTACCGACTCGTGGTTCATACCATAACATTTACAAATAAATACGCCATATATATACGCATAATTATTCCACTCACCTTAACGCCTTTGTTGAGTTAATCAAGCTCGCAAATCTTCAACGCGACGTACCTATTACATTATACATATAATCAATCACACAATCAAGTTGGTCAACCAACTCACTCGCCATCCTAGTATCATTTTGACCCATTTCAAGGTTCACACCCCCATTTGGGTCACCACATACCCATATAACACCCACTTACATAACATCTAGGTGTGCTAGTAGTTAACTAACCAACTTAGGTCTCACCAACACCAATTCACACTTTGAGCCCTAGGTTAGTTACTATTGAGTCTTCATGACTCAATCTTACCCAAGAACACCCAAAATCATTAAATATGGATTTTATGTTCACCTATAACCCAAACCCTAACTCTTAAACAACATAAAATAAGGAAATTAGGTTTAGGACTTACCACCACTATCACAACGTAGCTAGGGAGTAGATGAACAACTTTAAAACACGCACTTTGACCCGAAACGACCTTCTTCCTTCTCGATTTGAGCTTTCACACAAGGAAATTCTCTCTCTCTCTCTCTAAACTTGAAGTGGAAGAGGATAAGTAGATAAAAGTGAAGTAAAAGTACCCACCAACTGACCCTTGGAGCCTTAAAGTCGTTCCCCAAGTGAATTTACCCATTTGCCCCTTTTAAATATCATAAAGGAGACAACTGGCCCGTTAGTTCATCTGGACGGCGTCCAGATTTCAGGACGGCGTCCAGTGCTTCACATTGGGACGGCGTCCCACACTACTAGAAAACAGGATCTTACAAGAGAGTCGTGGAATGATAGTTTGACTATTTGACTTATGTTCTCTACATTCTTATGGTTTATCCACTACATTCATCGTATTCATGCATCTAGGTAACTATCAAATTACTTTATAAAACTACACTTTCCAAGGAAAAAAGTAAAGATTCAGAAGCCCATCTTTATAAATTAAAGATTCACTATATTTACTTTAAGCCTTCATAATTCATCATGGCATATGCATATTCATATGGTTCTATCAACATGGCCAAAAATAAGCATAAACTTTCCCTAATTTTAGCGATGGTGGTTATGGATTTTGAAGATGGTTTAGTTACTTACTTGTTTGATCTTGGGTTTGAGATTTAGATAGATGAAAGAGAAAAGAGTAAGGAAATGAGATCTGAAATCTGATAAGTAGGTGACTTACTCCAAAGATAATAAAGAAAAGGAAAAAAAGGAAGATAATATAAAAGGAAAATAAGGAAGATAATATAAAAGATGGATTTACTCTCATGTAGCATGTATCATGAGTTAACGGAATTGTTTAACGGTCGTCAGTCGGATGGACGAAATCAACAACATTTTACAAACCACGAGGATGAAATCAGTCAAAAAAAGCATAGAGAGTAAATTAGCATTTTGATAGAAACCAAAAGGACTATTTCAACAATTTTATCAACTAAAATAATAAACTCTGCAAGTTAGATGACACAAATGGTCAGATTGGCTAGTAACACCAACATCCGAAAAAGAATATAGAAAGTATTTCATATATATATATATATATATATTGGACCAATCCATGGATAAGCACTAAATGGGGTACAAACTGGATAAGTAAAATTTCAAATTTTTTTTTTTATAAAAAAAACGATCCTTTAATATGCAAATAGAAGAAAACGAAAAAAATTTAAAAAGTTTTTTAACAAAATCGTTCAAAAATCGATGATGAATGGTAAACATCGATGATGAATGGTAAAAATTGATGATGAATGGTAAAATTAACCATTCATCTGGTTAATTTATCATTCTTTTTGTTCGCGATTAATGATAAAATTAATCAATGCTAAAAAAAAGCAGATGAATGGTTAATTTAACCATTCATCTGTTTATGATGAATGATAAAAAAACAGATGAATGGTTAATTTAACCATTCATCTGGTTTTTTTTAGCATTGATTAATTTTATCATTCATCGTAAACAAGATGAATGATAAATTAACTCAATGAATGGTTAATTTTACCATTCATCATCGATTTTTGAAAGATTTTGAACTTTTTTTTATGAAAAAAATTGATTAGAGGTGCATTTTAATGCAGATTTATGAATGTAAAAAAAAATTCAAAAAAAAAAATTATTTTGCTTATTCCGTTTGTACTCCTTTTAAGCTTATCCATGGATCGTGCCCCTATATATATATATATATATATATATATATATATATATATATATATATATATATATATATATATATATATATATATATATATATATATATATATACTATAATATACTATAAACTAATATAATGGGCTAAACTTCCAACGCGCCCGGCCAATAGAATATTCTATATATTATATAAAATGGGCTAAACTTCCGACGTGCGCAACCCAAACTCTATATAAATGAATGCCCACCAAGTAATATTTTAAGGCACTTACAAACAATATTCTCAAATGTAAAGATTTTGCTAGTTAAAAAGGCTACTTATGGCTTCTATTATATTGTTTTTGTCCGAGCTTTTGAAACACCATGATGCTGAGTTTGGATACACAACATCTTCTTCATCAAGACCATCTTATTTTTCCGGTGGTGCGTCAACAGTGGCTGACGCTGGTGGGTCATGCGCAACGGCGATAAGGGTCAACGCTAAATCATTGAAAAGTGATATTGGAGGGTATCTTAGGGAAGATGATTTAGTGGAAAAAGAGGTTGAGTTGAGGGTTTCTGTTGAAATTATTTGAATGATTTTATATTTGTAAGGCACTATAAGGAAAATGATCATTTGTGATCTTTTACTGATGAATTATCATTTGGTCACTAATAATGCTAGTTAATTACTATTAAAAAAATCGTTACTAAATTTTGATCACTACCATAATAGTGACCAAACAAGTGGTCCAATTTTGGTATTTTGATCTCTAATAGGGGTGTTCACAAAACCTTCAAACCGTGAAACCAGCCGAACCGTATCAATATAGTTGGTTTGGTCCAGTTTTGTATATTGGTGGTCCGGCCGTCGGTTTGATAATCACCAAACCGAGATACTTGGTCCGGTTTACAGTTTTATTAGACCACCGACCGGTTAACCAAGACCAGTCAAGATTGTTTAACAATATTGTATATTATATTCAATATGTAAGAAAAAATCTTAAATATAATGTAATACCATTTGTTTAGATAATGGAACCAGATGAACTAAAATTTATTAAAATCTCTAATAACTTACTTAAGCTAACCAAAATAAGCTTACTAGAACTAAAATTTATTAAAATCTCTAATAACTTACTTAAGCTAACCAAAATAAGCTTACTAAACGGATAATAAATAAATGCTAGGAATATTAATGTAATACCATGTGTTTCTTCACATGAGGTTATGATTTGTGTTATGCAGTTTAACTTCCTAAAAAGAAGCATAGAATAACAGTTTGAAAAAAAAAAAAAAAAAAAAAAAAAAAAAAAACAACAACAACTTCACAAAGTGAGACAATTATAAGATGACGTATCTACAATACGTTGGTGTTCGACTATTTCTTAATATGTGATGGGCATCATAGTAGAGTTCTAGGACAAATTGAGTTTTTGTTATGAATTTTTTACTCACAAAGCGAGACAAATATACACAAAATAATACAAAAATAAAAGAAAAAAAAATTTTAAAACCGTCAAATCGATCAAATCGGACCGCCCAAAGCTGAACCAAACTGGACCAAACCGTCCCAGTAAGACAGATTACAATGTTTGATCTGGTTTGATACATATTAAAACCGTGAACGCCGGTTTGGTTTGAGATTCAATCAAAACTGGACCAAACAGGACCGTGAACACCCCTAATCTCTAATAATTTTTTGTGACGCATCTATAATGACGAGAATTTACCAACTTATTTTTGTCACAAACATATTTAATGACCAATTTAGTGTTATCATTGACTAATAGTCCTTGTCAGTTGTTACTAAAGCTCATTTTTTTATAGTGAGTTTTTTTTTTTAACGGCCAAAGAATCAATTATTTTAAAAAATAACAAACGCTTTCTAGCAAGGCGCTAAGAGAGAATTACAAAGGCATAGCAAGCCACAAGTTCCAATTTGAAACTAGATGACCCCTATTTAATATCCAACGAAAAGTAAGTAATCTAATGACATCAAAAAGACAACTAGAACGACAAAAAGGACTATCAAAGACAACACCATTACGAAATCTCCAGATAGCCAAAAGTAACGTGCATACGATCGCTACGATCCGGTTCTTGCTCGAAGACGGTAATCGGATCCCTTCAACCCAAGAATAAAACGAGTCCCACGAATCGAAAATTGGCATGTCACAATTTAACCAAACCCGAACCATACGCCACAACTCAACAACCATCGAACATTCGAAAAAGAGATGATCACGGGATTCAAAACCATTATTGCAAATAGGACACACAATTGAATTTAACTCTATACCTTTCGCGGAGAAGTTCCAAACGAACGGGAAGAACATCGAGTCTAAAACGTCATAAGAAGATGTTAACTTTTCTCGGTAAGAATTTAAACCATAAAGTGTCGGATTGTAAATTTGGAAGCATGTTACGATCAATAGCCAATCGAACACCTTTGACAGTCAATAAGCCATCAGTATTAACAGTACATATCCATTTATCCGAACGATCAGAAACTTGGATATTGCCGATCACTGTAGTGACCCTAACTTTTCCATGTTCTTATATACTAAATGAAATTGATATTTTACATGATTAAATGTTTTCAACATGTTAAGCAATCAAACTTGTTAAAACTTGATTAATTTAATTGAGTTTCATGTAGACAATTGACCACCCAAGTTGACCGGCGATTCACGAACGTTAAAACTTGTAAAAACTATATGATGACATATATATGGATATATATATATATATATATATATATATATATATATATATATATATATATATATATATATATATATATATATATATATATATATATATATATATATATATATATATATAGTTAACATGATATTATGATAAGTAAGTATCTCACTAGGTATATTAACAATGAGTGATATACATAAAAATGAGTTTATTGAATTAAGAAACTCGAAACGATATATATAACGATTATCGTTATAACAACGTCTTACTAAATACATATGAATCATATTAAGCTATTGATACACTAATTTTAAACATGATAAATGATAAGTAAACATATCATTAAGTGTATTAACAATGAACTACATATGTAAAAACAAGACTACTAACTTAAGGTTTTCGAAACGAGACATATATGTAACGATTATCGTTGTAACGACATTTAAATGTATATATATCATATTAAGATATATTAATACATCATAATATCATGATAATGTAATAATTTAACATCTCATTAGATATAATAAACAATGGGTTAACAACATTTAACAAGATCGTTAACTTAAAGGTTTCAAAACAACACTTACATGTAACGACTAACGATGCCTTAACGACTCAGTTAAAATGTATATACATGTAGTGTTTTAATATGTATTCATACATTTTCGAAAGACTTCAAGACACTTATCGAAGTACTTCTACTTAACAAAAATGCTTACAATTACATCCTCATTCATTTTCATCAACAATTCTACTCGTATGCACTCGTATTTGTACTCGTACAATACACAGCTTCTAAATGTATTTACTATTGGTATATACACTCCAATGATCAGCTCTTACCAGCCCTTGTGAGTCACCTAACCATGTGGGAGCCATCATTTAACATCTAGCATGAAATATCTCACAAAATTACAAACTAATGGAGCCTATGTGGGAGCATCAAATTCACGTGAAGTAGCATACTCACAAACACATTCACTTTGCAATTTTCTTGAATCAAATTACTCTCTCTCAAGTGTTCTTCCATTTTTATAAGTGTTATTCATCATCTTCAACAAAAACTAGCTCAATCTAGTTCATAAATCCATACATAAACCAAGTTACAAAACAACTACTCAAGAACACACCAACAACACTTCCAAGTTTGCTAGCTTACTTCCATCTTGCAAATCCATTTTGAGTGATCATTCAACATCAAGAAATCTTTCTTATTTACAGTAAGATATCTTTCTAATACAAGGTAATACTCATATTCAAACTTTGATTCAATTTCTATAAATAAACAATCTTATTTCGAGTGGAAATCTTACCTGAACTTGTTTTCGTGTCATGATTCTGCTTCAAGAACTTTCAAGCCATCCAAGGATCCTTTGAAGCTAGATCTATTTTTTTCATTTCCAGTAGGTTTATCCACAAAACTTTAGGTAGTAATGATGTTCATAACATCATTCGAATCATATATATAAAACTATCTTATTCGAAGGTTTAAACTTGTAATCACTAGAACATAGTTTAGTTAATTCTAAACTTGTTCGTAAACAAAAGTTAATCCTTCTAACTTGACATTTAAAATCAACTAGACACATGTTCTATATCGATATTATATGCTAACTTAATGATTTAAAACCCAAAAACACGAAAAACACCGTAAAACCGGATATACGCCGTCGTAGTAACACCGCAGGCTGTTTTGGGTTAGTTAATTAAAAACTATGATAAACTTTGATTTAAAAGTTGTTCTTCTGGAAAAATTATTTTTCTTATGAACATGAAACTATATCCAAAAATCATGGTTAAACTCAAAGTGGAAGTATGTTTTTCAAAATGGTCATCAAGACGTCGTTCTTTCGACTGAAATGACTACCTCTTATAATATTGACTTGTAACCTGTATTTCTGACTATAAATTTATACTTTTTCTGTTTAGATTCATAAACTTAAGTTCAATATGAAACTATAGCAACTTGAATTACTCAAAACGGATTTAAAACGAAGAAGTTATGGGTAAAACAAGATTGGATAATTTTGCTTGTTGTAGCTACGTGAAAATTGATAACAAATCTATATTAATCATATCCTAGCTAACTTATATTGTATTATACATGTATTCTAACTTATTATGTAATCTTGGGATACAATAGACACGAATACAATGTTTTGACATATCATATCGACCCATCTATATATATTTCGGAACAACCATAGACACTCTATATGCAGTAATGTTTGAGTTAGCTATACAGGGTTGAGGTTGATTCCAAAATAATATATATACTTTGAATTGTGATCGAGTCTGAGACTTGTAGACACTGGGTCGTGGATTGATTCGAGATAATATATATTGCTTTATTTCTGTACATCTAACTGTGGACAACTAGTTGTAGGTTACTAACGAGGACTGCTGACTTAACAAACTCAAATCATTAAAACGTAATAAAAAATGTTGTAAATATATTTTGAACATACTTTGATATTTATGTACATATTTGTTATAGGTTCGTGAATCGATCAGTGACCAAGTCTTACTTCCCGACGAAGTAAAAATATGTGAAAGTGAGTTATAGTCCCACTTTTAAAATCTAATATTTTTGGGATGAGAATACATGCAGTTTTATAAATATTTTACGAAATAGACACAAGTAATTGAAACTACATTATATGAGTGAATGATCGAAGCCGAATATGCCCCTTTTTCTTGGTAGCCTAAGAATTAGTAAACCGATCTACTAATTGACGTGAATCCTAAAGATAGATCTATTGGGCCTAATGAACCCCATCCAAAGTACCGGATGCTTTAGTACTTCGAATTCGTTTTTATCATGTCCGATGGATGTCCCGAAATGATAGGGGATATTCTTATATGCATCTTATTAATGTCGGTTACCAGGTGTTCACCATATGAATGATTTTTATCTCTATGTATGGGATGTATATTGAAATATGAAATTTTGTGGTCTATTATTACGATTTAATATATATAGGTTAAACCTATAACTCACCAACATTTTTGTTGACGTTTAAAGCATGTTTATTCTCAGGTAATTATTAAGAGCTTCCACTGTTGCATGCTAAAATATGGACAAGATTCGGTGTCAGCATGATTGTATAATATTGTTTAAAACTGCATTCGAGATTTACTTTATTGTAACATAATAATATTGTAAACCAACATGTATTGGTCGTATGTATGTGTAATATTTTTAGATTATCAATTCTTGATAATCTAAGTGGTGTCCTTTTAACCTAGTCGATAAAATAAAGGTTATGGTTTATTTTAAAAACGTATGCAGTCTTTGAAAAACGTCTCATATAGAGTTCAAAACCTCGCAAAGAGATCAATTAATATGAAACGTTTATAATTGATATGAACGGGACATTTCAGTTGGTATCCGAGCGTTGGTCTTAGAAAACCAGAAATTTGCATTAGTGTGTCTTATCGAGTTTGTTAGAATACATTAGTGAGTCTGGACTTCGACCGTATTTTTCTTTAAAAACGATTGCTTAACACTATTGTTGGAAACTATATATTATTAACATGTAAATATTATGTGATATATTAACCTCTTAACATGTTTGATATTGTGTGATAGATGTCTACCTCTAGTACAAATCCCATCGACTCGCCTAATAATAATGAAGAGTCGAATATATTTTGGGAAGATTCACAAATTCTCGAGGAAGAACCGAAAGAGGAGGAACCGGAAGAGGAGGAACCGGAAGAGGAGGAGGTTCCGGAGGAAGAAATATTAATAACTACAGAAAAACGGTTAAATAAAAGAAAATCTTCAACCAATGGTCCAAAATTAATAATGGTCAATGGTGTTTCCGTCGAGGAAGAAAAATATTGGGAAGATTACCAATTTTCTGATGAATCGGATCCCGATGAGGATTCCGATGATGTTATAGAAATTACCCCGACCCAATTTGAAAAATCAAAAGAAAACCATAAGGGAAAAGGTATCAAAATAGAAAAACCTGATTCCCACCCCGATGAACTTATGTATCGGTAATATCCGTATTTCCTAAATTGTAACAATAACCCGGGAACCTCTAAACCACCAGGTTTTTCTAAACCATGGTGGAAAACGACGGCTCGTATTAGAGGAACACAATATATCCCTAGAAAATTAGGAAAATGAACCAAGTCCGAAGAAGAAGAAGAAACCAGTGATTCAGATTAGAGGGTTGTAATCATGTTGTGTATTATATGTATTATAGTGTGCTTGTACTTTTATGTTCTATGTAAAAATTGCTTGTATTGTTTGTTAATTATCTTTTATGAATCTAATCCTTGTCTATTTTACTGTATAAAAACACAAAATGGACGTTAAGGGTAGACAACCGAATATTTTAGAAGACCTACCAGAGGATATGATTGATGAAATCTTGTCTAGAGTCGATCAGAATTCATCAGCACAACTAGTTATGGCGAAATTAACTTGTCAAACATTTGAAAGACTTTCTAGAAATGCCTTAGTTTATAAAAATCTTTTCTTTGATAGGTGGGGTATATCACATTGGGGAGACCGTAAGTTACGCATTGTTTTTTTTAAAGCATTAAATGCGGGGAACCCAAATGCAATTTTACGCTACGGGTTAAGAACCTATTTTGACTCAACATATCCCAACATAGGATTTCGTGATTTAGAAAAAGCTTCTAACATGCAACATAAAGAAGCATGTTATGCTTATGGGTTAGAGATGTTCGCTTCTTACCAAAGTGAGAAAAAGAACATCGGATTACAACTTTTAAATAAAACCTTCCCACAAGTGACGGATTCAGTAGTTAGGGTGAGAAACAAGGTTTTTAGATTATTACGGGGCTGTTGGACATTACGAAACCCTCGTCCTTTTGACGACATTACAACATGTTGCCTAGCCAATGGTTATAATGGTTACTTTCCACAAGACCAAGGATGGGAAGTCGTCTTAGTAAAACCAGAATGCATGACTTGTTTCTGGACTTATGAATTACGTGTCTTTATTACCTTTGCTGAACGACTTGCGTATTAACTAGATTTATCTTCAAAACTGTCTTGTATCAAAGTTATTGTGTGCTATATTTCATGTTATATGTAATATAGCAGAATTGTAAGTTTGAAGAATATTTGAATGCGATATATTATTATAATTAATTTTTCATATGGAATTATACTAGTTGAATTGTATATTAGCTACTGAATATGAACTTAACGGGTAGGTAGTACCCGAATTTAAACTTATAAAATGTTAATATGAAGAAAAAGCTTTTATAAATGAGTTCATATTATGCTACGAAATACTATTGACTACTCTTAATATTCTGTATGATTAACTCGATTCAGTTGGCTATTTTGAAGGAAATGGCACCGACTACTAGACACACCATGAATATGAGAAAAGAGGAATTTCGTACCTTTCTTGCTGCAAACATAGCCGCAGTAAAGGCTGCGCTACATACCAACAATAACTCTGAATCTAGCAATGCAGCTAACGGCGCAAGAAATCATGTAGGATGCTCCTACAAAGAATTCACTGCCTGCAAACCTTTGGAATTTGATGGAACCGAAGGACCAATTGGATTGAAACGGTGGACCGAGAAGGTCGAATCGGTGTTTGCCATAAGTAAGTGTACTGAAGAGGAAAAAGTTAAGTATGCTACGCATACCTTCACAGGTACTGCGTTAACGTGGCGGAACACCTATCTTGAACAGGTAGGACAAAATGCTGCTTACGCACTACCGTGGTCGGTATTCAAGCAATTGATGAACGAGCAGTACCGTCCTAGAAACGAAGTCAATAAGCTCAAAGTAGAGCTTAGAGAGTTACGAACACAAGGGTTCGACATTACCACATATGAACGACGATTCACAGAGTTGTGCTTATTGTGTCCGGGAGCGTTCGAAGATGAAGAAGAGAAGATCGACGCGTTTGTAAAAGGGTTACCAGTAAGGATTCAAGAAGATGTGAGTTCACACGAGCCCGCTTCCATACAAAAGGCAAGTCGAATGGCTCATAAACTCATAAATCAGATTGAGGGAAGAATTAAAGAGCAGGCAGCCGAAGAAGCCAACACGAAATAACTCAAGAGGAAGTGGGAGGAAAACGGTGACAAGAGTTACCAGTACAACAACAACAACAACAATTACAACCACAATCGCAACAACTATCCCAACAACCGCAACAACAATCGCAACAATAACCGCAATCCTAACAATAACTACAACAAACGTCCCAACAACAACAACAACTACAACAACCGTTTCAACAACAATAACAATCCCAACAACAACCTCAACAAAAATAAAGGCAACAAGAACCAAAAACAACCATGTCAAAGGTGTGAAGAAAATCACCTGGGGTTTTGCACGACATTTTGCAACAGGTGTAAAAGAAATGGTCATAGCGCGACAAAGTGTGAGGTCTACGGACCAAGGTTTTATAGAACTAAAGGAACAAATAGTGTCGGAACAAGTAATGCCGGAACGAATAGTGTCGGAGCAAGTAATACCAACGCTGTTTGTTATAAATGTGGAAAACCGGGCCACATTATTAGAAATTGCCCGAATCAGGGGAATAATAATGGGCAGGGCCGCGAAAGAGTTTTCAATATTAATGCGGCAGAAGCACATGAAGACCCGGAGCTTGTTACGGGTACGTTTCTTATTGACGATAAATCTGCTTATGTTTTATTTGATTCGGGTGCAGATAGAAGCTATATGAGTAGAGATTTTTGTGCTAAATTAAGTTACCCATTGACGCCTTTGGATAATAAATTTTCACTCGAATTAGCATACAGTAAATTAATTTTAGCAGATAATATATGTCGGGATAGAGAAATTAAACTGGGTGATGAAACGTTTAAGATTAATTTAATACCGGTCGAGTTAGGGAGTTTTGATATAATAATTGGCATGGACTGGTTGAAAAAAGTGAGAGCAGAGGTCGTTTGTTACAAAAATGCGATTCGCATTATGCGTGAAAAAGGAAAACCTTTAATGGTGTATGGAGAAAAGAACAACGCGAAGTTAAATCTTATTAGTAGTTTGAAGGCACAAAAACTAATAAGAAAAGGTTGTTACGTCATTCTAGCACACATCGAGGAAGTTAAACTTGAAGAAAAGAACATCAGTGATGTTCCCGTCGAAAAAGAATTTTTCGATGTATTTCCGAAAGAATTACCGGGATTACCCCCACATCGATCCGTTAAATTCAAATAGACCTTGTACCAGGAGCTGCACCAATAGCTCGTACTCCATACAGACTCACCCCCAGCGAAATGAAAGAATTACAAAGTCAGTTACAGGAACTTTTAGAGCATGGTTTCATTCGACCAAGTACATCACCATGGGTAGCTCCTGTTCTGTTTGTCAAGAAGAAAGATGGTACATTCAGGTTGTGTATCGACTACCGAGAGTTGAACAAACTTACCATCAAGAACCGTTACCCATTACCGAGAATCGACGAATTATTTGATCAACTACAAGGCTCGTTGGTTTATTTGAAGATCGATTTACGTTCTGGATATCATCAAATGCGGGATAAGGAGGATGATATTCCGAAGACTACTTTTAGGACGCGTTACGGTCATTACGAGTTTATGGTTATGCCGTTTGGATTGACTAACGCACCAGCTGTGTTCATGGACCTTGTGAACCGAGTGTGTGGGCCATATCTTGACAAGTTTATCATTTTTTCATCGATGACATACTTATTTACTCGAAGAATGATCAAGAGCACGAAGAACATTTGAGAAAATTGCTAGAGTTGCTGAGAAAAGAAAAATTGTACGCTAAGTTTTCAAAGAATGCATTTTGATTGGAAAAAGTTCAATTCCTCGGTCATATAGTGAACAAAGAAGGTATTCAGGTGGATCCAGCAAAGATTGAAACCGTTGAAAAGTGAGAAACCGCGAAAACTCCGAAACACATACGGCAATTTTTAGGGCTGGCTGGTAATTACAGGAGATTCATCCAAGATTTTTTCAAAATAGAAAAACCCTTGACTGCATTAACGCATAAAGGGAAGAAATTTGAATGGAAGGATGAGCAGGAAAAAGCGTTTCAATTGTTGAAGAAAAAGTTAACTACGGCACCTATATTGTCATTACCTGAAGGGAATGATAATTTTGTGATATATTGTGACGCCTCAAAGCAAGGTCTCGGTTGTGTATTAATGCAACGAACGAAGGTAATTGCTTATGCGTCTAGACAATTAAAGATTCACGAGCAGAATTATACGACGCATGATTTGGAATTAGGTGCGGTTGTTTTTGCATTAAAGACTTGCAGGCACTACTTATATGGGGTCAAAAGTATTATATATACCGACCATAAAAGTCTTCAACACATATTTAATCAGAAACAACTGAACATGAGGCAGCGTAGGTGGATTGAATTATTGAATGATTATGACTTTGAGATTCGCTACCACCCGAGGAAGGCGAATGTGGTAGCTGACGCTTTGAGTAGAAAAGACAGAGAACCTATACGAGTAAAAGCTATGAATATAATTATTCGTACCAACCTTACTACTCAAATAAAGGAGGCGCAACAGGGAGTTGTAAAAGAAGGAAAGTTGAAGAATGAAATACCCAAAGGATCGGAGAAACATCTTAATATACGAGAAGACAGAACCTGGTATAGAGCTGAAAGAATTTGGGTACTAAAGTTTGGAGATGTGAGAGAAATGGTACTTGGGGAAGCGCATAAAACCAGATACTCAATACATCCCGGAGCAGGAAAGATGTACAAGGACCTTAAGAAACATTTTTGGTGGCCGGGTATGAAAACCGATATTTCTAAATACGTAGGAGAATGTTTGACGTGTTCTAAGGTCAAAGCTGAACATCAGAAACCATCAGGTCTACTTCAACAACCCAAAATCCCGGAATGGAAATAGGAAAACATTACCATGAATTTCATCACTATATTGCCAAGGACTGCAAGTGGTTTTGATACTATTTGGGTAATAGTCGATCGTCTCACCAAGTCAGCACACTTCCTGCTAATGAGAGAAGATGATAAAATGGAGAAGTTGGCACGATTATATTTGAAGGAAGTCGTTTCCAGACATGGAATACCCGTCTCTATCATCTCTGATAGGGATGGCAGATTTGTTTCAAGATTTTGGCAGACATTACAAAAAGCATTGGGAACTCGTCTAGACATGAGTACTGCCTATCATCCACAAACTGATGGGCAGAGAGAAAGAACAATACAAACGCTTGAAGACATGCTACGAGCATGTGTTATTGATTTTGGAAACAATTGGGATCGACATCTACCGTTAGCAGAATTTTCCTACAACAACAGTTACCACTCGAGCATTGAAATGGCGCCATTTGAGGCACTTTATGGTAGAAAGTGCAGGTCTCCAATTTATTGGAGTGAGGTGGGGGATAGACAGATTACGGGTCTAGAAATTATTCAAGAAACCACGGAGAAAATCATTCAAATTCAGCAACGGTTGAAAACCGCCAAAGTCGACAAAAGAGCTATGCAGACATTAAAAGAAAAGATTTAGAATTTGAAATTGGAGAGATGGTCATGCTTAAAGTAGCACCTTGGAAAGGCGTTGTTCGATTTGGTAAACGAGGAATATTAAATCCAAGGTATATTGGACCATTCAAGATTATTGATCGTGTCGGACCAGTAGCTTACCGACTTGAGCTACCTCAACAACTCGCGGCTGTACATAACACTTTCCACGTCTCGAATTTGAAGAAATGTTTTGGTAAAGAAGATCTCACTATTCTGTTAGACGAAATCTAAACCAACGAAAAACTTCAATTCATCGAAGAACCCGTCGAAATAATGGATCGTGAGGTTAAAAGACTTAAGCAAAACAAGATACCAATTGTTAAGGTTCGATGGAATGCTCGTAGAGGACCCGAGTTCACCTGGGAACGAGAAGATCAGATGAAGAAGAAATACCCGCACTTATTTCTAGAAGATACGTCAACACCTCCTACTGCTTAAAATTTCGGGACGAAATTTATTTAACGGGTAGGTACTCCCTAACTTTTCCATGTTCTTATATACTAAATGAAATTGATATTTTACATGATTAAATATTTCCAACATGTTAAGCAATCAAACTTGTTAAAACTTGATTAATTGAATTGAGTTTCATTTAGACAATTGACCACCCAAGTTGACCGGCGATTCACGAACGTTAAAACTTGTAAAAACTATATATATATATATATATATATATATATATATATATATATATATATATATATATATATATATATATATATATATATATATATATATATATATATATATATATAGTTAACATGATATTATGATAAGTAAGTATCTCACTAGGTATATTAACAATGAGTGATATACATAAAAATGAGTTTATTGAATTAAGAAACTCGAAACGATATATATAACGATTATCGTTATAACAACGTCTTACTAAATACATATGAATCAAATTAAGCTATTGATACACTATATTTAAACATGATAAATGATAAGTAAACATATCATTAAGTGTATTAACAATGAACTACATATTTAAAACAAGACTACTAACTTAAGGTTTTTGAAACGAGACATATATGTAACGATTATCGTTGTAACGACATTTAAATGTATATATATATATATATATATCATATTAAGATATATTAATACATCATAATATCATGATAATGTAATAATTTAACATCTCATTAGATATAATAAACAATGGGTTAACAACATTTAACAAGATCGTTAACTTAAAGGTTTCAAAATAACACTTACATGTAACGACTAACGATGACTTAACGACTCAGCTAAAATGTATATACATGTAGTGTTTTAATATATATTCATACATTTTTGAAAGACTTCAAGACACTTATCAAAGTACTTCTACTTAACAAAAATTCTTACAATTACATCCTCATTCATTTTCATCAACAATTCTACTCGTATGCACTCGTATTTATACTCGTACAATACACAGCTTCTAAATGTATTTACTATTAGTATATACACACCAATGATCAGCTCTTAGCAGCCCTTGTGAGTCACCTAACCATGTGGGAGCCATCATTTAACATCTAGCATGAAATATCTCACAAAATTACAAACTAATGGAGCCTATATGGGAGCATCAAATTCACGTGAAGTAGCATACTCACAAACACATTCACTTTGCAATTTTCTTGAATAAAATTACTCTCTCTCAAGTGTTCTTCCATTGTTATAAGTGTTCTTCATAATCTTCAACAAAATCTAGCTCAATCTAGTTCATAAATCCATACATAAACCAAGTTACAAAACAACTACTCAAGAACACACCAACAACACTTCCAAGTTTGCTATCTTACTTCCAATCTTGCAAATCCATTTTGAGTGATCATTCAACCTCAAGAAATCTTTCTTATTTATAGTAAGATATCTTTCTAATACAAGGTAATACTCATATTCAAAATTTGATTCAATTTCTATAACTATAACAATCTTATTTCGAGTGGATATCTTACTTGAACTTGTTTTCGTGTCATGATTCTGCTTCAAGAACTTTCAAGCCATCCAAGGATCCTTTGAAGCTAGATCTATTTTTCTCATTTCCAGTAGGTTTATCCACAAAACTTGAGGTAGTAATGATGTTCATAACATCATTCGAATCATATAAATAAAACTATCTTATTCGAAGGTTTAAACTTATAATCACCAGAACATAGTTTAGTTAATTCTAAACTTGTTTTTAAATAAAAGTTAATCCTTCTAACATGACTTTTAAAATCAACTAGATACATGTTCTATATCTATATGAAATGCTAACTTAATGATTTAAAACCTGAAAACACGAAAAACACCGTAAAACCGGATATACGCCGTCGTAGTAACACCGCGGGATGTTTTGGGTTAGTTAATTAAAACCTATGATAATCTTTGATTTACAAGTTGTTCTTCTGGGAAAATGATTTTTCTTATGAACATGAAACTATATCCAAAAATCATGGTTAAACTCAAAGTGGAAGTATGTTTTTCAAAATGGTCATCAAGACGTCGTTCTTTCGACTGAAATGACTACCTCTTATAATATTGACTTGTAACCTGTATTTCCGACTATAAATTTATACTTTTTCTGTTTAGATTCATAAACTTAAGTTCAATATGAAACTATAGCAACTTGAATTACTCAAAACGGATTTAAAACGAAGAAGTTATGGGTAAAACAAGATTGGATAATTTTGCTTATTGTAGCTACGTGAAAATTGATAACAAATCTATATTAATCATATCCTAGCTAACTTATATTGTATTATACATGTATTCTAACTTATTATGTAATCTTGGGATACAATAGACACAAATACAATGTTTTGACATATCATATCGACCCATCTATATATATATATATTTCGGAGCAACCATAGACACTCTATATGCAGTAATGTTTGAGTTAGCTATACAGGGTTGAGGTTGATTCCAAAATAATATATATACTTTGAATTGTGATCGAGTCTAAGACTTGTAGATACTGGGTCGTGGATAGATTCGAGATAATATATATTGCTTTATTTCTATTCATCTAACTGTGGACAACTAGTTGTAGGTTACTAACGAGGACTGCTGACTTAACAAACTCAAATCATTAAAACGTAATAAAAAATGTTGTAAATATATTTTGAACATACTTTGATATTTATGTACATATTTGTTATAGGTTCATGAATCGATCAGTGGCCAAGTCTTACTTCCCGACGAAGTAAAAATATGTGAAAGTGAGTTATAGTCCCACTTTTAAAATCTAATATTTTTGGGATGAGAATACATGCAGTTTTATAAATATTTTACGAAATAGACACAAGTAATTGAAACTACATTATATGCGTAAATGATCGAAGCCGAATATGCCCCTTTTTCTTGGTAGCCTAAGAATTAGTAAACCGATTTACTAATTGACGCGAATCCTAAAGATAGATCTATTGGGCCTAACGAACCCCATCCAAAGTACCGGATGCTTTAGTACTTCGAATTCGTTTTTATCATGTTCGATGGATGTCCCGGAATGATAGGGGATATTCTTATATGCATCTTGTTTATGTCGGTTACCAGGTGTTCACCATATGAATGATTTTTATCTCTATGTATGGGATGTATATTGAAATATGAAATCTTGTGGTCTATTATTACGATTTAATATATATAGGTTAAACCTATAACTCGCCAACATTTTTGTTGACGTTTAAAGCATGTTTATTCTCATGTAATTATTAAGAGCTTCCGCTGTTGCATGCTAAAATATGGACAAGATTCGGTGTCAGCATGATTGTATAATATTGTTTAAAACGGCATTCGAGATTTACTTTATTGTAACATATTAATATTGTAAAGCAATATGTATTGGTCGTGTGTATGTGTGATATTTTTAGATTATCAATTCTTGATAATCTAGGTGGTGTCCTTTTAACCTTGTCGATAAAATAAAGGTTATGGTTTGTTTTAAAAACGAATGCAGTCTTTAAGAAACATCTCATATAGAGGTCAAAACCTCGCAAAGAGATCAATTAATATGAAACGTTTATAATTGATATGAACTGGACATTTCAATCACGTTTATATGCTCGTTCACTAATTGATCGTTTCGGCTACCAATATCATCCCTGGACCAAGACCATTTCTAATTATTATCAACCCACTTATCAGCAACCATGTCGTCTTTATTGGTTTCTAAATGAAACAAGCGATTAAACCGAGAAGAAAGTGGTGAATTATCACACCAAATGTCATGCCAAAACCGGGCATCTCTCCCATTACCAATATCCAATCAAAATAAATTATCAGGCACCATACTATCGTTAACAGCTTTCAAACAAGCCGTAACAATATTGGACCACATAGAGGTCCCATGACCTGAAACAATGCTGTATGAGTTCCCGTGGATCGCTTTAATAACTTTCAGCCATAAATCATTCGGTTTATTAACGTACCTCCACCACCATTTTTTAAGTAATGCAATATTAAACACTTTCAAACTTTCCACATTTAGGCCACTAATAATGCTAAAAACGAACACATAATTCATAGCATTATTCCTCAAGAAAGACAAGCTTTTAGTTGCAATTGTTCTATTTACAAGTGATATTCGTTTAAATATTAAAAGGTGAAGACAAAAGGCAGATTCGATGATTTAAAGACGCAAACGGCCAAAAAGCTCAAAAGTACAAAGTACGATCCAAGAGGTTCAATTTATTGATGAGAAGCGTCTAGAAATGACAAAAGTACAAGTTACAAAACGAAAAGTACAAAATATTAAATTGTACGCAAGGACGTTCGAAAATCCGGAACCGGGACCTAAGTCAACTTTCAATGCACGACGCAATGGAGTGAAAATTACAAGTCAACTATGCATATAAATATAATATAATATATAAATAATTCTTAAAATTATATATATATTATATTTATTTATTAAAAAATCCGTCGGCAAGCTAGGAGCCAAACATGGATGAGTTGTAAACCACTACTTCGTGATCGCGGAGATGTGAAGGAGAAACCCTTCGAGATCGCGGAGCACACCAAAACTGAAATGGGGCCTATAAAAGGCAACGCATTCGATCGATATTTTACACATCTTTTTCTTTCCTTTCTATCATACGTAAAATATATATATATATATATATATATATATATATATATATATATATATATATTATAATTTTAATTTTAATTTTAATTTTAAATTCTAATAATAAGGGTATGTTAGTGAATGTTGTAAGGGTGTAAGTCGAAATTCTGTCCATGTAACGCTACGCTATTTTTAATCACTGTAAGTTATGGTTAATGTTATTTTTAAATTAATGTCTCATAGCTAAGTTATTATTATGCTTATTTAATGCCGAAGCAATCATGATGTTGGGCTAAATATTAAAATTGGGTAATTGGGCTTTATACCATAATTGGGTTTTGAATAAAAGAACGACACTTGTGGAAATTAGACTATGGGCTATTAATGGGTTTTATATTAACTAAACGATACCTCGTTAATTTAATATATAAACTTATAATTTGACGTATTTATATATAACCACATACGCTTGACTGGGTACGGTGGGCGGGATATCTATAAATACCAATAATTGTTCATTTTACCGGACACGGAACTGGATTAATAGTTAATAGACTTGTTGAAACAGGGGTGGATTACATTCAAGGGTAATTGATGTAATTGTTAACAAAGTAGTAAAACCTTGGTTTACACGCAGTCGATAACCTGGTGTATTCATTAAACAAAGTATTAAAAACTTGTTACAATTCGAATCCCCAATTAGTTGGAATATTTGACTTCGGGAATAAGAATAATTTGACGAAGGCTTTCGCACTTTATATTTATGACTGATGGACTATTGTGGACAAATCCTTATGGACATATCGAATAATCCAGGACAAAGGACAATTAACCCATGGGAATAAACTAGAAACAACACGTCAAACATCATGATTATGGAAGTTTAAATAAGCATAATTCCTTTATTTCATATTTAATTTCCTTTATTTTATATTTAATTGCACTTTTAATTATCGCACTTTTATTTATTGTCATTATATTTAATTGCACTTTTAATTATCGTACTTTTTAATTATCACAATTTTATTTTATCGCACTTTTATTTATCGCAATTTCATTATCGTTATTTACTTTACGCTTTAAATTAAGTTTTATTTATTTTTAATATTTTACATTAGGTTTTAACTGCGACTAAAGTTTTAAAATCGACAAACCGGTCATTAAACGGTAAAAAACCCCCCTTTATAATAATAATATTACTTATATATATTGTTGTATTTTTAAAAATATAGTTTTTAAATATATAGCGTTAAGCTTGTTTAAGAGATCCCTGTGAAACGAACCGGACTTACTAAAAACTACACTACTGTACGATTAGTTACACTGCCTATAAGTGTTGTAGCAAGGTTTAGGTATATCCACTCTATAAATAAATAAATAACTTGTGTAAAATTGTATCGTATTTAATAGTATTTCCTTGTAAAAATTAATACTATTTCCTAGTACACCTCGCACACATCAAGTATTTTTGGCGCCGCTGCCGGGAATATTCTTGCTTAAACGCCGGAAGCGCAACGCTATAAACAAAAGATTTTTATTAAGTTTTAATTAGTTTTGTAAAAATACATTTTTAAATATTAAAATTCAAAAACATAAAAAAAAATTTATATTTATTTCTAAAAGTTTGTTCAAAATTTATATAAAATTATAAAGTAATTTTATTTCTATTTTAGTTTTTAAAATTAAGTTTTTATTTAATTTATATAAATATTTTATATAAATATCAAAAACAGAAGAAAAAATATATAAAACTGAGAATTGGGCCGAAACCCGTCGAAGCCCAACACTGTTTTTAATAAAATATTAAATTGGGCCAAACTGTTTTAGCCCAGTTTTTAATATGGTAAAATTGCACTCCGCGATCTCGAAGGAGACAAGGCAAAAAGCTAAGCGATCGCGTAGCACACCCTGACACGCCTGGTCAAACCCTAATTCTGCATTAATTATGGAATATTATTTATTATTATTAAAACCTTAATTAGGGTTTAATTTTAAATTAATTAGTTTTAGTTTTTATTATTAATTTGTATTTTTAGTTTAATTAGTTTATTAATATATAAAATTAATAGTTTTATAAAATAAATAATATAAAAATAATATTTTTATAAAAATTGTACTTTTTACAACTTTTAGATTATTTTTATATTTTGTAACTTTTAATTTATTTTAGCGTAATATTTGTACTTTTCGTTCGAATTTAGTTTTAATTCATAGTATTTGTCATAGTTATTTTTATTTCTAGATTTTTTTAGGCTTTGCCGTAAAATCTCTTAAGTGCTTTTTCTTTAGACTAAGATTTAGGTGCTTTAGAATTTTACGACGCCGTTTTATATATTTTAGTACCTTTTTAAGTTATTGCCTTTTGGGATATAGAATTCATTTTAAGCTTTAATATTTTTAGACGCAACTTTTAATTCTTAGTTTTTAGTTCCTTTTTAAGTTTCGACGCGCTACTTTCTTATTTTTATTTTTCGACGCCTATTATTTTTCGACGTTTTTCGACGCGCTCTTTTTCTTTCTTATTTCTCGACATTCTAGTTTTAGGACTTAGATTTTTTTTCTATTTCTTCTCTAAAATTTCTTTAAATTACGAAAAATTATTTTAAGTAGTTAAATTGATAGACATCAAAATTTTCTGGTTCGTAGTAATAGTTGCATTTGTACCTGGACCGGGTTATTTGAGCCAAACAGTACTCAATTATATTGAGACCAAACGAATCCTGCCCCTCTGCTGCATCTTTTGGCTATTCGAAACGTGGGCAAAATCAGAAAAGTCTATTAATTGGATAACTTATATAATTTTTCTTTCTTTTTAAAAAAAACTAATAGGATATTCAGTGAATGCACCGAGCAAAACGTTCACCACCTTTTGTACGTTCACCACCTGTAACCAGATCAAGACATCTAGCAAATATTGTCGCCGTTGATTTTTATTTAGAATCGTCATCCAGTCAACCAAGTACTCCAATTCAAATTTCCGATAATCCATTTTTTGAACCCGACCTCACAATTGAGAATCCGGAGAATATTCAGGGACGATTCCGAGATCCTGAACCATTAATCTTTCCTCCGGAACCACCAATCATTCAAACAGAGATTGTTGAGGAACGAACCATTAAATCAGAATCCTCTAGTGATTCAGATTCAACAAATTCAATTATGGAGAATCTGGAAACTCTAAGTATGGAAGACCAAATGCGAGCTAAACGCACTGGCCAAGGTCACGCAATTACTCAACCAGACATTAATGCGCCAGATTATGAAATCAAAGGACAAATTCTACACATGGTGACTAATCAATGCCAATTTAGTGGTGCACCGAAGGAAGATCCAAATGAACATCTTCGTACTTTTAATAGGATCTGTATTTTATTTAAAATTCGAGAAGTAGAGGATGAACAGATATATCTCATGTTATTTCCCTGGACTTTAAAGGGAGAAGGCAAAGATTGGTTGGAATCGTTACCTGAAGGGGAGATTGATACATGGGACGTTTTAGTTGAAAAATTTCTTAAACAATTCTTTCCGGCATCTAAAGCCGTGAGACTTCAAGGAGAAATTGTTACGTTCACACAAAAGCCAAATGAAACTCTATATGAGGCGTGCACAAGATTTGGAAAGTTATTAAGAGGATGTCCGCAACATGGTTTAGACACTTGTCAAATAGTACAAATATTCTACCAAGGATGCGACATCACTACAAGGAAAGACATCGATATAGCAGCTGGTGGTTCCATTATGAAGAAAACAGCAACTGATGCTTAAAAAATTATTGATAACACTGCTTCCCACTCACATGAGTGGCACCAAGAAAAAGATATCGTTAGATCATCTAAAGCAGCTAGAGCCGATTCTAGCCATGACTTAGATTCCATTTCTGCAAAGATAGATGTTGTCGAGAGACGAATGGAAAAGATGACTAAAGATATCCACTCAATATGAATTAGTTGTGAGCAGTGTGGAAGACCGCATTTGACAAAAGATTGTCTCAGTATTGAACTAACAATGGAACAAAGGGAGAATGTTTCATACATAAACCAAAGGCCTGGAAATAATTATCAGAATAATTATCAACCGCCAAGACCGATCTACAATCAAAACCAGAATTATAACCGAAATGTTCCATACAACAACCAACAAGGTCCTAGCAATCAACAAGTATCGAATAATACTTACAATCAACAAAGACCTATTTTTCAAAACAAACCACCACAAACCGATGATAAAAAGCCAAATTTAGAAGACATGATGTCAAAGCTAGTTGATTCTTAAACACAGTTTTTCACATCTCAGAAACAAACCAATAAACAAAATGCTCAAGCATTTAGAAATCAACAAGCTTCTATTCAAAATTTAGAACAAGAAGTAAGTAACCTAGCAAGATTGATAGGTGAAAGAAAACCGGGAAGTCTACCTAGTGATACTAATGCTAACCCCCGGAATGAAACAGCTAAAGCCATTACCACAAGAAGTGGTATTACACTTTAACCACCTGAAATACCTGTAATTTCTGATGAAGCTATTCCTACCCCACAAGAACCACAATCTAAGCAAGATAAGGAAACAGAACCGGTAGTTGAAAAGGTTAATGAGGATAACACAGTTAAGGCTAAACCTTATGTTAAACCATACCAACCACTACTTCCTTACCCGGGTAAAATGAGAAAAGAGAGACTTGAAGCCGAGCAATCCAAATTCTTGGATATGTTTAAACAAATAAATGTAAATCTTCCTTTCATTGATGTGATCTCAGGAATGCCTAGATATGCTAAATTCTTGAAAGATCTGATCACAAATAGAAAGAAAATGGAAGAACTCTCTGCTGTTACTATGAATGTTAATTGTTCTGCAGTGCTGTTGAATAAGATACCAGAAAAACTTTCAGATCCAGGAAGTTTCACAATTCTATGTTTTCTGGGTAGTCTTAGTTCAATAGAAGCATTGGCAGACTTAGGTGCTAGTATAAATTTAATGCCGTATTCATTATACACTAAACTAGACTTTGGAGAATTGAAACCAACAAGAATAAGTATACAACTAGCCGATCGATCAGTAAAATATCCTAGAGGGATAATGGAGAACATGCTAGTTAAAGTTGGTATTTTAGTATTTCCAGTAGATTTTGTTATTCTGGACATGGAAGAAGATTCTAGAATACCTCTCATATTAGGAAGACCATTCTTAAACACAACCAAAGCAATAATAGACGTGTTCGGTAAGAAACTGACCCTAAGTATAGAGGACGAGAGTATTACCTTTTTAGTTGAGAGAGCCATGCAACAACCACAATCTGCAGATGATACATGTTATTATATTCAAACTATAGAATCACATGTAGAATTGTTAGAAGAATTTCCAGAACTACAAGGAACATGAGAATGTTCTTTAGGAGAAATTACTGAACCAATTGATGAAACTGAAATGTTAGCTACACTTATGGCTAATGGATATGAACCAACAACAGAAGAAATTCAAATGCTAAAAGAAGAAGACAGATATCGATATAAATCATCGATAGAAGAACCACCGACATTAGAGTTAAAGCCACTTCCAAACCATTTGGAATATGCTTATTTACATGGTGAATCTGAATTACCTGTAATAATATCGTCTTCTCTTACTGAAATGAAAAATCTAAACTCATTTCTGTGCTAAAAGCTCATAAACCAGCCATTGCATGGAAGATTCATGACATTAAAGGAATAAGTCCTTCGTATTGTACACATAAAATCCTTATGGAAGAAGGTCATAAAACGTATGTGCAACGCCAACAAAGACTAAATCCTAATATGCAAGATGTTGTTAAGAAAGAAATTATTAAACTGCTGGATGCAGGTTTAATATATCCAATCTCTGATAGTCCATGGGTAAGCCCAGTTCAATGCGTGCCTAAGAAGGGTGGCATGACTGTCATCACAAATGAAAAAAATGAGCTTATTCCTACGAGGACCGTAACAGGATGGTGTGTTTGTATTGATTATAGAAAATTAAATGACGCCACCAGAAAAGATCACTTTCCCTTACCTTTCATTGATCAAATGTTGGAAAGATTAGCCGGAAATAGTTACTATTGTGTTCTTGATAGTTTTTTCAGATATTTTCAAATTCCAATAGCACCCGAGGATCAAGAGAAAACCACATTCACGTGCCCTTATGGTACTTTTGCTTACAAACGCATGCCATTTGGACTTTGCAACGCCCCTGCAACCTTTCAAAGGTGCATGACGGCGATTTTTCATGACATGATAGAAGAATGCATGGAAGTTTTCATGGATGACTTTTCAGTCTTCGGTGATACATTTAAATCATGTCTAGTTAATCTTGAACGAATGCTTATTAGATGCGAACAATCAAATCTAGTACTTAATTGGTAAAAATGTCATTTCATGGTTAAAGAAGGCATCGTTCTTGGACATAAAATCTCAAAGGAAGGAATTGAAGTGGATAGAGCTAAAGTAGATGTAATTGCTAAACTTCCACATCCCACCAATGTTAGAGGAGTTAGGAGTTTTCTAGGGCATGCCGGTTTTTACCGACGTTTCATAAAAGATTTTTCTAAAATTGCCACTCCTATGAATAAACTCCTAGAAAAGGATGCTCCATTCATCTTTTCAGATGAATGCATCAAATCTTTTAATATACTTAAAGAAAAACTCACTAATGCGCCGATCATGATAAACCAAATTGGAATCTACCATTTGAACTAATGTGCGATGCAAGTGATTTTGCAATAGGAGCCGTTTTAGGACAAAGGATTGAAAAACGATTTCAACCTATATATTATGCTAGTAAGACGTTACAAGGAGCACAAACGAATTACACAACTACTGAAAAAGAACTCCTTGCTATTGTCTTTGCTTTTGATAAATTTCGTTCATATCTTGTTCTAGCTAAAACGGTGGTCTATACCGACCATTATGCTCTTAGATACCTATTTTCGAAACAAGATGCTAAACCACGACTAATCCGTTGGATTTTACTCTTACAAGAGTTCTATATTGAAATCCGAGATAAAAAGGGAGCAGAAAATCTCGCTGCTGATCATCTTTCTCGTCTAGAAAATCCCGAATTAGAAGTTCTAAATGAATCGGCCATACAAGACAACTTTCCTGATGAATATCTATTGAAGATAGATTATAATGAAATTCCATGGTTTGCAGACTATGCAAACTACTTAGTATGTGGATTCCCTGAAAAAGGGTTGTCGTACCAAAAACGAAAGAAATTCTTTAGTGATATAAAACACTATTTCTGGGAAGATCCACATTTGTTTAAAAGTTGTCCCGATGGAATAATACGCCGATGTGTATTCGGGGATGAAGCTAGTCAAATCTTAAACCATTGTCACATAGGACCAACAGGAGGGCATTATGGGCCTCAACTTACAGCAAGAAAAGTTTACGATGCTGGATTCTATTGGCCTACAATTTTCAAAGACGCACACCTTCTTTGCAAATCCTGTGATGCTTGTCAAAGGGCCGAAAAGATAAGTCAACATGATGAAATGCCACAAAATGTCATTCAAGTATGTGAAGTATTTGACATTTGGGGTATTGACTTTATGGGTCCATTTCCAAAATCTCATAATAATCTCTACATTCTCGTTTCCATTTATTATGTATCTAAATGGGCGGAAGCACAAGCTCTCCCAACTAACGATGTACGAGTTGTAGTCACCTTTTTAAAACGTCTTTTTGCAAGGTTCGGAACACTGAAAGCTTTAATAAGTGATCGGGGTACTCATTTCTGTAATAATCAACTTGAGAAAGTTCTCAAAAGATATGGAGTAACTCATAAAATCTCCACTGCATATCATCCATAAACAAGTGGAAAAGTTGAAAATACCAACCGAGCATTAAAACGTATTCTAGAAAAAACTGTAGGATCAAATCCTAAGGAATGGTCCATGAAATTGGAGGATGCACTCTGGGCTTTTAGAACAGCCTACAAAACTCCAATTGGAACCACACCTTTTAGATTCGTTTACGGAAAAGCATGTCATCTTCCAGTAGAAATTGAACACAAAGCATTTTGGGCTTTGAAGACATGTAATCTTGATTTACATGAAGCCGAACGTCTACGATTAAGTCAATTAAACGAATTAGAAGAATTAAGACATGAAGCATATGAAAATTCCTTAATCTATAAGGAAAGAACGAAGAAATGGCATGATAAAAGAATCAGAAGTTCAAAAGAATTTAAAGAAGGAGACATAGTTCTTCTTTTCAATTCACGATTCAAGCTATTTCCTGGAAAATTGAAATCAAGATGGTCTGGACCATTCATAGTCAAAAGAGTTTTCCCGTACGGGACGATAGAGTTAATAAATTCAAATGGGATTGCATTTAAAGTTAATGGTCACAGAGTTAAACATTACATACATGGTCCGATGGAAGTTGACAATGAAGTCAATCATAATTTCACCATCCAAGAAAACCTTCAAAATGAAAACATAAATATGTTATCAACAACATATGAAAAATCAAAATTGGAAAATAGGGAGGATTCAAATTGGAGTGATGAAGAAGAATTCTTATACAAACATCCCATTCCAAGAAATGAAGAAAAATGTGAACAAGAAGTTCAAATAGAAGTGAAAGAACCAAGAAAAGAACACCCGAAAAAGGTTTACAAACCAACTCGACTTACTAAAGCAGGAGACCCGGGTGAATTTATCATTTATTGCTTGCTTAATGATGGTGCTGTATATAATGGACTCGCAGATTTAGGAGCAAGTGCAAATATTATGCCTCTTTCCTTATACAAAAGATTAGGTATGGGTAAATTAAAACCAACCAAAATAGGTGTTCAATCATTTGACCTAACCATTAAACACCCGGTTGGAATAGCAAATAATTTACTTGTTAACGTGGGAAGTTTGACCTTTATTGCAAACTTCATAGTGATTAATATGGAGGAAAACCTTGATATTCCTCTAATTTTAGGTCGCCCATTTTTAGCAACCACTGAGGCATTCATTGATGTAAGAGAAGGTAGAATGACACTTAGGGATGGTGATAAATCAATCACCTTTGTGAATCGAAAGTTTAGATCTCCACCAAACAAAACTGTTAAGCCAATAAAAATGCATAAGTATGGGGAAGATGAAGAAACACTTAATGATGATCCGATCACAAAGAACCCCGTTGATGATAAGAAATTAGATGAACCCGTTTTTAACAGTTCAACGAAGAAACTTTATAAACGGATTCACGATGCTAAGATTAAGGGAAACTTTAAGTTATGTAACTGATTAGTATCCAATTTATCACCAAAAGAAAAGGCGATGTTAGTTGAATTTGTGAAAGCTACGGAGGAAATCAACAAATGGATTGAAGTAAAAGTCAAAGATATACAAGTTGTTGATGATCCAATTGAAAATAACGTTAATCACAATTTCAACTAAGTGTGGGGAGGTTTGAGTCTTTAAAGAATAATATGTATTTCTGTTAGAGTTAGATTTTCTGTTTTCGTGTAGTTCTCGAAAATGGAACCCGAATGGTCTTTCCCTAGCGGACCCTAAAGAACTAGTCTTCTCCCCCCATTCTGAATTTTTATTTTTTTTAGGTTTTATGAGATGAAGACTTCCTGTGAACTAAACCATGGTCTAATGCTACACGCTTTGATCACTAAACGTAAAAATGACACCCTTCCAAGTGAAATAGTATCATTAATTAGAGTTAAATTAGACGGAGTAAGAAAAGAATCCAGAAACAAAAATAATAAGTTACAGTTTGGTAAAGGAAAATCAAAATCCGCAGCGAAAAGAAGAGCACGACACCTTGAAAGATGTCACAAATGCGGAAAATGGTCACATGAAGGAAAATGCTCAACGAATCAGACATATTCCAATACCGAATTCGTTACTTTATGCAGAGATGGACCGTTCATATGTTTCGAAGAAAAAACGTTGAATGCTAGAGGTTACGCCTATGTAGCTATGGAAAACCAATTAGTCCAACTATCTTATGAGTGGGCTAAAGCAGGTCACTAAGAATTCTATTTCACAGGTAAGTATGTACAGTTTTTATTTTTATTTTTATTACTTTGAACCTTTTGATAATAAACGCTAAATCGTTCGCTATAAAGTATTAAATTGGTACTCAATAAAATTAGGTTTTGCGACCGAAATTATTGATATCATACAAAAATTTATTACATCACTGCGAAATTTACCGTTTATTCTTAAGGTATAAATATCTTTAATTAATCAACCCAAAATATTTCAAAAATTCGTCATGAGTTAAACTAGGTTATGAAACCGAAATTACTTTACCGAAAAGAGGGGCGTATATTTTTGATAATATTTGATTGATTAAAGTGGGATAAAAGACCAAAAAAATTTTTAATTTTAATTTTTACCATGTTTTTAAAATTAATATTTAAAAATTAAATTAATATTGTGAACCTTTTTAAAATCAATATATTTCAATTTGTAAATATTTGAAAAATTAATATTTTTAATATAAGTTTGTATGTATAAAAACAAAAATATAATTTAAGTTTGGTGTGAATTTTTAATATGAATTTTTAATTTTATGCATTTTAAATTTAAGTTTGGTGTGAATTTAAAAATAAAAATTTACTTTATTTCGTTAAATTAAAAATATGATTTTTAAAATTCGTCGTGAGTTGAAGACTAGGTCGTTGAACCGAAATTGCTTTACCCAAGGGAGGGACGAGAACTTTATTATCATTATTTTTAATCTTATTGAATTAAAGTATGCCAAAAACATTTAAAAAAAACCCAAAAATCTTTGCTTTTAAAACTGAGCTTTGAATTGACAAATTTTAAAATTTTGTCGAGGGACGGACTAGGGCAACGATCCGAAATGCCCTCATCCTAAAAAGAAACAAAATTTTAATTTTTAATTAATTATATGTTTTATTAGTATAAGATTTTTCAAAAAAAAAAAAAGGGAGCTTCGAGATCGCGAAGCTCGAAAGGTATACACCATCGAGATCGCGGAGCAACCAAAACCCAGAAAGGATAAACTGGTCGACAGACCAGTTTCATACACACACACACCACACAAATATTCTGCGAAAAACCCAGGAAAAAACACACACAAATCGCCATTTTGCACCGTTTTTCATCAAATTTGTTGCTAAAAATTGATGTGGAGATTCTTACCTAGATCTCTTTCAAGAAGAATGGTAATTCCTACACCCCTAACACTCTTAAATTCGAATTTTTAGTGTTCTTGAGCTAAATTTACCTAATTTGATTTTGTTAATTTCTAGTGTAATTAGAGTTAAATTGATGATATATTATGCATGTATAACCTAGATTGATGCTATTTAACATGATTTGAAGCCAAAAACTTCAAAATTTTTAGGAATCTAGGATTTATGTTCTTGAGCAATTTGGGGCTTTTTGATATAAACGAGTTATGGCCGATTTTTGTTATGAATTGATGATAAATTAAGTAGTGTAACATGTTTGAGGTGTTAATTGATCCAAAATTTGATTACAAACATGAATTTTGAAGAAATTTGTTGAATTTTTAAGTAAAAAATTGAATGAACTTGTTTAATTTGATATGAATGCCAATTAGAACTCGTTTAATTGTTATAATGACTCTTTTTGACATGTTTTAGATGTTACATACTAATGAACATTATATACATTCTCATATTTGTTTATTTGAAAAAGTATAGAATTGATAAAAATATGAAAATGTGTATAAATTTGATTCTAATTAAACATGTCATGTTAGTTATTTTTAATTGTTATTTTGCTAATACCAATGCATTTTTGGATGCACAATTCCTTTTTGTTTAATGTGTTTAGCAGAATGAACGAGGTGAATCTTCATCCGCGCCACAAAATTTGAATACTTATAATGAAAGTGACGAGGATCAAGATCTCAGTGAACAATACAAACAGAATCAACCGTATCCTTTAATTTCATTGTCGCGATCAATTGAAGCAAATCTACACCCTAGCTTACGATTTGACAGATTTTGGATAGACTATCTAAAATATCAGAGGAACTTGAGCATTCTTTATCCCAAAGATGTTGAAGTGTCCAGGGTGATAGATTGGGCACCATTAGAGACAGTGAGATTGGCCGAGCCAATAAGAGAATTACTTACACAAAGGTATGGTAATTCTACTTTCAATGATTGGATTAATCTATTCACTATACGTAGACCTGTGTATAAGGAATGGTGCATTGAGTTAATAAGTACTATTGAACTAAATGATGAAGTAACTAGTTTAACGGATAGAAGTTTTATTAGATTTCTATTAGGAGGTGTGATGCGCCGTATGTCTTTATTAGATATGGCTGAAGCTTTGTGTATTTATACGGCTGAAGAATTATTAACTAATGATTGTAGATAGTTAATAAGTAATGGTAGAAGGGTTGATTATGATTTTGATAAGAATGAGTTGTGGAGTATAATGACTAGTCATAATCGTTTTCATGGAGGTCATTATTCTTATACTGATATACATAGAGCTGAGCTTAGGGTAATCCATAGATTCATTTCCAACTCTATTACACAAAGGGGTAGAAATAAAGATAAAGTGACTTAAGATGATTTATTTTATCTAATGTGTATTAGAGACCCACAGAGCTTTGTAAATATTCCTTATTGTGTGGGCTATTATTTGTCGGATATGATAAAGGGAATGCGAAACAATAGTATTATAGGAGGTGGTATTTTTGTGACTTTAATTGCCGAGTAACTCGGTATGGATATTACTCGGGGGAGGGAGTTAGTACAAGTACCCATTCCTCGTGATCGGATTGATATGCGGGTATATGCTGGTGCAAAGGTTTTATTGAAAAGAAATAATGTTGCACTTCCATATCAAGGGAATCATCCACAGGTAGAAAGAGGTCAACAACAAGGTAATGTGGGAGGAGGAAACCAAATGACCGATATACAAAGAATAATGTCCCAAACTGAATACCAACGGGCTATGCAACAAGAGTATCAGGCTTGGCAATATCATCAAGAATATATCAAAGCCTATTTAGCCTCCCAAGGTAGGAACTACATTCCTACTGAGCCAGTCTATTTTCCTCCGTGGACCGAGGATACGAGACCACCTTTTCCTACCTATGACCCATTTCAAGCATATCAAGATAGATACAATGAACCATGGAACCCCTACTGGTTTCAGAATCAATCCTAGTTCACTTAGTCTTATTTATCTTATTTATTTGTAATGTTGCTATATTTAATACTTATGTTGGTATTGTATTAGTTTTTATAATTTTCTAACTTTTATTATTATATTTTAATAATTTTTGAATGTGTGGTAATATACCAAACTTCAAAAATATGTATATATGTTTGCAGTTTATCTTATGTACACAACAGGGTAAAACAACGCATTTTCAAAGACTGGCATTAAGTTCAGCAAAAGCTACTAATTTTGACGACAAGATGCAAAATAAATGTGATGAAACAACAAACGGAATGAACAAATGATGTGCACCATTTATCATTCAACAAACAAATGCCAATATGTTTGGAAACTTTGGTAAAATTTAATCATTTTTTACGCTAAACACCCTCAATAATTTAAATTGTTACTGATTTCTTGCAAATGAGGGCATTGCAAGATCTTAAGTGTGGGAAAGGGTTAAATTCTTTCGGATTTTAAAATTTTTTGATTTAAACACTTGGTTACCATTAGAAATACTAGTAACGCAGTAGTTGTATTAGAATCTAGTGCTCTCTGATAATAAAGAACAGCCCTAGTCTTATATACTGACTACCCAATTCTAGTAAAAAAAAATTTTTAAAATTTTCAATTAAATGAACTCAAAATCATGTTTATACATATTTATGAACGATAAAACTAGGTGTTAACACCGAAATTATTGTTACCTCGGAAAGGACATAAATTGAGAAACAAACTAAAATGTTAGAATTCATTTAAAATGGAATAGAGGACAATAAAAAGGAAAATAAAAGCCAAGTGTGGGAAAATTTACCAAGTTATTTAAAACATATATCACATATTTTTATACAAATAACTGAAGATACTTTTGCTTTGGACTAATCTAAACAGTTTTACCCAATTTAATGTAATATATTTGAAAGAAAGATGGAGCTACACGATGAATCAATTCCATCGTTAAAAGGAAGTAAAGTCTTCCGAAAAAGAAATGCGCTTCTTGATTTAGGTTATGAAGTTGTCATCCAGACCAGTTGTAGGTTGACGAAAAACCTAGAAAATTCATCACTCAAATCAGCAGGAAATCCACGGACCTCAGCATCAAACAGGGTCGCCAAGTGGTCAGACTTATCCTAACCATGAGAGGATCTGTCTTATAAAATGGGGAGGACGCCGTGCAAATTAGCTGGATAAGACTAATGAATCAGATCCCCAGAAAGGATAATCTCCTTAAAAGATCAAAAATCAGCTTTTAAGACTGATATTACTCAATCCTTGAGATTGACCTTAAAGATTGAGAATTACAAACTCATGGAATTCGATGATATCTAAACTCGAGCTTGAACGAGAAAATATTTTGATAAAAATTACAAACCGATCTGTTTTCTGAAAACCCATTTTCAATGCGTTCATTACCATTGAACGTAAAATCCTAGGAATTCACCTGGAATTCATTAGGTCACCTGAACCAAATCGGGTGTCAACCGTAAGAACGGTGGTTGCATAGCATGGTCAAAGACAGGACCTTGTGCCAGACCGAAAAACTATAGGGTGAGCTTTACTATTGCTCCTACCAAGGATAGTAATTGCATCCGACACGTTATAGACCATAATTAAAAGCATGTCAGGGGACATTGCCTTAACAGTTGCTTGTTCAACGCTTTCCTTTACAACCGGACGGTAGTTTACCGAAAGGTAATATACGGAGCAAGTATACTGGACGTGTTGCTTTCCTAATACAAGGTTAGCAAGTGGTTAAGTTTTGAGCTAAAATTTTCAAATATGAAGCCCACCAAACCCATAAAAATATTTTGCAAACACCGGTGAAGGGTTATCCCGAAAAACTTATCTAGGGTAAAAGCTAGATTTAATTTTCAAAATATCAAATGTTTTCATAAAGATCCAATTTCATAAAGGATCTAAATTTTCATAGTCATGTGGGACTGTAAGCCACAACGTTACTACCATTGTTTATACCGCCGTATAGAAATCACTGATGTACAAAGTGTGAAGAATAAAGAAGTAATTCTAGTATTTTTATTTCAAGACTATATTGCTTGAGGACAAGCAACGCTCAAGTGTGGGAATATTTGATAATGCTAAAAATGAACACATAATTCATAGCATTATTCCTCAAGAAAGACAAGCTTTTAGTTGCAATTGTTCTATTTACAAGTGATATTCGTTTAAATATTAAAAGGTGAAGACAAAAGGCAGATTCGACGATTTAAAGATGCAAACGACCAAAAAGCTCAAAAGTACAAAGTACGATCCAAGAGGTTCAATTTATTGATGAGAAGCGTCTAGAAATGACAAAAGTACAAGTTACAAAATGAAAAGTACAAAATATTAAATTGTATGCAAGGACGTTCGAAAATCCGGAACCGGGACCTAAGTCAACTTTCAATGCACGACGCAACGGAGCGAAAATTACAAGTCAACTATGCATATAAATATAATATAATATATAAATAATTCTTAAAATTATATATATATTATATTTATTTATTAAAAAATCCGTCGGCAAGCTAGGAGCCAAACTTGGATGAGCTGTAAACCAGTACTCCGCGATCGCGGAGATGTGAAGGAGAAACCCTTCGAGATCGCGGAGCACACCAAAACTGAAATGGGGCCTATAAAAGGCAACGCATTCGATCGATATTTTACACATCTTTTTCTTTCCTTTCTATCATACGTAAAATATATATATATATATATATATATATATATATATATATATATATATATATATATATATTATAATTTTAATTTTAATTTTAATTTTAAATTCTAATAATAAGGGTATGTTAGCGAATGTTGTAAGGGTGTAAGTCGAAATTCTGTCCAAGTAACGCTACGCTATTTTTAATCACTGTAAGTTATGGTTAATGTTATTTTTAAATTAATGTCTCGTAGCTAAGTTATTATTATGCTTATTTAATGCCGAAGTAATCATGATGTTGGGCTAAATATTAAAATTGGGTAATTGGGCTTTATACCATAATTGGGGTTTGAATAAAAGAACGACACTTGTGGAAATTAGACTATGGGCTATTAATGGATTTTTTATTAACTAAACGATACCTCGTTAATTTAATATATAAACTTATAATTTGACGTATTTATATATAACCACATACGCTTGAATGGGTACAGTGGGCGGGATATCTATAAATACCAATAATTGTTCATTTTACCGGACACGGAACTGGATTAATAGTTAATAGACTTGTTGAAACAGGGGTGGATTACATCCAAGGGTAATTGGTGTAATTGTTAACAAAGTAGTAAAACCTTGGTTTACACGCAGTCGATAACCTGGTGTATTCATTAAACAAAGTATTAAAACCTTGTTACAATTCGAATCCCCAGTTAGTTGGAATATTTGACTTCGGAAATAAGAATAATTTGACGAAGGCTTTCGCACTTTATATTTATGACTGATGGACTATTATGGACAAATCCGTATGGACATATCGAATAATCCAGAACAAAGGACAATTAATCCATGGGAATAAACTAGAAACAACACGTCAAACATCATGATTATGGAAGTTTAAATAAGCATAATTCCTTTATTTCATATTTAATTTCTTTTATTTTATATTTAATTGCACTTTTAATTATCGCACTTTTATTTATTATCATTATATTTAATTGCACTTTTAATTATCGTACTTTTTAATTATCGCAATTTTATTTTATCGCACTTTTATTTATCGTAATTTTATTATCGTTATTTACTTTACGCTTTAAATTAAGTTGTATTTATTTTTAATATTTTACATTAGGTTTTAACTGCGACTAAAGTTTTAAAATCGACAAACCGGTCATTAAACGGTAAAAAAACCCTTTATAATAATAATATTACTTATATATATATTGTTGTATTTTTACAAATATAGTTTTTAAATATATAGCGTTAAGCTTGTTTAAGAGATCCCTGTGGAACGAACCGGACTTACTAAAAACTACACTACTGTACGATTAGGTACACTGCCTATAAGATTTGTAGCATGGTTTAGGTATATCCACTCTATAAATAAATAAATAACTTGTGTAAAATTATATCGTACTTAATAGTATTTCCTTGTAAAAATTAATACTATTTCCTAGTACACCTCGCACACATCAGCCACCATAATTAAAAGGAGCAAGAATCGAGTCCCATTTGACCCAACCCATCTTTCTACCCGAAATATCACCGCCCCAAAAAAACCTTGATCTTAAAGATTCGAGACTTTTTAAAACAGATTCCGGGCATTTAAATAACAACATAAAATATATACCGAGACTTCCCATGATAGATTTCACGAGCGTTAATCTGCCACCTACAGATAATTAGATCGCTTTCCAGGAAGCTAATTTGGTACGGAATTTATCTACCAAAGACTCCCAACTCGAAATACGTTTCATATTGCAACCAATGGGAACACCAAGTAAGTGGTAGGAAAATTACCAACACGAGTACCTGTCACATTAGCAAAATTCATAATCTCGGAATCACTAACCCCAATGCCGAACAATTGGGACTTATTGACATTAATTCTTAAACCCGAAACAAGAAAGAAGACTTCGAGGATAGTAATAATACGCCTTAGTCTTCTAGTCTCCATTCTGAAAAAATAATGACATCATCTGCATATAAAAACTGAGAAAGAGAAATGTCAAACGATCCAATATTAATACCCCGAACATAATGAGGGTTTATATTAATGAATTTAGCCCCCGAGTTAACTACATCAAACTTAGCTTGATAAAAATCGAGAAATCTCTGTTTGATCTCAAAAGGGTCATCAATCCAAACCCCATCAACCATAAGACCTTGAAAATGTTGAGATCTACATTTATGTTTAAGAGAACCATGAAAAATTTTCGAGTTTTCGTCCCCTTCAACATCCCATTTAATTCTAGCCTTTTGAAGCATATCAAAGTCTTTTAGTTTATTGATCTCGTCCCGTTCAACAACCAGATTGTTACGTCTATTAACATCATCTACACTAGTGTTACCACCATCAATAAGAATATCAATAGCATTAATATCATTTGAAATAGTTTTCAAGCGAGGATCTTCACTATTTCTAGACTTGTGAATCCAATCTTTAACATGATACTTTAAAGAACGCATCTTGGCAACAATATCCGAATCAGGTTTTTGATTTATAGTGCTCCAAGCGTTTCTAAAAGTAATATCAAAATCGGGCCTCTCAAACCAAGAATCAAACATCTTAAAATAAGTTGGACCAAAATCCACTTTATCTTGAAAGAGTAAAATAGGAGAATGATCTGAAAATCCACGTGGAAGAACCGAGCCTTTAATATCTGAAATAGCATTAATAACGTTGTTAGACACGAAAAAACGATCCAACTTACTTAGTTTATCACCAGATTTTGTATGCCATGTAAAACGAAGCCCGCCCAAAGGAATTTCATACAGAAAATTAGAATCAATAAAATCGTTAAAAACTTGGGCATCTTGACTGTAACAACCCGAATTTTTCCGTTTGCTATCGTTACTTGTTCGTTAAGTGTTTAACGGTGGTTACTTAGACTTGTGTGTTTAATGGAATTAAATACATGCTTATTAGAGAGATTCTTTAATTAATAAGTTATATTAATCTATGAATTTATTTCGGAAGGTGAAATAACTTGAAAACGTTACGATTAAGTGTATTGCCTAAAGTGCTTTTCAGTTTACGGAACTCAGGAAAACGACGAAATAATTATTTTCAATAATTATTAACTTTAAGAAAAATTAATTTAATTTATTATTTATTTAATGAATTAAACCCGGTGATTTGGTTTCAACGACTAGTTAATGTTCTGGAGACCCGGTACGGTTAACGGCATTCGAAACGGACCACGCGCGTACCAAGAGTTAAGCAAAAACGAGCCCGAACACCCATTAAAGGGCCATTCGGCCGACCCCACCCCCATGTACCTTAATGGACTTAATTTGGTTAGTGGATCATTAGTGGTTTGTGTTTAGGCCTAATTATTAACTATAAAAGAAAAAATAAATCACAAGAACCCTTATTAGTTCCCCATTCTAGTCGACACCCTCTCCCTCTCCCCCTCTCTAGGCCGTCGGCCATCACCACCACCATACCACCATCAAAAGTTGTTTTTAGAAGAAACTCCGTGCACGAAAGACGTTCCTTTGATCATTCTACACGCGATAGTATAAGCTATTCAATCGTTTGAGGTATAATTGCAAACCCTAACTTTTCTAAATCTGAATTTTGTTCAATTACATAGTGTATTAGAGTCTAGAGCTCAATTAATGGTGTCGAGTGTCGTTATTTATCTTTTGATTGCGTAATTAACGTTGTATGTATGAAAAATGAATTTGTTTATTGATGATATGATTTAATTGACATGAAATCTGACTTTTTAATATGTTTAAATAGAAAGATATCAAAAAGTTATTAGTTTTAGACTCCGATTTTGCGTGATTTCGTTACCGTATGCTTAAGTTGTGCTTAATCGAAGATTTGACTAAGTTTTGTGCGTAATCCGAATTTTCTGAGTTGCATGCTTTGTGTTTTAGCTTATAAAAAGTGTACTACTGTATTTATTATGAAAATTTATGCAATTTAGACTTAAGATTTGCATCAAAAGATTATATAATGCTCCCGTTATGTCAAAACGAAGATTTGGTTTTTAAAGTGAGCTGTATCATTTTTCAAAGTTACATAAAAATTGCTAGAGTGGACTAGCAATTGTTTGAGACTTTGATATTCTGGAATATGTTTGTTTAAGTGTTCCTTGATATGTTTCATTTGTATGAAAACTTGCGAGAACGTGATTTTCCATGAGATATATGCTCGTCTTTGTGATGTGTCTGGTTGATGATTAAAAACTGATGAGTCTGTAAAGATTTGAAAATATGTACAAATAGGCTAAATAAATGTTTCTGATTATTTTATAACAATAATTTTGAGATGTTTTAAGATGACCCCAATTGGCAGTTTGTCAAAATCTATTTTCTATATTTTCTGATAAATATTTCAAAACTGACGCGCGAGCAGAAATTGCTGTAATGAACAATGATTAGACCCCTTCTGACTTCTGGCTTTTATTTATCGTATGAGGCTTTGGCTGGACTTTTTGGAATAAATTTTAAGTGTAGTTAATATCTGGAGTTGGTCATGATTTAATGATTTATGTGCTATGAGCTATAGTTGGATCTTTCTATGACTTCCGAAATTCTAAGACGTGCTTTAAGGTGCAAAAGTGCAATATGCTTAACTATGACTTGTAAAGTGATACTTGATCTAGGTTTGACTTATTGATCATGTTTGTATGACCTACTAAGATGTTTGACTTTAGTTGACTACTTTGACCGAGTTGACTTTAGGGTTGACTTTGGTTGACTTCCTTGGATTAGTTGACTTTTGCTTGTTTGTTGAGTCAGTCTGAGCACTAGGACTTTGCGTACACTATGGGTTGACATGGTTTGACCTATAAGTGTATACTTAAGATGATTTACTTATTTAGGTTACGTTGTTCAGTCGATATTGTTCGACAACCGTACGTTTGGCTAAGAAATTACAAGTGCTTTTGCTAAGGTGAGTCTACAGTCCCTTTTTCATCAACATTTTTGGGATGAGATACATGCTACTTTTGAAACTATTTCTTAAACTATTTTTACAACTATATTACATATTAGGCACGAGTAACTTACCAAGAATATACATATGAGTTCAGATAAAAAATCCCTTAGCTTGATTATATTAGTTACTTTATGTAAGCTCGACTTATAGGGACGATACCGTTAGGTTTAACAAACCTCGCCTAAAACATAGCAGGCGTCTATTCTGTTGTTACTCGTATACTTGATCGGTGTAGCGCAATGTATAGGGTAAACTAAAGATGTGGGCTCGGCCTACTCAAAAGTTAAAGCTTTATAATCAAGTGCTCATGATATTGTATACTTTTCCAATGATGTTTTCTAAGAAAATCTTGTGGCCTAACTTATGAAATGATTTACTAAACCTGTAGTTTCACTCAACCTTTTCGTTGACGTTTTGCATGTTTCATCTCAGGTACTTAGAGGTAGTGCTTCCGCTTATCTGATGTTATTATGCTGTTTGCTGCTAGAACTGGACGGCGTCCAGCATTTTTATTGTTTTCATTTCAAGAACAAACATTCGCATTTAAACTACTTTATTTCAAGATGTTTTGGGTCCAAAGACCTTAGTTATTTATGTCAAATGTTTTCCAGTTACATTTTCTTAAATAAATGACTTCGATTGATAATTAATGCGGATACTTTTCGGAAACGTCTCATATAGAGGGTGTGACCGCTAAACTGTGGGACCAGGAGTTAATATTCCGTTAGTGAATTCTGACGGAGTATTACATTTGGTATCAGAGCAGATCGGTTACCTAGGACTAGGCTGCATTAGAGAGTTGAGCGATATGACTTCTATTGAGTCTAGACTGTAACCTTAGACTTGTTAAGTTGCATGAACCCTAGTTACGTTAGTTATTATCTTACTTGATTTCTATAATGACATGATTACTAGATGAACTAACTTTGTGTTTTGTTTGAGTGCTAGATGACTTCTTCTAATCCTATTATTCTTACCGATTCTGACACGGAATCCTGGAAACCGTGCAAGCGCAAGGGAATACGATACTCAATTTTGTAGATGATACCGAGTCAAAACCTGAGATGGAAACCCAGCATGAGGATGAGCCTAAGGGAAAAGAACCAGAAGAGGATCCCGAGGAAGACTCGGAACCTGAATCCGAATCCAAACCCGACTTACCTTATTCGCCCCAGTCACCTTTTGTTAAACCCAACTATGTTAACCCCTACGGACCGAGAGGCCACCGTAGGATACCGAAAGGACCTGCTCGGCGTAATAACCCATTTTACAAGAGTTTTCGCTATGATAACCAGTCACTTGAGATGTGTTGCCGTTTTCATCCCTATGATGCTTCTACATCTACTTCTAAACCTAGTACCTCCACAGCTACTGCTAATGACAACAACCCCAATGATCTCACACTGCGAGTCAAAAATTTGGAGAATATGGTTGAGTATTTGTTGAAGGAGTTTCAAAAACGCAAATAGAGATCGCTCGTTTAAACTTGTTCCACGTTATTGAATACTATTTGGATATTACTGTTTATTATTTGATATTCGCACATACATTGCTAGGTGTGGTTTTACTTATGTGGTTTTGCTTATGACATGAGAGATTATGCTACTTTTGTTGCTTATGCATGATATTTGAACGAGATTTTTATTACTTTAAGTGTTGGATTTATTAATGATTGAACGTGCTTAGTGTTCCTACTGCTAATGTTAATTAGTGATATTGCTACTAGTGTACATTGTCCTCACTACTGCTATTACTACACGCTATGTATCGCTATTACTTATTATTAGTTCTACTAGAATCGCTACGATTTAATATTATCTACTATGCATCATCCCGTTGCTAGTATAATTTTTATATGTCAATTTCATTAACGCTAACCGAATGTGTTATCTTGACCAGAAAGATAATGCCGCCCAAGCAAGTTTCCCAAGCTGATGTTCGTCAGTGGATCACCGAAGGATTGACCGAGGCCATGGTAGAACTCCGTAATGGAACCAACATCAACAATGTGAACGCTACCAATCAGCGAAACCAGGATACAACCAATACTCAGAACAATGGACAAGCAGGGTGTACGTATAAGACCTTATTGAGTTGCGAACCACACTCGTTTAATGGCACCAAAGGTCCAGTTGGTTTGACTCGATGGTTTGAGAAGCTTGAGTCTGTTTTCCGTATCAGCGGTTGTAGAGATGCGGATAGAATGAAGTTTGCAACTTCTAAGTTATCAGATGGCACCTTGACATGGTGGAATACTTATGCAAATTTCGTAGGTATGGATCAGGCTTTTGAGACTCCAAGGGAGGATTTGAAACGATGGATGATCGAAGAGTATTGTCCCTACACAGAAACGGTTAAGATGGAGCGGGAACTCCAAAACTTGAAACTAGTGGGTACTGATCTGGCCAGTTACAACAAGAGATTCTTTGAGCTTGCTCTCATGTGTCCACATATGGTTACTCCCGAACGTCGCAAGATCACTCTTTATGCGAAAGGTTTGACCGAGAGGATTCAAAGCGGTGTGACTACTTTGAAGCCGAGAACTATACAAGAGGCTGTAGAGATGCTAGTGAGTTGTTAGACCAAGTTGAACAGCGAGGAAAGACTCCTACTTCGACCGAGACAAAAACTTATGAAAACAAGAGGAAATGGAACAACAATAATAACAACTCGGGGAAGAATTTTGTGACGACCCAGAAAATATCGACTAATTTTAAATCAAACTCTCGATACAATATTATATTTTTGACACGATAAGAAAAGTATGTTAGGTTGAGTCTCAAAAATTTTGAACTGTTTCATATATTCATTTGACTTTCGACCATTTCTGACGATTCACGAACAAATATTCGTAAATAGATATGTGTGTGTGTGTGTGTATATATATATATATAATAATTGAAAGTATAATTTGAAATATTAAATGTGGTTGTTATGAAATATGATATTATGATAATTATTATTTAAAACATATCTACATATATAAATAAAGTATATTAAATATATATTTTGTGATTTCGAATCTAATTAGTAAACGACAGTAACACTGAATTGCCATTCGATGTATATTAAACAAGTTTAATGCGAACTTATTTGATTTTAAAATAAACAGTTATCCGAAAATGAGTTATATAAATTATAGGCATATTAAAAATGTATTTAGGAGCTAATTGTTAAATTTGAACACTCTTCATATTTTATCTGGAATCGAGCGCGGACAGTGATGTAATTTTTATTTAATAGTTAATGACCAGAATAAATAAATGGACTTAATGTAAAAATTGGAAAATTATTCCGAAAACTTTTATGTTTAACTGATTAGCAATGGACACGATATAACACTGCATGATTTGATAATAAGCCAATTCATCCAGCGGCTTAACTGTGGCACATTCTATGATTTTTATTAATTAATGTTTTGCTTTTGTTTTTGTCTTTCACTAACCACCATATAACATATAATATATATATATATATATATATATATATATATATATATATATATATATATATATATATATATATATATATATATATATATATATATATATATATATATACCTACATACACCCATGAATCAAATTGGCTAAAATGAATGATAAGGACTACTGTGTTTAATCATCACTTTTTACATATAATATATATAAACATATTACATATGCATATATAGATAACACAAATATATATTACATACATTCATCCCATCACCTATAATCAACACCTTCACCTTATTCTTCAAACAACCATCTTCTTGTTACTTTTACCGCTAGAGTTCTTGATCGATTACAACCAACACCTAAGATCATCACAACCTAATCAAATACCATCATCATCTAAACTACTACTATTTTCGTTTACAAACTATAAACAATGCACACCGCAACTCTACTTTATGTTTCTTTTTTTTCTCTAACTCGAATACCACCACCTTTGATCATCATCCCCATTTAAACACCACCATCATCATCTTATGAACATCACCTATGTAAACACCCAACACCGCCATCGGTTCATTCATTACCACAATCGAACCACCATCATCATATATGATTTCTGTTGTTCGGTTTCACTCTCCACCCCAAAACCAAAAACCTTTCGGTTCTAGTTGCAGGCAACCAGGAACCATCAACATTGCTAAACCCATCAACATTATCATCCAAAACCATACGCGTATGTTGTTGTTTCAACTCGAGTTCTCTTATTACGATTGCTGTTATCAATGAACACCACTACACAAACACTGCTGCAGACCTTGATCACCTCCGGCCAACCACCTCACTATCCTCTCTCTCACTATATCTCTCTATCTTTCACCTTCGTGAAACCCAAATGTTGCTAGCTGCTGTTACTTCCGTTCTATTTATATTCCGGGTTCAACACAAACACCAAGACCATCGAAAACAACCACCAAAATCATCACCTTCATTAGCTATTGCTTCTACCAGACTTCAACAACAAAACCCCAACGAAACCCTCCTTGTTGGGCTAATGTTCGAACCAGGCTAGTACTATTTTTTTTAAGAACATTCATCTTGTTTTATTCTCTGCTATATTATTCGATCACCATCATCATTAAATATCACGAACAGTACTCAAAAACCTGTAAATACTATATATGCGATGATAACTTTTTTCTATTTTATCGAAAACCCACTTTATCAACCCTTGTTTAAACCTGTAACTGCTATCGTTTAATAACCTATTACTATTCGGATACACATAAACACAACAATCAATGAACCCTCTTTAATTAATGTTAACCTGCTATTGTTCTATTCGGATTTCCTAATTTAACGAATGATATCAACACCTGCACACTTTCTGTTCTTCTGTTTCTGATTTAAGATAAAAACCAAACCCACAACCTGCTGCTTCTGTTTTGATGTTCAAACCGAACCCAGATCACTATTAATCGATGTTACGTTTATCATTCCTGTACAATCAAAACCCACTTGGACATGATTTGCTACCGCACGTTTCCTTTTTCTTCTTTTTTCCTTAATGGCCGACATCCCTTTAACAATGACAACCCACTTGATTAATTTATTAGAGAAATAAATAATGATGAATGTGCAATAATTTTACTCCTAATACCATTCGAGTATTACCCAACAGAACCTACTAACGTATTACTGAATTGGGCCACTGATGGACCATGTACATTTTGAATCATTTGTATTAGGGACTACAAATTTGGGCCGTATCTATTGTTTTGTTGGGCCAAGATCAAAGTACTTTTTCTGCTGGGCTTATGCTTTGGTTTTTCTAATTGGGCCGCTAAGTTTGAATTTCCTAAATTGGGCCGAAGAGATTAAGTTAGGAGATGAAAACCGATACATGATAAGAAAACGATTTCGTTAATAATTATGATTCTGTGATTCTGCGATTTTGATGAAGACACGAAGATGATTTAATGATGATAGTGAGTTTTGATAATGATTACGATGATGATGATATCAAATAAAAGATGATGATAAATAGTGATCATGATAATGGTGAATTAGT